>NC_143025.1:70982500-71325000 GCF_057628025.1 Oncorhynchus mykiss | reverse complement strand
CTCTTTCCCCCAGCTGTGCCTTGTCTCCTCCTAACTACCCATTCACCCCGTTTCCCACCTGTTCCCTTTTTCCCTCTGATTAGGTCCCTATATCTCTCTCTGTTTTTGTTCCTGTCCTTGTCGGATTCTTGTTTGTTGTGTTTCATGCCTGAGCCAGACTATCGTCATGTTTGCTGTAACCTTGTCCTGTCCTGTCGGAATCTGCCGGCCTATCTGAGCCTACCTATGTTTGGTTATTAAAGAAGCTCTGTTTAAGTTAGTTCGCTTTTGGGTCCTCATTCACTCACCGTAACAGAAGAATCCGACCAAGAATGGACCCAGCGACTTCGGATCCTCTCCACTCAGCCGTCGAGATCCAGGGAGCGATGCTAGGCAGACACGAGCAGGAATTGTCTGCTGCTCGACATGCCGTTGAGACCCTGGCCACCCAAGTCTCCAACCTCATAGAACAGGTTCACCATCTCCGCCTCGATCCACCGGCCACTTCCAGGGCTTTCGAATCTCCGGAGCCCAGAATCAATAACCCGCCGTGTTACTCTGGGGAGCCCACTGAATGCCGCTCGTTCCTCACCCAGTGTGATATTGTGTTCTCTCCAGCCCAACACTTACGCCAGGAGCACTGCTCGTGTCGCCTACGTCATATCTCTCCTTACTGGACGGGCTCGTGAGTGGGGCACGGCAATCTGGGAGGCAAGGGCTGAGTGTACTAACCAGTATCAGGACTTTAAGGAGGAGATGATACGGGTTTTTGATCGATCTGTTTTTGGGGAGGAGGCTTCCAGGGCCCTGTCTTCCCTATGTCAAGGCAATCTATCCATAACAGACTACTCTATTGAGTTTCGCACTCTTGCTGCCTCCAGTGGCTGGAACGAGCCGGCTTTGCTCGCTCGTCTTCTGGAGGGTCTCCGCGCAGAGGTAAAGGATGAGATTCTCTCCCGGGAGGTTCCTTCCAGCGTGGATTCCTTGATTGAACTCGCTATTCGCATTGAGCGACGGGTTGATCTTCGTCACCGAGCTCGTGGAAAGGAGCTTGCGTTCTCCGTTGCCCCCCTCTCCGCATCACTACCATCTTCCTCTGCCGGCTCGGGAGCTGAGCCTATGCAGCTGGGAGGTATCCGCATCTCGACTAAGGAGAGGGAACGGAGAATCACCAACCGCCTCTGTCTCTATTGCGGTTCTGCTGGTCATTTTGTCACTTCATGTCCAGTAAAAGCCAGAGCTCATCAGTAAGCGGAGGGCTACTGGTGAGCGCTACTACTCCTGTCTCTCCTTCAAGATCCTGCACTACCTTGTCGGTCCATCTACGCTGGACCGGTTCGTCAGCTTCCTGCAGTGCCTTAATAGACTCTGGGGCGGAGGGCTGTTTTATGGACGAGACCTGGGCTCGGGAACATGACATTCCTCTCAGACAGTTAAGGGAGTCCACGGCCTTGTTCGCCCTGGATGGTAGTCCTCTCCCCAGGATTCAGCGTGAGACGCTACCTTTAACCCTCACTGTTTCTGGTAATCATAGCGAAACCATTTCTTTTTTGATTTTTCGTTCACCTTTTACACCTGTTGTTTTGGGCCATCCCTGGCTAGTTTGTCATAATCCTTCCATTAATTGGTCTAGTAATTCTATCCTCTCCTGGAACGTCTCTTGTCATGTGAAATGTTTAATGTCTGCTATCCCTCCTGTTTCCTCTGTCTCTTCTTCACAGGAGGAGCCTGGTGATTTGACAGGGGTGCCGGAGGAATATCACGATCTGCGCACGGTGTTCAGTCGGTCCAGAGCCACCTCTCTTCCTCCACACCGGTCGTATGATTGTAGTATTGATCTCCTTCCGGGAACCACTCCCCCCCGGGGTAGACTATACTCTCTGTCGGCTCCCGAACGTAAGGCTCTCGAGGATTATTTGTCTGTAGCTCTTGACGCCGGTACCATAGTCCCCTCCTCCTCTCCCGCCGGAGCGGGGTTTTTTTTTGTCAAGAAGAAGGACGGGTCTCTGCGCCCCTGCATAGATTATCGAGGGCTGAATGACATAACAGTTAAGAATCGTTATCCGCTTCCTCTTATGTCCTCAGCCTTCGAGATCCTGCAGGGAGCCAGGTTTTTCACTAAGTTGGACCTTCGTAACGCTTACCATCTCGTGCGCATCAGGGAGGGGGACGAGTGGAAGACGGCGTTTAACACTCCGTTAGGGCACTTTGAATACCGGGTTCTTCCTTTCGGCCTCGCTAACGCTCCAGCTGTCTTTCAGGCATTAGTCAATGATGTCCTGAGAGACATGCTGAACATCTTTGTTTTCGTTTACCTTGACGATATCCTGATTTTTTCACCGTCACTCCAGATTCATGTTCAGCACGTTCGACGTGTCCTCCAGCGCCTTTTAGAGAATTGTCTTTTTGTGAAGGCTGAGAAGTGCACTTTTCATGCCTCCTCCGTCACATTTCTCGGTTCTGTTATTTCCGCTGAAGGCATTAAGATGGATCCCGCTAAGGTCCAGGCTGTCATTGATTGGCCCGTCCCTAAGTCACGCGTCGAGCTGCAGCGCTTTCTCGGCTTCGCGAACTTCTATCGTCGTTTCATCCGTAATTTCGGTCAGGTGGCAGCTCCTCTCACAGCCCTTACTTCTGTCAAGACGTGCTTTAAGTGGTCCGTTTCCGCCCAGGGAGCTTTTGATCTCCTCAAGAATCGTTTTACATCCGCTCCTATCCTTGTTACACCTGACGTCTCTAGACAGTTCGTGGTCGAGGTTGACGCGTCAGAGGTGGGCGTGGGAGCCATTCTTTCTCAGCGCTCCCTCTCTGACGACAAGGTCCACCCTTGCGCGTATTTTTCTCATCGCCTGTCGCCGTCGGAACGTAATTATGATGTGGGAAACCGCGAACTGCTCGCCATCCGGTTAGCCCTAGGCGAATGGCGACAGTGGTTGGAGGGGGCGACCGTTCCTTTTGTCGTTTGGACTGACCATAGGAACCTTGAGTACATCCGTTCTGCCAAACGACTTAATGCGCGTCAGGCGCGTTGGGCGCTGTTTTTCGCTCGTTTCGAGTTCGTGATTTCTTATCGTCCGGGCTCTAAGAACACCAAGCCTGATGCTTTATCTCGTCTCTTCAGTTCTTCAGTAGCCTCCACTGACCCCGAGGGGATTCTCCCTGAGGGGCGTGTTGTCGGGTTGACTGTCTGGGGAATTGAGAGGCAGGTAAAGCAAGCGCTCACTCACACTCCGTCGCCGCGCGCTTGTCCTAGGAACCTTCTTTTCGTTCCCGTTCCTACTCGTCTGGCCGTTCTTCAGTGGGCTCACTCTGCCAAGTTAGCCGGCCACCCTGGCGTTCGGGGTACGCTTGCTTCCATTCGCCAGCGTTTTTGGTGGCCCACCCGGGAGCATGACACGCGTCGTTTCGTGGCTGCTTGTTCGGTCTGCGCGCAGACTAAGTCCGGTAACTCCCCTCCTGCCGGCCGTCTCAGGCCGCTTCCCATTCCCTCTCGACCGTGGTCTCACATCGCCTTAGATTTTGTCACCGGACTGCCTTCGTCAGCGGGGAAGACTGTTATTCTTACGGTTGTCGATAGGTTCTCTAAGGCGGCTCATTTCATTCCCCTTGCTAAGCTTCCTTCTGCTAAAGAGACGGCACAAATCATCATCGAGAATGTTTTCAGAATTCATGGCCTTCCGTCAGACGTCGTTTCGGACAGAGGTCCGCAATTCACGTCTCAATTTTGGAGGGAGTTTTGCCGTTTGATTGGGGCTTCCGTCAGTCTCTCTTCCGGCTTTCACCCCCAGTCTAACGGTCAAGCAGAACGGGCCAATCAGACTATTGGTCGCATCTTACGCAGTCTTTCTTTTCGCAACCCTGCGTCTTGGTCAGAACAGCTCCCCTGGGCAGAATACGCCCACAACTCGCTTCCTTCGTCTGCGACCGGGCTATCTCCTTTTCAGAGTAGCCTCGGGTACCAGCCTCCGCTGTTCTCATCTCAGTTCGCCGAGTCCAGCGTCCCCTCCGCTCAGGCTTTTGTCCAACGTTGCGAGCGCACCTGGAAGAGGGTCAGGTCTGCACTTTGCCGTTATAGGACGCAGACTGTGAGGGCTGCTAATAAGCGTAGAACTAAGAGTCCTAGATATTGTCGCGGTCAGAGAGTTTGGCTCTCCACTCAGAACCTTCCCCTTAAGACGGCTTCTCGCAAGTTGACCCCGCGGTTCATTGGTCCGTTCCGTATTTCTCGGGTCATTAATCCTGTCGCAGTTCGACTTCTTCTTCCGCGATACCTTCGTCGCGTCCACCCGGTCTTCCATGTCTCCTGTATTAAGCCCGTTCTTCGCGCCCCCGCTCGTCTTCCCCCCCCCCCCCCCCCCATCCTTGTCGAGGGCGCACCCATCTACAGGGTCCGCAGGATTTTGGACATGCGTCCTCGGGGCCGTGGTCACCAGTACCTCGTTGATTGGGAGGGGTACGGTCCTGAGGAGAGGAGTTGGGTTCCCTCTCGGGACGTGCTGGACCGTGCGCTGATCGAGGATTTCCTCCGTTGCCGCCAGGTTTCCTCCTCGAGTGCGCCAGGAGGCGCTCGGTGAGTGGGGGGGTACTGTCATGTATTGTCATGTTGTGTGTTTCTGTCCTTTCCCTTCACCCTGTCTCCCTCTGCTGGTCGTTGTTAGGTCACCTTTTCTCCCCCTCTTTCCCCCAGCTGTGCCTTGTCTCCTCCTAACTACCCATTCACCCCGTTTCCCACCTGTTCCCTTTTTCCCTCTGATTAGGTCCCTATATCTCTCTCTGTTTTTGTTCCTGTCCTTGTCGGATTCTTGTTTGTTGTGTTTCATGCCTGAGCCAGACTATCGTCATGTTTGCTGTAACCTTGTCCTGTCCTGTCGGAATCTGCCGGCCTATCTGAGCCTACCTATGTTTGGTTATTAAAGAAGCTCTGTTTAAGTTAGTTCGCTTTTGGGTCCTCATTCACTCACCGTAACAGTAACAAAATGTGGAATAGTCAAGGGGTCTGAATAGTGTCCAAATGAACTGTGTGTATATACTGTATATATATATATATATATATATATATATATATATATATATATATATATATATATATATATATATATATATATATATATATATATATATATATATACACACAGTTGAAGTTGGAAGTTTACATACACCATAGTCAAATACATTTAAACTCAGTTTTTCACAATTCCTGACATTTAATCAACTTAAATATTCCCTGTCTTAGGTCAGTTAGGATCACCACTTTATTTTAAGAATGTGAAATGTCAGAATAATATTAGAGAGAATGATTTATTTCAGCTTTTATTTCTTTCATCACTTCCCAGTAGGTCAGAAGTTTACATACACTCAATTCGTATTTGGTAGCATTGCCTTTAAATTGTTTAACTTGGGTCAAACGTTTCGGGTAGCCTTCCACAAGCTTCCCACAGTAAGTTGGGTGAATTTTGGCCCATTCCTCCTGACAGAGCTGGTGTAACTGAGTCAGGTTTGTAGGCCTCCTTGCTCACACACACTTTTTCAGTTATGCCCACAAATGTTCTATTGGATTGAGGTCAAGGCTTTGTGATGGCCACTCTGATACCTTGACTTTGTTGTCCTTAAGCCATTTTGCCACAACTTTGTAAGTATGCTTGGGGTCATTGTCCATTTGGAAGACCCATTTGCGACCAAGCTTTAACTTTCTGACTGATGTCTTGAGATGTTGCTTCAATATATCCACATAATTGTCTTTCCTCATGATGCCATCTATTTTGGGAAGTGCACCAGTCCCTCCTGCAGCAAAGCACCCCCACAACATGATGCTGCCATCTCCTTGCTTCACAGTTGGGATGGTGTTCTTCAGCTTGCAAGCCTCCCCCTTTTTCCTCCAAACATAACGATGGTCAATATGGCCAAACAGTTCTATTTTTGTTTCATCAGACCAGAGGACATTTCTCCAAAAAGGACGATCTTTGTCCCCACGTGCAGTTGCAAACTAGTCTGGCTTATTTTGGCGGTTTTGGAGCAGTGGCTACTTCCTTACTGAGCGTCCTTCCAGGTTATGTCAATATAGAACTCGTTTTACTATGGATATAGATAATTTTGTACCTGTTTCCTCCAGCATCTTCACAAGGTCCTTTACTGTTGTTCTGGGATTGATTTGCACTTTTTGCACCAAAGAACGTTCATCTCTAGGAGACAGAACGCATCTCCTTCCTGAGCGGTATGATGGCTGCGTGGTCCCATGGTGTTTATACTTGCATACTATTGTTTGTACAGATGATCGTGGTACCTTCAGCCGTTTGAAAATTGCTCCCAAGGATGAACCAGACTTGTGGAGGTCTACAATTGTTTTTCTGAGGTCTTGGCTGATTTCTTTTGATTTTCCCATGATGTCAAGCAAAGAGGCACTGAGTTTGAAGGTGGGCCTTGAAATTCATCCACAGGTACACCTCCAATTGACTCAAATTATGTCAATTGGCCTATTAGAAACTTCTAAAGCCATGACATAATTTTCTGGAATTTTCCAAGCTGTTTAGAGGCACAGTCAATTTAGTGTATGTAAACTTCTGACCCCCTGGAATTGTGATACAGCAAATTCTAAGTGAAATAATCTGTCTGTAAACATTTATTGGATAAATTACTTGTGTCATACACAAAGTAGATGTTCTAACCGATTTGCCAAAACTATAGTTTGTTAATAACTTTTTATGGCTGCAATCACGTTAACGGGATAATTTTCATCAACAACCGCTGAATTGCATAGCGTCACATTCAAATAATATTACTACAAATATTTATATTCATGAAATCACAAGTGCAATATAGCAAAACACAGCTTAGCCTTTTGTTAATTCACCTGTCGTGTCAGATTTTGAAAATATGCTTTACAGCGAAAGCAATCCAAGCGTTTGTGTAAATTTATCGATCGCTGAACAAAACATTATGAACACCTAGCATCAAGTAGCTAGGTCACGAAAATCAGAAAAGCAATCAAATGAATTGTTTACATTTGATGATATTCGGATGTTTTCACTCACGAGACTCCCAGTTACACAATAAATGTTCCTTTTGTTCCATAAAGAGTATTTTTATATCCAAAATACCTCCGTTTGTTTGGTGCGTAATGTTCAGAAATCCACAGGAAAGAGAGGTCACGACAACGCAGACAAATTCCAAATAGTATCCGTAATGTCCACAGAAACATGTCAAACGTTTTTTTTAATCAATCCTCAGGTTGTTTTTAAAATATATAATTGATAGTATATCAACCACAACTGTCTTTTTCAGTAGGAGAGGGAAAGGCAATGGCGCATACAAAACGCTGCTGGCACCCGGCTATACAATGACGCGATGTTATCTTTCACGCTCATTTTCAAAATAAAAGCCTGAAACTATGTCTAAAGACTGTTGACACCTTGAGGAAGCAATAGGAAAAGGAATCTGGTTGATATCCCTTTAAAAGGAGCAAAGGCAGACTATGGAACATGGAGTTTTCAAAATAGAAGCCACTTCCTGGTTTGATTTTCCTCAGGTTTTCGCCTGCAATATCAGTTCTGTTATACTCACAGACAATATTTTGACAGTTTTGGAAACTTTAGAGTGTTTTCCATCCAATACAATAATAATATGCATATATTAGCAACTGAGACTGAGGAGCAGGCCGTTTACTTTGGGCAACTTATTCATCCAAGGTACTCAATACTGCCCCCAGCCATAAGAAGTTAACAAGAAATTTGTGGAGTGGTTGAAAAACGAGTTTTAATGACTCCATATGGTATAAACACCATGGGACACGCAGCCGTCATACCGCTCAGGAATGTTTACTATGATTAAATGTCAAGAATTGTGAAAAACTGAGTTTAAATGTATTTAGCTAAGTTGTATGTAAACTTCCGACTTCAACTGTATATCTGAGGGGGCACATGCACCTTTGCCTCCTATGAGCATTACACCTCTGTACACACACAGTGTAGCATGTAGGCTATACACACAATGGTTAGGAATCTGTTCAGACATGTAGGCCTAGTGTGTGATTCAGGCATTTATGCACACATACAGTACATACAGTGTCGTGGTAAATGCATTTATACTGACACACTCACTCACTCATTCTCTGTCACACAAGCTCACGCTCACTCACACACGTCAGAGGTTAAGGAGTACAGCTGGGAGGTGCGAAACTCCCCTTCACTCTCTTTCTCTCTGTCTCTCTCTTCTCTTTATCTCTCTCCTTCTGTCTCTCTCTCTTTGCAATCTATGTCAGCTGGTAATTAATTAACCCACATAGTAAAGCAAGCAAGACGTCTGAACTTCCTTGCTCCATCTCACATTCTTCTCCTCCTCTCTCGCTCCCGCTCACTCTTTCTCCCTCCCACTCCCCCTCAGTTGGAGGCAGGCTGAGGTTGCTCATTTGTTGATTGTGTAAGGTTGTGATGTGTTTCAGTGTTTCACGCATAGCCATCTAGTTTTACACTAATGGACTAAGAAAGCAGCAGGGTAATACGGGAGAATGGATGTATTGTCCCACAGGGCCACTGTGTCTGCTGGCTAGAATCCAGGTATTTTAATTAGAGGCAACTATAGGCACAAATGAGAGAAAAGGTTTGCAAACGAAAAAAGAAAAGTCCGAAATCTCACGGGCCAATCTGTGACAATCAATGTATGAATCAAACCAGCAGACACTGCAGCCCTATTGAGGACTGGAGTTGAAAAACCCTGATTCAGATATTAAACCATGAACAATGGGCTCCCGAGTGGCGCAGCAGTCTAAGGCAATGCTAGAGTTTAAATCAGATATGACTCCGTTACTCCCCTTGCAGACATACAGCACTGGTGTTTAAATCAGATATGACTCTGTTACTCCCCTTGCAGACATACAGCACTGGTGTTTAAATCAGATATGACTCTGTTACTCCCCTTGCAGACATACAGCACTGGTGTTTAAATCAGATGACTCCGTTACTCCCCTTGCAGACATACAGCACTGGTGTTTAAATCAGATATGACTCTGTTACTCCCCTTGCAGACATACAGCACTGGTGTTTAAATCAGATATGACTCCGTTACTCCCTTTGCAGACATACAGCACTGGTGTTTAAATCAGATATGACTCCGTTACTCCCCTTGCAGACATACAGCACTGGGGTTTAAATCAGATATGACTCCGTTACTCCCCTTGCAGACATACAGCACTGGTGTTTAAATCAGATATGACTCCGTTACTCCCCTTGCAGACATACAGCACTGGTGTTTAAATCAGATATGACTCTGTTACTCCCCTTGCAGACATACAGCACTGGTGTTTAAATCAGATATGACTCTGTTACTCCCCTTGCAGACATACAGCACTGGTGTTTAAATCAGATATGACTCTGTTACTCCCCTTGCAGACATACAGCACTGGTGTTTAAATCAGATGACTCCGTTACTCCCCTTGCAGACATACAGCACTGGTGTTTAAATCAGATATGACTCTGTTACTCCCCTTGCAGACATACAGCACTGGTGTTTAAATCAGATATGACTCCGTTACTCCCCTTGCAGACATACAGCACTGGTGTTTAAATCAGATATGACTCTGTTACTCCCCTTGCAGACATACAGCACTGGTGTTTAAATCAGATATGACTCTGTTACTCCCCTTGCAGACATACAGCACTGGTGTTTAAATCAGATATGACTCCGTTACTCCCCTTGCAGACATACAGCACTGGTGTTTAAATCAGATATGGGCCTCCTGGGTGGTGCTGTGCCACCAGAGATTCTGGGTTTAAATCCAGGCTCTGTCACAGCCGGCTGCGACCGGGAGGCCCATGGGGCGGCACACAATTGGCCCAGCGTCGTCCGGGTTAGGGGAGGGTTTGGCCGGCAAGGATATCCTTGTCTCATCGCGCACTAGCGACTCCTGTGGCGGGCCGGGCACAGTGCACGCTGACCAGGTCGCCAGGTGTACGGTGTTTCCTCCGACGCATTGGTGCGGCTGGATTCCGGGTTGGATGTGCATTGTGTCAAGAAGCAGTGCGGCTAGGTTGGGTTGTGTTTCAGAGGACGCATGGCTCTCGACCTTTGCCTCTCCCGAGGTCCGTACGGGAGTTGCAGCGATGAGACAAGACTGTAACTACTACCAATTGGATACCACGAAATTGGGGAGAAAAAAGGGGTAAAATAATTGTAAAAATATATATGTAAGATATGACACAGTTACTTCACCTTGCAGACATACAGCACCTTACAGACATACAGCACTGTGTTCAGACCACAACTCAGTCTAAAGTTGTTTTAAAAGGTCCAAGTTTCTTTGGGACGTAAGTTTTTAATTTTTATCTAATATTGCATCGGGTCTACTGGTGCACCATCTTCAAATTTTAAGGGGGGGAGCTCACTGTTTAATCTACTGGTATTGGATGTATGTGATGTTTTTACCTGGTTGCTCCTACTTATACCTGTCTGCTCCTACCTCCTTCCTGTTTGCTTCTTTCTCCTACATGTCTGCTCCTACCTTTTTCCTGTTTGCTTATTTCTCCTACCTGTCTGCTCCTACCTCATACCTGTCTGCTCCTACCTCCTTCCTGTTTGCTTCTTTCTCCTACCTGTCTTCCCCTACCTATCTGCTACTACATCCATCCTGTCTGCTCCTACCCCTTACCTGTCTGCTCCTACCCCTCACCTGTCTGCTCCTACCCTCACCTGTCTGCTTACCTGTCTGCTCCTACCTGTCTGCTTCTACCTCCTACCTGTCTGCTTCTACATCCATCCTGTCTGCTCCTACCCCTTACCTGTCTGCTCCTACCCCTCACCTGTCTGCTCCTACCCTCACCTGTCTGCTTACCTGTCTGCTCCTACCTGTCTGCTTCTACCTCCTACCTGTCTGCTTCTACCTCCTACCTGTCTGCTTCTACCTCCTACCTGTCTGCTTCTACCTCATTCCTGTCTGCTTCTAACCCTTACCTGTCTGCTCCTACCTCTCACCTGTCTGCTCCTACCTCTCACCTGTCTGCTCCTACCTCTCACCTGTCTGCTCCTACCTCTCACCTGTCTGCTCCTACCTCTCACCTGTCTGCTCCTACCTCTCACCTGTCTGCTCCTACCGCTGACCTGTCTGCTCCTACCTCTGACCTGTCTGCTCCTACCTCTCACCTGTCTGCTCCTACCTCTCACCTGTCTGCTCCTACCTCTCACCTGTCTGCTCCTACCTCTCACCTGTCTGCTCCTACCTCTCACCTGTCTGCTCCTACCTCTCACCTGTCTACTCCTACCTCTCACCTGTCTGCTCCTACCTCTCACCTGTCTGCTCCTACCTCTCACCTGTCTGCTCCTACCTCTCACCTGTCTGCTCCTACCTCTCACCTGTCTGCTCCTACCTCTCACCTGTCTGCTTCTACCTCTCACCTGTCTGCTCCTACCTCTGACCTGTCTGCTCCTACCGCTGACCTGTCTGCTCCTACCGCTGACCTGTCTGCTCCTACCTCTCACCTGTCTGCTCCTACCTCTCACCTGTCTGCTCCTACCTCTCACCTGTCTGCTCCTACCTCTCACCTGTCTGCTCCTACCTCTCACCTGTCTGCTCCTACCTCTCACCTGTCTGCTCCTACCTCTCACCTGTCTGCTCCTACCTCTGACCTGTCTGCTCCTACCTCTGACCTGTCTGCTCCTACCTCTGACCTGTCTGCTTTTACCTCCTACCTGTCTGCTCCTACCTCTCACCTGTCTGTGGTTTCATACCCCTATTGTTACAGATATTATTTTAAAGAGGAGCTGTTTGCATAAGGCTGCTGCCGGTGTTTCCTGTGCAACCGCCAAAGATTTTGCAAGATACATTTGGGAGCTAGATTTTGAAGTTGATGTTTGCATCAAATTGCTACACAATAGACTTTGACCTATCAAGTCAGGTTGTTAGTCAGAGTCTTCCTCTTTGACCTTTGGAGAGGTCAAACAATCATAGTGACCACACCTCTTGGTGACCACACCTCTCTTGTACTGAATCATGTTGACCAAACATCTGTTATGAGTTGTGGCATTACTCATTGAGAGAATAGGAAGTTCATATTCAGAATGACATTTAGATGTAGAATGCATCAGAAAGAGGAAGAGGGGAGAGAAAGACATCAACTGTGAGATCCTGACTCACTATGTGTGTTAGTCTGAGGGTCTGCGGGTGCTTGTGTGTGTTTGTTTAGGTTCACCAGGACTAAATGGGATAAAACCCTTCTGCTGTTTATGAAACGTTATCTGTATCAACTCATGTAGGCCATGGAGTCAGGGTGTTTCTTAGAACTGCCTTCTCTGGCACCTAAAAGACTGGCGACTGCGTGCGTTTCACAAGTCCAACCCCCCAGATCGTCAGCCAGGCCAAAACATGCAGGGGAGATTAAATAAGAACTCCCATCTACTCCCCTGGCACACACACACACACACACACACACACACACACACACACACACACACACACACACACACACGTTGTTCCTAGCCGTCTCTGCGTCATATCTATGACTTAGAGTTGCCTAATCCAGATTGATGTTGCAAGGTAAATCAGCTCAGTAACTCAATGTCACTTCATAAGGAACTTCAAGCAGGATACTGGAAGGCTACCATAGTTCACAAATTAGCATAGTAGATCATTTCCTTATTTAACTTTTTTTTAAATTGTCAATGCTTTCCCTGATTGAACTATTAGCTCTCTTATACTTTATACAGACATTCATTTGGCTCACTATTGGTGCACTGAAAATCTATGGTTCAATTCTTGGCCAGTTCTCCATTTTAATGTTTTGGCAGACGGCCCAACCACCGATTTTCTCACAGACTACTTGTTCTTTTAGTGCATTGTCCAATTCTCCCATAGGTATAGGCACAATAGACAGTTCTTTATTCATTCTCTTGCCTTGCTCTCTCCATTGTCCTATGTGTATTTCCTTCACTGTCTCTCAGTATCCCTAATTCCCAGGTCTCTTGCTTGCAACATGATACCATGATTGTGTTTGCCAACAAACAACATCAAAGCCTTATTAAACAATTCCAGAGAGAGACATTTTCCAATTGGCTTTGAAGATTGAACAGAGAGAGAACACAAAATGATTTGTCTAAACTCATGGAGTGGTCTGGAAGCGTCAATGTTTGGAGAGTAAAGAGACAAAGGGCAAGAGGTCACAAGCCGCCCACTATTTACAACCCCAGAGAACACCGGCTCAAACCTCTTAATGTGTGAGGTGGGCGACTGCATCCATTAAATATGACATCATAACTGGCCCACCCCAATACTGACCTCCACTTTCAGCAGCGCTGAAGTCAAGAGGTTTCAGGCATCTGGTGAAATCAGAGAGACATATCGACAGCTTGGGAATATACATTTCTATCTGGATTTTAGTCTAAATGTCGTTATTGACATAGCCTTGGTCTGTTCAATGTTCTCTACCTATATAGCATTCTAAATAACCAAATCATATTGTTAAGTTAAAAAGACTACAATATAAAAATGTATGGCACTATTCAAACCATTGGAACATTGAAGCCAATTATCTCAGAATCATATTTTTACAAATTGAACCTTATAGCCCCAAGCTCTCTAAATACTCAGACAAAAAGAATGTAGGAAATTAATATTTAGGGCTGATGACATTTGCTCACATCCCCAGTGCAGTTTACAGCCAGGGCAAGTGGCAGATAGCTGCGGAGTACTGTCTGACAGGCTAGCTACAGAGGTGTCTGGGACAGGATGTCTGACAGGGGCCACATGCACAGGGGACAAGTAAATACACTGTGTGCACAGGATTTATGTGGTAATGACACATTTATTACCACATTATTTTTAGAGAGAGAGAGAGAGAGAGAGAGAGAGAGAGAGAGAGAGAGAGAGAGAGAGAGAGAGAGAGAGAGAGAGAGAGAGAGAGAGAGAGAGAGAGAGAGAGAGAGAGAGAGAGAGAGAGAGAGAGAGAGAGAGAGAGAGAGAGAGAGAGAGAGAGAGAGAGAGAGAGAGAGAGAGAGAGAGAGAGAGAGAGAGAGAGAGAGAGTGCTGGATCTAGATCTGTGCTGGACCTAGTCAAACTGCCCACTGGGCACAGATGGCATTTCAACATCTAGTTTTGAATTACATCGGTTGAAATCACCAAAAACTGTCACCATGACATTGGATTTAGGTAAAAAGTTGATGACTTTTGGCAAATCCATACAGTTTACTGTGTTGATTCAATGTAATCACATATAAATAAAATGTATTAATTGATGTGGAAGCTATGTTGATTCAACCAGCTTTTGCTTAGTGGGTAGTATCTGTATTTCTACCAAAGACCACTATTGATACTACTACAACTGTTGCTGACTGTAATACAACTGCCACTGCACTTGGTATTTTGCTAATACTGTACCTGAGTGCCTCTACTGTCGCAATACTACACTCTTAAAAACAAAAGGTTCCAAAACATTTCTTCAGCTGTCCCCATTGGATAACCCTTTGGAGGACCATTGTTGGTTTCAGGTAGAACCCTTTTGTGTCCAAGCAGAACTGTTTTGGGTTCCATGTAGAATCCTTTCCACAGAGGGTTCTACATGGAACCCCACATTTTTTTCTAAGAGTGTACTATTGCCATACCAGTGAAGCAGCTGTTGTTACGACACGTTCCATTTATACCATATTACCACTAATACTATTATTATTGGGCCTGATTGCAGTATAATAATGTTTAGTGCCGGTGACTTGGCTTTCAGTCTAACAGCTTCCACTTTCCATCCACTGACCCAAAGCCAGGCGAGAACAAAGGGAGGCAGAGAGTGTCAAGAACAACCGCACGGTTTAGCTACTGTACCTAAAATCACAGCAGTGCACCAAAGAGACACGGCCAGTTAACATTACAACACTGTTTACCTTAAGCCCAATTCCCTCATATGTTATTCTGGATGTTTTTGTCATTACCCCATTATTTACTTGTTATATTTAAAGCTTGTGTTAATATCAGAGTGCAATGTTTTGTAGCCAAAGAAACCAATTGTTGCTGAATATGAGGCTAGCGTGAGAGACTGGCGCGGGGTTGACGTGGGGGGCGTTGGCGGGGGGACAGGGGACAAGGGGGTTCATGGCTGGTTTACGGAGAGTGAAAACACATGACTTTGGCCCCTGAGTGGTTTGCTGAGGGAGCTGCTGACAGAGAGGATTAATTAGCCTCAGCGGTCAGAAAGAAACGAGAGGGGAAGACATCTGAATCAGTTTTATATCTCTAGAAGGGGGAACCCTTACTTACCCCCTGCTGCCCCACCTCAACCAATCACATGTGGCTATGTCTGTCAACCCCTACTGACACTCTGCTAATCTCTACCTTGTAACAGGCTAGTGAGGCTACACAAACTCTGTCTCAAAACACTACTTGTACAGAAACGACCTAAACTGCTTTTACACATCCCACTGGGCACAACCTGGTTGAATCAACGTTGATTACACATCTCTCCCTCAACACATGCTGAACAAAGCCTGCCTCTAGTCTACACAGACTCTGCCCACCTCTTCCTCTCTGTTCTGTGCTCATACTCTGATGTCTGTAAGAGCAAGTTGGGGGCCATACAGAGAGAGAAAGAGTGTCTGTGAGAAATAGAAAGTCAGAGAAGGAGAGAAACAGAGAGCAGGGAGTGGGAAGAGAGAATGAGAGAAACAGAGAGAGAAAGAGTGCCTCATTCACTTTAACTTTAACCTGCTTTGATCTGCTAATGGGGTGTTGGCCCTCCTCCAGGTGGGATGTGTAGTCATGGGCAACCAGACAAGGGAGGCTGATAAGGCAGGTCTGTTCTGGGTGCTGGAACCGCGCAGACTAAACAACTTTACAGAGGGACGCCATTCTACTGTAGGCTAGAGAAAGAGGGACAGAGAGGAGAAGGAAAACAGCAAGAGAGTCGCAGATATACTGTAAGACAAAGGATTTAGTCACAGAACGCTATACAGTTGAAACAAAAGCAGAGCAGCGTACTAGAAAGGATATGGTGCACTTGGAACACTCTGAATCTAGGGGACAAGTGAAATGCCATGAGCTGTAGCAACTGACTTGGGAGATCTACCCACCAAAGGCAGAGCTGTGGGGTGGAGGTGTGCAAAGTGATGGATTACTAGTCTTTTATTATTAGTATTTCATTCGTTGAATTTTACACTTCAACTCTCATGACTGTCTCTCCTGCTCTTTCTCTCTCCCCTCCTACCACATCTCCCTCTCTTCCTCACTGCTACTACTGCGTGTATCTCTTTTGTTCCCAATCCCTCTTCTTCACTTCTTTGAACTCTGTCTCTCTCCTGGTCTTTCTTCCTCGCCCCTCCTATCGCCCTCTTGCTCTCTTTTTTCTGTCTTTTCTTTTCCCATTCCTTCTCTCCTTCTGTCCCTCCTCCCCTCTCCCACCTCTTTGAACTCTCTTTGATGGTCATGAGGATTAGTTGAGTCTGTCTGTAGGGGTGTCTGATAGAGGGGATTTTCCACAGAATGACCACCCCACCCTATCCTCCCCAACGCCATGTCCCGGCATCCCCGCCGACTTAGACAATCCCCTAGAACGTGAACAAAACCTCTGGTGATGTTTGGTGTTTTTTGGGGGGTGTTTGGATGTCTGATAGAGGGACTTTTCAACAGAATACCCCCCTCCCCCCTCACCCTATATCCAGCATCCCCGCCCCACGCAAAACGTAGAACGTGTATAGGTGCACACACCTCTGGTGATTCTAACCAGAACACTGACATTTGATTAGATATTCATGGAAAGAGGGGAGGTTAGGATACATTAGTCTGCAATGTGTCAAAACCAACAACGTCATCATCTTCTCCTCCTTCTCTTCCTCCTCTTCTGTCTCCTCCACTTTCCCCGATTCATCATCAGCTGTATCCTATTATTATTCATCACCGGCTGTCGCATAATTATAACTATCATCATATGCATCATCATCATCATCCTCATCCTCACCACCATCTAAATTACAGCCTGGTGATGTTACCAGGCAGGCCAAAACACCATCCCACCACAACAGGCTGAAATTTCGGGCGGTCTTTTGAAACAGCTCTTACACTAAAATTACATTATCATAATATTCACAATTTCACAGTATTATTCCAACCTCATAGTGTGGAAATAGATATCTATAAAACAGAGGAAAATCACTTGTTGGACTTCACTAGGACTTTAATACTTCCAGGAATAAAGACATAGTTTGAAGTAGAGAGTCAATCAATCAATCAAATGTATTTATAAAGCCCTTTTTACATCAGCCGATGTCACAAAGTGCTATACAGAAACCCAGCCTAAACCCCAAACAGCAAGCAATGCATATGTAGAGTCACATTCTAAAAACACATTCCTCAGAGGGTTAATTGGATGTACGTTAAAACTCATGGGAAACGTATAGTATGTTCAACACGACTGGAGGGTTTCTTAATATTGATCGAGAGGGGGAAAAAACAGATCAATGGCACCATAGGAGATGGCTGCCGTTTTACAGGCTCCTAACCAATTGTGCTATTTCATGTGTTTCTTTTGCATTGTTTGTAACTTATTTTGCCACCGTCTTTTATGACCGGAAAGAGCTTCTGGATATCAGAAAAGTGATTACTCACCTAGAACTGGATGCCATTTTTCTCTTTAACGAATTGGACTCAAAGGATTTTCTACTGATGCCGTACCAAGCCCAAATCCCGTCATTCGCAGGAAGAAGAGATGCCGATACAGGGGACGCATGTTGTCACGCCCTGACCATAGTTTACTTTGTATTTTCTATGTTTTGATTGGTCAGGGTGTGATCTGAGTGGGCATTCTATGTTACATGTCTAGTTTGTCTAGTTCTATGTTCGGCCTGATATGGTTCTCAATCAGAGGCAGGTGTTCGTCATTGTCTCTGATTGGGAACCATATTTAGGTAGCCTGGGTTTCACTGTGTGTTTGTGGGTGATTGTTCCTGTCTATGTGTTTTTCACCAGATAGGCTGTTTTAGGTTTTCGTTACGTTCATCACGTTCTTTATTTTGTAGTGTTTGCATTGATTCGTGTTTTACGTTTGTTTCATTAAAACATGGATCGCAATCTACACGCTGCATTTTGGTCCGACTCTCCTTCTCATAAAGAAAACCGTTACAGAATCACCCACCACAAAAGGACCAAGCAGCGTGTCAACAGGCAGGAGCAGCGCGAGGAGAAGCGCAATAAGGATTTCTGGACATGGGAGGAAATCCTTGACGGGAGAGGACCCTGGGCTAAACCAGGGGAGTGTAGCCGCACTACGGTGCAGCGGGAGAAGAAACAACAGGAACAGCCCAAAGAGGAGTACAGTATGGAGTATACTACTTGGGAGGAGATCGACAGGTGGGCGGCCGACCCAGGGAGAGTGCCGGAGCAGTGCGAGGAAGGTTACCGTAGAATGGAGGCGGTGAAAGCAGAGAGGCGCTGGTATGAGAAGGCAGCTCGGCGACGCGGATGGAAGCTTGAGAGGCAGCCCCAAAAATTTCTTGGGGGGGGGCTAACAGGGAGTATGGCTATGCCAGGTAGGAGACCTGGGCAGACTCCCTGTGCTTACCGGGGGGCTAGAGAGACCGGACAGGCACCGTGTTATGCAGTGGTGCGCACGGTGTCTCCAGTGCGGGTGCATAGCCCGGTGCGGTATATTCCAGCTCCGCGTGTCTGCCGGGCTAGATTGAGCGTCGAGCCTAATGCCATGAAGCCGGCTCTACGCAGCTGGTCCCCAGTGCGTCTCCTTGGGCCGGTTTACATGGCACCAGCCTTGCGCTCGGTGTCTCCGGTTCGCCTGCATAGTCCAGTGCGGGCTATTCCACCTCGCCGCACTGGCAGGGCGACCGTGAGCATTCAACCAGGGAAGGTTGGGCAGGCTCGGTGCTCAAGAGCTCCAGTGCGCCTGCACGGTCCGGTTTTTCCAGTACCACCTCCACACCCCAGCCCTCCGGTAGCAGCTCCCCGCACCAGGCTTCCTGTGCGTGTCCTCGGCCCAGTACCACCAGTGCCAGCACCACGCATCAGGCCTACAGTGCGCCTCGCCTGTCCAGCGCTGTCGGAGCCCTCCACCTCTCCAGCGCTGTCGGAGTCTCCCGCCTGTTTAGCGCTGTTAGAGCCTTCCTTCTCTACAGCGCTGCCGGAGTCTCCCGCCTGTTCAGAACTGCCAGTTTGCAAAGAGCTGCCAGTTTGCATAGAGCTGCCAGTTAGCATAGAGCTGCCAGTTAGCATAGAGCTGCCAGTTAGCATAGAGCTGCCAGTTAGCATAGAGCTGCCAGTTAGCATAGAGCTGCCAGTCTGCAAGGAGCTGCCAGTCTGCAAGGAGCCGCCAGAGCTGCCAGTCTGCAGGATGCCGCCAAAGCTGCCAGTCTGCAAGGAGCCGCCAGAGCTGCCAGTCTGCAAGGAGCCGCCAGAGCTGCCAGTCTGCAAGGAGCAGCCAGAGCCGCCAGTCAGTATGGAGCAGCCAGGGCCGCCAGTCAGCATGGAGCAGCCAGGGCCGCCAGTCAGCATGGAGCAGCCAGTCAGCATGGAGCAGCCAGTCAGCATGGAGCAGCCAGAGCTGCCAGTCAGCATGGAGCAGCCAGTCAGCATGGAGCAGCCAGGGCCGCCAGTCAGCATGGAGCAGCCAGGGCCGCCAGTCAGCATGGAGCAGCCAGTCAGCATGGAGCAGCCAGAGCAGCCAGTCAGCATGGAGCAGCCAGAGCAGCCAGTCAGCATGGAGCAGCCAGTCAGCATGGAGCAGCCAGAGCTGCCAGTCAGCATGGAGCAGCCAGTCAGCATGGAGCAGCCAGAGCTGCCAGTCATCATGGAGCAGCCAGTCAGCATGGAGCAGCCAGAGCTGCCAGTCGTCCAGACTCTTCCAGATCTGCCAGTCGACCAGACTCTTCCAGATCTGCCAGTCGACCAGACTCTTCCAGATCTGCCAGTCGACCAGACTCTTCCAGATCTGCCAGTCGACCAGACTCTTCCAGATCTGCCAGTCGACCAGACTCTTCCAGATCCGCCAGTCGACCAGATTCTCCCAGATCCGCCAGTCGACCAGATTCTCCCAGATCCGCCAGTCGACCAGATTCTCCCAGATCCGCCAGTCGACCAGATTCTCCCAGATCCGCCAGTCGACCAGATTCTCCCAGATCCGCCAGTCGACCAGATTCTCCCAGATCCGCCAGTCGACCAGATTCTCCCAGATCCGCCAGTCGACCAGATTCTTCCAGATCTGCTAGTCGACCAGGATCTGCTGAAACCGCCAGCCAGCCAGGTTCTGGTAGCTTCTACTACCTGCCTGGGCTTCCTCTCAGTGCTGAGCTTCTTCTCAGTGCTGAGCTTCCTCTCAGTGCTGAGCTACCCATCTGTCCCGAGTTACCTCTGTCCCGAGCTGTCCCTCTGTCCCATGTTATCATTGTGGTGGGTAACCTATTTAGGGACGTTTAGGAGGGGGATTAAAACTGTCATGGAGTGGGGTCCACGTCCAGCGCCAGAGCCGCCACCGCGGACAGATGCCCACCCAGACCCTCCCCTATAGGTTCAGGTTTTGCGGCCGGAGTCCGCACCTTGGGGGGGGGGTACTGTCACGCCCTGACCATAGTTTACTTTGTATTTTCTATGTTTTGATTGGTCAGGGTGTGATCTGAGTGGGCATTCTATGTTACATGTCTAGTTTGTCTAGTTCTATGTTCGGCCTGATATGGTTCTCAATCAGAGGCAGGTGTTCGTCATTGTCTCTGATTGGGAAACATATTTAGGTAGCCTGGGTTTCACTGTGTGTTTGTGGGTGATTGTTCCTGTCTATGTGTTTTTCACCAGATAAGCTGTTTTAGGTTTTCGTTACGTTCATCACGTTCTTTATTTTGTAGTGTTTGCATTGATTCGTGTTTTACGTTTGTTTCATTAAAACATGGATCGCAATCTACACGCTGCATTTTGGTCCGACTCTCCTTCTCATAAAGAAAACCGTTACACATGTCCAGGTGCCTTGTGAGAATTCATCAGTGAGTGGTTACCCCGCCTCTACCATCAGTCCTAATGGACAATGTGCTATCATTGTAGAAAACATGGATGAGCTCCGTTCAAGGCTATCCTATCAAGGGGACATTAAAAACTGTAATATCTTATGTTTCACCAAGTCGTGGTTGAATGACGACATGGATAATATACAGTTGGCTGGGTTTCCCATGCATTGGCAAGACAGAACAGCTGCCTCCGATAAGACAAGGGGTGGTGGTCTGTGTCTATTTGTCAATAACAGCTGGTGCGCGAAATCCTATATTAAGGAAGTCTCGAGGTTTTGCTAGCCTGAGGTAGAGTATTTCATGATAAGCTGTAGACCACACTATTTACCGAAAGAGTTTCATCTATATTTTTTTGTAGCTGTCTATTTACCACCACAAACCGACGTTGGCTCTAAGACCGCACTCAACGAGCTGTATAAGGCCATAAGCAAACAGGAAAGTTGCTCATCCAGAGGTGGAGTTCCTAGAGGCTGGGGACTTTAATGCAGGGAAACTTAAATGCATTTGACCTAATTTCTACCAGCATGTCACATGTAAAACAAGAGGAAAATAAACCCTAGAACACATTTACTCCACACACAGAGACGCATACAAAGCTCTCCCTCAACCCTCCATTTGGCAAATCTGACCATAATTCTATCCTCCTGAATCCTGTTTACAAGCAAAAACTAAAGCAGGTGGTACCAGTGACTCGCTCAATACGGAAGTGGTCAGATTATGCAGATCCTAAGCCACTGGACTGTTTTTCTAGCATAGGCTGGAATATGTTACGGGATTCATCCGATGGCATTGAGGAGTATACCACATCAGTCACCAGTTTCATCAGTAAGTGCATTGATGACGTCGTCCCCACAGTGACTGTACATACATACCCCAACCAGAAGCCATAGATTACAGGCAACTTCTGCACTGAGCTAAAAGGGTAGAGCTGCAGCTTTCAAGGAGCGGGACTCTAACACGGACGCTTATAAGAAATCCTGCTATGCCCTCCGATGAACCATCAAACAGGCAAAGCATCAATACACGACTTAAATTGAATCCTACTACACTGGCTCCGATGCTTGTTGGATGTTGCAGGGCTTGCAAACTATCACGGACTACAAAGGGAAGCCCAGCCGCGAGCTTCCCAGTGACACGAGCTTACCAGACAAGCTAAATTACTTGTGCACGCTTCGAGGCAAACAACACTGAAGCATGCATGAGAGCACCAACGGATTACCAGGACGTGTACTCAGAGCATGTGCTGACCAACTGGCAAGTGTCTTCACTGACATTTTCAACCTGTCCCTGACCGAGTCTGTAATAACGACTTGTTTCAAGCAGACCACCATAGTCCCTGTGCCCAAGAACACCAAGGTAACCTGCCTAAATGACTACCAACCCTTAGCACTCACGTCTGTAGCCATGAAGTGCTTTGAAAGGCTGTTCATGGCTCACATCAACACCATCATCCCAGAAACCCTACATCCACTCCAATTCGCATACTGCCAACAGATCCACAGATGACACAATCTCTATTGCACTCCACAGTGCCCTTTCCCATCTGGACAAAATGAACACCTACTTGAGAATGCTGTTCCTTGACTACAGCTCAGCGTTCAACACCATAGTGCCCTTAAAGCTCATCACTAAGCTAAGGACCCTGGGACTAAACACCTCCCTCTGCAACTGTATCCTGGACTCCCTGACGGGCCGCCTTAAAGTGGTAAGGGTAGGCAACAACACATCTGCTGCCCTGATCCTCAACATGGGGGCCCCTCAAGGGTGCGTACTCAGTCCCCTCCTCTACTCCCTGTTCATGCATCACTGCATTGCCAAGTAAGACTCCAACACCATCATTAAGTTTGCCGACGACACAACCGTGGTAGGCCTGATCACTAACAATGACGAGACAGCTAATAGGGGGAAGGGCAAAGACTCTCAACAACCTCTCCCTCAGTTTGATTTGTAATATGTAT
Source organism: Oncorhynchus mykiss (assembly GCF_057628025.1). Taxonomy (NCBI): domain Eukaryota; kingdom Metazoa; phylum Chordata; class Actinopteri; order Salmoniformes; family Salmonidae; genus Oncorhynchus; species Oncorhynchus mykiss. The sequence goes on along the minus strand of NC_143025.1, from coordinate 71,302,107 downwards.
GCCAGGTGGTCATGTTGATACTTTCAGATTGACACGAGGATGTTAGCTTCTTGCTAGCTGAATACCAGTGCTCTCAGAACCGCATTGTGGAGTTGATAATAACATTATTTGAAGCGTGAGTAATTATCAGAATGACATTGTATTTCATGTTGTATTTTGTTTCATTTTTGAATTGTAACTTAAATGTTGATATGACATTTCTCCCAGTGCTCCATGTGGGGTATTTATTTATTTTATATTTAACTAGGCAAGTCAGTTAAGAACAAATTCTTATTTTCAATGATGGCCTGGGTTAACTGCCTTGTTCAGGGGCAGAACGACATATTTGTACCTTGTCAGCTCAGGGATTTGAACTTGCAACCTTTCAGTTACTAGGCCAATGCTCTAACCACTAGGCTACCCTGACGTCCCACTGACAGGTATCACGTGGACAGTAAGTATTCATATTGTTTTTTTGACGAAATGTATGTTTTGTTTTTCATGCACAATCTCATTTTGTTCATGGACATCTTGTACTCAGATATTTGACACGTTAGAAAGTCCAATCTATAGAAAGCAAAACCACTACCGTTTCAGAATTTCTTGTATTTTTTATGCACTTCACTAACAAATGTATTTCACTTGGCTGTGATTTAGACTGAACTTTAGTTTATGGCGATTCACCTTGCAATGATTTCCCTTCAACATTATCCTATTTAAATTTAAGTTTTGACAGAAGAAACAACACCAAATTAGTTTGTCCTGTGCTGGGTTTACTTTTACCAGGCTACATTAAAATTGCATTGTTGGTTAAATACTTCTTAGGGATGCAATCCCGTTAACGGGATCGATATGACAACAGCCAGTGAAAGTGCAGGGCGCCAAATTCAAAACAACAGAAATCTCATAATTAAAATTCCTCGAACATACTGTACATGTATTTTATACCGTTTGAAAGGTAATCTTGTTGTTAATCCCACCACAGTATCCGATTTCAAATAGGCTTTACAGCGAAAGCACCACAAACAATTATCTTAGGTGACGACCAATTCACAGAAAAACCCAGCCATTTTTCCAGCAAAAGAGAGGAGTTACAAAAAGCAGAAATAGAGAGAACATTAATTACTAACCTTTGATGATCTTCATCAGATGACACTCATATGACTTCATGTTACACAATACATGTATGTTTTGTTCGATAAAGTGCATATTTATATTAAAAAAATTGCAGTATAAATTGGCGCGTTACGTTCACTAGTTCCAAAAATATCTGGTGATATTGCAGAGAGCCACAACATTTTACAGAAATACTCATTATAAATGTTGATTAAAATACAATTCTTAGACATGGAAATATAGATATACCTCTCCTTAATGCAACCGCTGTGTCAGATTTCAAAAAAACTTTAAGGATTAAGCTAACCAGACGGCGCTCAGACATTTTTTTTTTAAATCCTCCATGGAGTCAACAGAAATCAGAATTAACATTATAAATATTCCCATACCTTTGATGATCTTCATCAGAATGCACTCCCAGGAATCGCAGTACCACAATAAATGCTTGATTTGTTCGATAATGTCCATTATTTATGTCCAAGTAGCTACTTTTGTGAGCGCGTTTTGTACAAAAATCCAAACGCTCGTGCAGGTCCAGCCGGACGTCGGACGAAAAATTCAAAAAGTTATATTACAGGTCGAAGAAACTTGTCAAACTAAGAATAGAATCAATCTTTAGGATGTTGTTATCATAAATCTTCAATAACGTTCCAACCGGAGAATTCCTATGTCTGTAGAGAAGCAATGGAACGCAGGTCGCTATCATGTGAAATGCGCTTGACCAGGACCTGGCTCTCTCCAAGACCACTGACTCAAATAGCTCCCTTCTGGCTCCACAACACAGTAGAAGCCTCATTCAAGTTTCTAAAGATGGTTGACATCTAGTGGAAGCCCTAGGAAATTCATATCCCACTGTGTATTCAATAGGGGCTGGGTTGAAAATCGACCAACCTCAGATTTCCCATTTCCTGTTTGGATTTCTTCTCTGGTTTTTGCCTGCTATATGAGTTTTGTTATTCTCACAGACATCATTTTAACAGTTTTAGAAACTTCAGAGTGTTTTCTATCCAATACTAATAATAATATGCATATATCAGCAACTGGGACTGAGGATCAGGCCGTTTTTTTCTGGGCACCTTTCATCCAACCTACTCAATACTGCCTCTGCAGCCATAAGAAGTTTTAAGGGCTTGTAAGTAAGCATTCACTGTACAACACCTGTTGTATTCGGCGCATGTGACAAATACAATTTTCTTTAATTTGATAAGAAGAGGAGAGAGAAAGAGAGAGAACAAGGTTAATTGGTTCCCAACCTCCTGCAGAGCTTCAGTGACCTTCACTGTCATCCTTTTCTCCTCACCCCTCACCCTTCTCTATTCCCTCTCTCCTCACCCTTCTCTCATCCCTCTCTCTTCACCCCCATCTATAGGCACCCTCACAACCCCATCTCTATTCATCCAGTATCATCCTCCCATACCTACCCTACCACCCCCTCCCTCTCTTCCTCCTTGTTCTCCTCCTCATTGTCTTCCCCTTCCTCTTCCTCCTGTCTCTACTCGCTCCCCTTCTCACTAGTTGTACATTAGATCTGAGGCTCTGCCGCCTGACTACGGGTCAATATTGACTCTTCCTAAAAAGAGAGAGGAGCTTCTCTTATGGAATACACCAAGAGGAGTCGATTCTGCAGGTACCAGATGACCTGTGGTGAAATGTGGAATCTATAGCGTCTACTAGGGCCAACGTGAGCACCTTCTAGTAGGCTTGTGGATTGCTAGGGTGTTGTGGATGGGGATGGGTGTTTAAGCCGCAGACTCCGGCATTGAGGGTTGTGTGTTTTATTATTTGTAATCTTTCCCTAATCTTAACACTTAACTTAACCACTTGGAATGAATGAATTAACTTAAGTTCAAACCTGTCCCTAACCTTAACCCTAACCTTAACCATTCAGAATTAATGCCTAAACTTATGTTTTTGTTAAACTTTTTCAGGAGTTTAACTGACAGCTAAGATACGGCAGCAGATGGAGTAATTAAAACATCAAGCCATGGCGTTTTATTTGGAGATTGGGTTAAGATTGAGGGGAGAATGTAATGAGAAAGAAATCTAATCAGAGGAGGATCACTGTCTCTTGAGGCCCAGTTGTTCCCTAACATTTTCCTCTGCTTTCACACTCACACAAACACACACGCATAGGGACTGGACTGTATGTATGTATGTTCTGAGTCTTACCTCTTATCTACTCTATGTCACATGCGTGTTTTGGCATACGGTCTTGCCCCAGGTGACAATAATCACTGTCTTTTGTGTGTCAACAAGGTTCCCTCATCCCTTACCTCCCTCACTCTCTACAGACCCGCATAGAGGGACAGCAGGCATGACAGCCACGCACGCACGCACGCACACAAACAAACCCAGAACCCCACCACCTCCTCTCTCCCATCAATAGCAAGTCCCAGTAGACTTTTCCACATCACTCTTTTGTTCTCTCCCAATGGGCCCACACTGGTTGAATCAACGTTGTTTCCATGTCATTTCAACGAAATGGCGTGTAACCAACGTGGAATAGACGTTGAATTGACATCGGTGACCAGTGGGCTCCCTCCACCTGTGAGCGACTGTGTTTTCTTTGATTCCTTCCTTTCTTTTCCTCGTCTCTCTCTCTCTCTCATGTTCCCTTAATTTGTCTGGCTCTCTCTGGCAAGAGTTTCATCAAGGCGGTTCTCTTCTCTTTCTGTGTGAGAATTGTCATTGTAACAGCAGCATAGAACATGATCTTTGACCCCATGGAACAAGAACTCACCGTACTTGCTGTAAGATACCTTATATTTACCAGAACAAATTGGTATCAGACAAACATTTAACTTAGCATTAGACATGGATATATGCCTGTCTTGTGGTTAATTGGCATTAGGCCTAACTGCAGTTACAACTACGTTATGGTTAGTTAGCCACCACTGCCTGAATCGGCATTTCACACACACACACACACACACACACACACACACACACACACACACACACACGGTGGTCAGGGTGGAGGAGCAGAAGCTTAATGCGGCTCACCTCAGTAGTTTACTATGGCTAGTGTGTGCATGTGTGTGGTGTTTTTGTGTTGTGTGTGTGCCTATGTATAGGTTGAAGGGTTCACATCCTCACCCCAGGGGTTTATTCTCACATGCAGCCTGAGCTTCTTTCAAAGGAAGAGAGAAAAACAAGAGGCTGCCAGTTTGAAAACTGCCCGCTGAGTTGGTTGTGATTGGGTTTCTCTAAAAAACATTTGTGGTTGATTGCAGTATGTGAGGTTACTCCATCCTGTTGACCTGATTTACCTCAAAAACAATAAGAAACACCACATTCATCAGTTCCTAAACGTGGAATGCTGCAATTGTATGTCCTGGCGTGACAACATTTTCTTCTCTGTTACTTTTGAATCGATGGAAAGCTTATGCTCGATGATAGGTTGATAGATTGGAATGTTGATTTCCTGCATGTTGATTAGTGGTTGCTGGAGCAGTGAGGTTATTTGTAGGTCACCTCTGTGTAGTCTTTAACTGCCCCTAAAAATCAACTAAACCCTTTGAAAACGGACTGTGGCATCGATATGAGTCAGAAACATTTATACTAGTAGTAAGATTTACTACTACAGTGCCTTGCAAAAATATTCACCCCCCTTGGTATTTTTTTTGTTGCATTACAACCTGTCATTTAAAATTTCAGGATTTCATGTAATGGACATACACAAAATAGTCCAAATTGTTGAAGTGAAATGAAAAAAAGGACTTGTTTGAAAAAATGAACTGAAAAGTGGTGGGTGCTATGAAGCCCCAAAATAAGATCTGGTGCAACCAATTACCTTCAGAAGTCACATAATTAGTTAACTTCTTTGGGACTGGGGGACAGTATTGAGTAGCTTGGATGAATAAGGTGCCCAGAGTAAACTACCTGCTACTCAGGCCCAGTTGCTAATATATGCATATTATTCGGATAGAAAACACCCTGAAGTTTATAAAACTGTTTGAATGATGTCTGTGAGTATAACAGAACTCATATGGCAGGCAAAAACCTGAGACGAAATCCAGACAGGAAGTGGGAAATATGAGGTTTGTAGTTTTTCACGTCATTGCCTATCAAATATGGGGTCATATTGCACTTTCTAAGGCTTCCACAAGATGTCAACCGTCTTTAGAACCTCGTTTGAGGCTTCTACTGTGAAGGAGGGGGGAATGAGAGCTGATTGAGTCAGGGGTCTGCCAAAGTGGCATGAGCTGATCACGCGCGCTCACGTGAGAGTTAGCTGCGTTCCATTGCAGTTCTACAGAAAAAGGAATTCTCTGGTTGAAACATTAATGATAAAAACATCCTAAAGATTGATTCTATACTTAATTTGCTGATGTTTCTACAAACTGTAAGATGACTTTATCTGAACTTTCGCCTGGACTTGCCCGCACCTCGTGAGTTTGGATTGTGTACTAAACGCGCGAACAAAAAGGAGGTATTTGGACATAAATTATGGACTTTATCTAACAAAACAAACATTTATTGTGGAACTGGGATTCCTGGGAGTGCATTCTGATGAAGATAATCAAAGGTAAGTGAATATTTATAATACTTTTTCTGACTACTGTTGACTCCACAACATGGCGGGTATCTGCATGGCTTGTTTTGTGTCTGAGCGCCGTACTCAGATTTTCGTATGGTTTGCTTATTCCGTAAAGTTTTTTTGAAATCTGACACAGCAGTTGCATTAAGGAGAAGTGGATCTAAAATTCCATGCATAACACTTGTATCTTTTAGCAATGTTTATTATGAGTATTTCTGTAAATTGATGTGGCTCTCTGCAAAATCACCGGATGTTTTGGAACTACTGAATATAACGCGCCAATGTAAACTGAGATCTTTGGATATAAATATGTACTTTATCGAACAAAACATACATGTATTGTGTGACATGAAGTCCTATGAGTGTCATCTAATGAAGATCAAAGGTTAGTGATTAATTTACTCTCTATTTCCGCTTTTTGGACTCCTCTCTTAGGCTGGAAAAATGGCTGTGTTTTTCTGTGACTAGGTACTGACCTAACATAATCGTTTGGTGTGCTTTCGTTGTAAAGCCTTTTTGAAATTGGACACTGTGGCTGGATTTACAACAAGTTTATCTTTAAAATGGTGTAAAATACTTGTATGTTTGAGGAATTTTAATTATGGGATGTCTGTTGTTTTGAATTTGGCGCCCTGCAATTTCACTGGCTGTTGGCGAGGTGGGATGCTACCGTCCCACATATCCCAGAGAGGTTAAATACAGTTGACCTGTGTGCAGTCTAAGTGTCACATGATCTGTCACATGATCTCAGTGTATATATAGACACACACCTGTTCTGAAAGGTCCCAGAGTCTGCAACACCACTAAGCAAGGGGCACCGCAAAGCAAGCAGCACTATGAAGAAAAAGGAGCTCTCCAAACAGGCAAGAGACAAAGTTACTGAGAAGTATAGATCAGTGTTTGGTTATAAAAAAATATCCAATACTTTGAACATCCCACGGAGCACCATTAAATCCATTATTATAAAATGGAAAGAATATGGCACCACAACAAACCTGCCAAGAGGGCCGCCCACTAAAACTCACGGACCAGGCAAGAAGGGCATTAATCAGAGAGGCAACAAAGAGACCAAAGATAACCTTGAAGGAGCTGCAAAGATGGGAGTATCTGTCCGTAGGACCACTAAGCTGTACACTTCACAGAGCTGGGCTTTACGGAATAGTGGCCAGCAAAGTCATTGCTTAAAAAAAAAAATAAGTAAACACGTTTGGTGTTCGCCAAAAGAGATGTGGGAGACTCCCCAAACATATGGAAGAAGGTACTCTGGTCAGATGAGACAAAAATGTCACTGTATCAAGCGACAGTAGGAGACAATGTAGTCAAAAAATCCTTTGCTCTGTATAACATGAACAAATCAAAAGGTTTGTGGTACATGTGATTTACATGAAATAGTTTGCATGGTGGACCTAGCTTCAAAACAACTTTAAATGCATGCAAATGATCAAAACACAAGGTTTCAAAAGCATTTTTCAGAATAGCCTTAATTTTGAAAATACTAGCATTTCAATGACTACTTCACCACATATGACCAAATCAAGACGATATGCTGTACCATGGTGCTTTACCCATATAACTGACAAAACGTGTGTGTACACTGAGACATTCAACTTATGGCCTTCTTTCAGGTCATTGAGCCTTGACATCTTTCCTGGACCTTTATCTCGTCTATCCCGGCGTTTCCCAGTTATGTGCCATGTCATTTTGGTGTGTCTTGGCTAAGGTCATAGTGACATTCTAAAAACTCTTCAGTTGCTTTTTAAAGAACTTTTGTTTTGCCTCGTAGCGCATGCACCATGTGTGAAGAATGGACCCCATATTCCTTATACAATGAGGATAATGTATCATGAAGTGGTGTTTTGGTAACATATTTCTATCAGGAAACAAATTCTTGAACAACCTATGATGTCAGCAATGAAGTGCTTTAGATAGATAGTCATGCACTCTGTTCATATAGGAGAAAACACAATATTTACAACATGTAGTAGTGACAGAAGCAGGTGCCAGTATTTATACTCTTTCTGTACCCGATCACCAAATATCAATGGCGAATTACGGAGAAGACACCAAGACCGAATAGCATTTAAGACCCAAATCATTGCTCCCATCATCCAATTTGACAGCAGGTGGACAATTCCTGCTCTCTGTGTAGCCATAATTAAATGAATTAACTCTACCGTACACATTTTTAGCAGTCTCAAAGTTGGCTTGTATATAGTGTAACACAAGTTTTACATCAAATTGTGAAACTCATGCATTATATCAACAGAAAAATTGTCTGTAGTATTGAAGTACTGCAGAGAGTTCAATAAGCTAGCATGCATCACACCGTACACATGAGGTAGTGTTGGGTTTGACTGAATAGTTTGACAATGGTCTGGGTGCATGTGTTTTGTTCGTAAAGTCCCTCTTGGGTCATCCTCAGAGGTCACAGTTTGAAAATCTACTTTCTCAGTGAGGCAAAAACGGCCACAATAACGAGCACTAAATGATTCCACAAAACCAAACAGACAATGTATACCAAGAATATCTCCAGTTACCTGGACAATAATGCCATGTATACGACCACTGAAGAAGGGAACTTCAATACCTTCAGTCTCAAAAAACTCAAATCACTTACTATTACCTCAAGAATGGAATCAAATACATAAGTTAAGGTCCTGGGTATGGAAGAGTGCAAAGAAGTGAATATTTACCAAAATGTAATTCAACTTTGGGGTAAAATACCTCCCAACTTGTGAATACCCTTTTTGAATCCCAATGAATTAGCAGTCTCAAAGTCATCATAAAAGAGTTGAATTTTCAATACATTTTCCTCTTTAGAAAAGAGAGGACGTCTCTTCATATATAGTCCAGCTTCCAAATCAAAGTAAACGCCATCTTTAAAATTGTGCCCCGAGTTAAACATGCCACTTGTGTTTGTGTTATTCAAAATGTACTGCAATGTCTGGAGAATTGGAACGTAAGAAAATGTATCAGTTCTGACTATTTGATCATAAGTTCCAGTAGTTGTGTTTCTTCTATTGTCAAAACTAACACAGAGGACAGAGACAAGAGACAGAGAGAGAGAGAGGAGCTTCTCTTATGGAATACACCAGGTGTCGTCGATTCTACAGGTACCAGATGACACTTGGACCAGGTGAAATGTGGAATCTATAGCGTCTACTAGGGCCAACGTGAGCACCGGCTAGTAGGCTTGTGGATTGCTAGGGTGTTGAGGATGGTGTCGATTTGATACCGATTTCAACAACGTGAAAGGATTTTCAGTACCCTGAAAATAATGTTGGATTTTTCTGACAGTTTCTGTGTCTTTTGAAGATATACATGTGCGAGCGGTCACTTTAGCTTGACCCTGTATCTCTTGAACTGCTTCTTCCATGGAAGATACACAACTATTTACAGTCGTCAGACCTACACCTGCAGCCTGTAGTTGTGCAATAGCAAATGCACACATATGAGTTCTTGTTACAACTAGAATTTGAAGGAAAATCAGCATTACTTGGCCGTATTAACATCCAACTTAGTGTTTAACAAAATTATCCAGTCTCCGGATTGTGCCCTGTTCAAATGCTTCCTAAACCCTGAAAATGTACCAAATACACGATAACAATTTGCTTGACCAGATTTTAGTGTAAGATTTTACCAGGGCACACCTCACGAGCAAGTTGGTACTTCCATGACTAGCATGGCAAACAAAATATATCATCATAACCTAATTGGCATTAGTGCAGGAGTCTAGCTCTGAGCTCAGCAACCCTTGGAGTCTCCATAACCTTCCTATTGTCTGTTGTACACAATTGTCTGTATGAAGGTGTGCATGTTGCGCAGCATTGTATTGTAAGCAGTACCAAAAACAACGAGTCTTTAAAAGCTCATCGAGGGCACCAAGAGTGCTCGTTAACTTGCACATCAAGGCTTGCTTGTCCAGGGTGAAGAAGTAAACATGGATTCTGCTCTTCCTGGTCCCGACTGCAAAAAGATATGGCTGGCAGCTCTGGTCAATCGCATCAAGGTGCTCCTTGATACTGGTTCCTGCCTGAAGATGACAAAAACGATGGTAAAAAAAAAAGGATGGTAGAGCATTTACCCGTGTCGTGGGTCATCTTCTTCCTGTACTCAAATGATTTGCATCTTCTGTTTGACTGTTTCTTTATCAGAAGAATTCTTCATAAGAGAAATGGCCTCTCTGCGCTGATCTTCACTCAGGATAACCAAAGTGGATTGATTGGACTCCCTCTCAGCAGTTAGCCCTCCAGAGTATAGTTCAGTGGGCCGTTTCTCTGATGAAGCCAAATTCCTCTGAATGGTTTTGATTCTATACGAGAGGTACCCTTCTCCACTATTATGGTTGTAATAATGTTTCTAAAGAAAATGAACATTTTTACTAATCTTGAATGAAAAAACAAATAACCAAGTCCCATTTTCTCAGATACCATACCAGACAAATTAAACACAGATGCCATTTATCAGTTGTAATATACAGTTGAAGTCAGAAGTTTACATAGACCTTAGCCAAATACATTTAAACTCAGTTTTTCACAATTCCTGACATTTAATCCTAGTAAAAATTACCTGTTTTAGGTAATTATGATCACCACTTAATTTTAAGAATGTGAAATGTCCAAATAATATGATTTATTTCAGCTTTTATTTCTTTCATCACATTCCCAGTGCGTCAGAAGTTTAAATATATTCAATTAGTATTTGATACCATTGCCTTTAAATTGTTTAACTTGGGTCAAACCTTTCAGGTAGCCTTCCACAAGCTTCCCACAATAAGTTGGTTGAATTTTGGTCCATTCCTCCTGACAGAGCTCGTGTAAATGAGTCAGGTTTGTAGGCCTCCTTGCTTACACATGCTTTTTCAGTTCTACCCACATATTTTCTATAGGATTGAGGTCAGGGCTTTGTGATGGCCACTCTGATACCTTGACTTTGTTGCCCTTAAGACATTTTGCCACAACTTTGGAAGTATGTTTGGGGTCATTGTCCATTTGGAAGACCCATTTGCAACCAAGCTTTAACTTCCTGACTGATGTCTTGAGATGTTGCTTCAATATATCCACATAAATTTTCTTTCCTCATGATGCAATCTATTTTGTGAAGTGCACCAGTCCCTCCTGCAGCAAAGCACCCCAACAACAAGATGCTGCAACCCCTGTGCTTCAGGGTTGGGATGGTGATCTTCGGCTTGCAAGCCTCCCCCTTTTCCCTCCAAACATAATGGTCATTATGGCCAAACAGTTCTATTTTTGTTTCATCAGACCAGAGGACATTTCTCCAACAAGTACGATCTTTGTCCCCATTTTCAGTTGCAAACCGTAGTCTGACTTTTTTATGGCGGTTTGTAGCAATGGCTTCTTCCTTGCTGAGCGGCCTTTCAGGTTATGTCGATATAGAACTCGTTTTACTGTGGATATAGATACTTTTGTACCTGTTTCCTCCAGCATCTTCACAAGGTCCTTTGTTGTTGTTCTGGGATTGATTTGCACTTTTCGCACCAAAGTACGTTCATCCCTAGGAGACAGAACGTGTTTCCTTCCTAAGCGGTATGACGGCTGCGTGGTCCCATGGTGTTTATACTTGCGTACTATTGTTGGTCCAGATGGATGTGGTACCTTCAGGTGTTTGGAAAATGCTCCCAGGGATGAACCAGACGTGTGGAGGTCTCCAATTGTTTTTCTGAAGTATTGGCTGATTTCTTTGGATTTTGCCATGATGTCAAGCAAAGAGGCACTGAGTTTGAAGGTAAGCCTTGAAATACATCCACAGGTACACCTCCAATTGACTCAAATTATGTCAATTAGCCAATCAGAAACTTCTAAAGCCATGACATAATTTTCTGGAATTTTCCAAGTTGTTTAAAGGCAAAGTCAACTTAGTGTATTTAAACTTCTGACCCACTGGAATTGTGATAAGTGAAATAATCTGTCTGTAAACAATTTTTCAAAAAATTACTTGTCATGCACAAAGTAGATGTCCTAACCGACTTGCCAAAACTATATTTTGTTAACAAGAAATTTGTGGAGTGGTTACAAAATGAGTTTAAATGACTCCAACCTAAGTGTATGTAAACTTCTGACTTCAACTGTATACTTACATATCAATTTGCAGTGTAGGGATCCTTCACGTATAGGAACAAGGAGACGATGCCTTGTGCAAACGTTTCTCTCACACTGCGTGGTGGTGATGTCCTGACAAGAATATAATGTTATGTTTAGCTAAATACCAGGAGTGATTATTTGTATCAGTATCATGCCCTAGTTTGATACAAGAGAAGTATTTTACCAATAGCAGTGGATGGTTAGCGGTAGCCTAACCAATTATGTGACTGAAATACTGATACAGAATTAATTTTTTACATTCATCTGATATGGGTGCAAGTAATGCTCAACAATTTTCATTGTGAATCTTTCCTTAAACTTACTTGTGAGTTTCTGTCATCGCTGAAACAATAATTTTGATCATCTTTCGTCTGGTGCAGTCAGTTAGGCTTTTAGTTTTGGGATATTCCTTGATGTCAACCTCTCCACTCGGCTTTTTAATAAGTATGCTCTCTATTAGCTGTAAAAAATAAAATAAAAACAGCAGTGATATATCCATTTGATGGCAAGTGAATTGAAGAATTAATTACAAATGTACATTTTTTGCTTCGTCATCAGATCTTTGACGCTTTCGTGACGGGCTTCCATCCTCGCTTAAAATGATTGTATCATCCGACTTATGGTCTGAACCACCCATCACAGAACTGGCAGAGACAGGACTCATCAAGGAAGATTCTGAAATACACAAAGATGACAATACAGGCATGTCAAATGTAGGGTTATATTGAAAGTGATGTCACAAGTAACCAAGACTTGAAAACCAGCACATATCTTTAGCATCATTGCTCAGTGTGAGCTTGAAAACATCAAGATCTAGCTGTTTCACCACCTCTTCAAACACATTCCCATCAACTTCAGTTCCAGACCCGTTATACAGATTTACCTCTGATAAGCTAGTAAGTGGGATCTCAAATGTCAGGAAAGCTGTGACAAACATTAAAACAACAACCTACAATTAGAATTGCAACGTAATAAGAGTAATCAGACTGACTCGTAAATGTATGAAAAAAATAGAATATTTATGTCCAATCACAAATTAAGCGTTTACCTCCAATCAAAAGGATTTCCAGTGTCAGGTCAATGATCTTTAGATATTTTTGTTCACCATTGAATTTCACCCTGATCAACATGACTAGGTCTGAAAGCAGTTAATGGTACTAGATAAGGCCAAAATGGATGAAAAAAAATGACATTTGTATTTCAATCATAACACATTATATAAGGACAACTACAAACAAACTACAGAAAACAGACTATTCAACTCACATTCACTGTCCCGAAATATAGACACGGCCTAATTAGTCCAGTAAAATACACTCATAATTCTAGCTATTAACTATATTATGTTGTCATGTTCTAGGACGAGTCTTACAAGACCACCAAAATGAACTGGTGGTAAAGCGAGTGGGAAACGCAGTTAGCTAGACTAGCTAGCTGCCGATGCAATGGCCACAATATTTATCTATAAGCATCACCCACAAGTTGAAAATGCAGTTATAATATGGCTAAATAATCAACTCACCTTAATCAGATTAGTCCTCAATATATACAGCTGAAATAAAGGAGAACAAACTAGCATGAGGCTAAGTAAGTAACTCTAACATAGCTGCACACACACAATCAAAACTGTTAGACTTTTTATGTTAAACTGTAGTCTGACAAGCAAGTATTGAAATGAAAATAGCTAAATAAAATCAGTGAAATCGTTGTTTAAAACTAACCTTTGTGTGGTACAAATTTGGATTTTGTTGATCCAACAAGAGGAAATTTGAACGCAGAAACTGAATTTATGGGCGGGGTAGTGTTGATTTTTACACTTACCGAGTAAGTCTACAATAATAGAGTAAAACGTTATACCTTAGCAATTAACACCAGTTATCAGCACTGACACTAGGGGTCATTGGCACTGCCAGTTGCTGAAACAACTCTATGGGAGTCGATCACTTTTGACACAGTGAATTGTGATTGTGATTTTACTGTGTAATTACGTGAAAATGCCTTGGTTTGCTGTGTATCGCTCTGAACCGGGCCACATTGGAAAAGGGGTTGGGACTTTTTGCGGCACGCTTGTAATGCTCTTATTGTCCAAAAGGGGTTCCCACCCTTCTTCTACAGTTGTTCTGCTTTGCAGTTGTCCGGTATCTGTGGACTTGTCGAGTAGTCCTGAACAGAACTACAGAGTTAATTCTACTTCCATTCGCTCTGCAAGATGCGTCTTTGAAGATAGGCTAGCCATCCGTGTCGATGGCTCCCAGTGGGGTGATGAGAGTAGTGTACTGCGGTGGTTTGAGCCGAGTAGTAGAATGGTCCCACATCAATTCAATTTTCTAGATACTTTACTTAGAACAGCTAATCAGCCTTACCTGCAATTGTCCGGGAGGTGACTTTATCATCTCTACCTTTTGTTTTGATTGAGTTCAAACCACTTTAAATGTGCGCTGCATCTGTACCTCTCTCTGGTCTGATATGTTAATTTCGTTACCCATCATTTATGCAGTTTGTTCGAGAGGGGCGGTTCTGTCAGGCTGAAACACTCTCTGACCTCACTTGGGGGCGTGTCTTGAATTGGATCACACATTTTTTTGACGTTTACATTACCATGTAGTTTACCAACAAAATGGTCTGACGGGAATGTGGACATACTCAGTGTACAAATACCAAAAGAAAGACATGATCTCACCCCAATACATTTTTATAGAAAGTTAGCAAAAGTAGATAAGATCTTGCTCCATGGAAAGGAAAAAACCTGTCTATTTGTGGAAAAATCACCCTGATTAACTCTTTAGTCATCACAGTTTACCTATTTGCTTATGGTTTTGCCTACACCTAGTGACCTGCTTTTTAAATTAAATGAACACAAAATATTCAATTTTATTTGGAATGGCTTGCCAGACAAAATTAAAAGGGCCTATTAATATAACGAACATGAATTTGGAGGGCAGAAATGATTAAATATTTGTCACGCCCTGGTCTTAGTATTTTGTGTTTTCTTTATTATTTTGGTCAGGCCAGGGTGTGACATGGGTTATTTATGTGGTGTGTTTTGTCTAGGGGTTTGTTGTAGGTATGGGATTGTGGTATAGTGGGGTTGTTTAGAAAAGTCTATGGTTGCCTGAAGTGGTTCTCAATCAGAGACAGGTGTTTATCGTTGTCTCTGATTGGGAACCATATTTAGGCAGCCATATTCTTTGAGTGTTTCGTGGGTGATTGTTCCTGTCTCTGTTTGTGCACCAGTATAGGCTGTTAGGTTTTCACGTTACGTTTATTGGTTTGTTAGTTTGTTCATGTGTAGAGTCTTTATTAAAGCACCATGAATAGAAACCATGCTGCGTTTTGGTCCGCCTCTCCTTCATCGGAAGAAAACCCTAACAATATTAAAGCAATAGACCTCACACTAAAGGCATCAGTCATACAAAAGTTGTACTTAAATCTCTTGTAAATTAGTAAGAATGTCCCACCCCATTTTCAAGAATGGCCTTTTTCCCTTTATTCAGATTACAACTGCTCACTTTCGGTTATTTGAAAACGAAATCATCCCCGAAATATATTTTTTAAACAAGCCTTAGAAAGTTGGTTGCAATTTCAGTTTAATCTACCTGAAAAGACAGAACAAATAATAAAACAAATATTTTGGTTAAACTCAAATGATACCATAAATAGGACTGGTGGAGTTATGTCATACATGCAGCTAACACGGACATGGAAATGTCTGCTCTACCCAAAATCACAACTAACTAATTGCAGCAATAGCACAAAAATGGAAGAGGCAAGTAGAAGGAGGAAAAAGTAAGGATCTTGTCTGTCGTTCCTGCATTAAAGACTATAAATGGTTAAAGAAAATTGTGATAAATAAAAACATATCCTAATTTCATTTAAGGACCAACAATTTGACATCTGTGCCATATAAATTGCAAAATAGTTGGGAAGAGATTTTCAATGTACCGATTCCATGGCACATGGTTTATGAATTGATACGCAAAACAACGGCAGATTACTATACAAACTTCTTGCTACCAATATAATGTTATCTATATGGGGATACAATATTCCCAGCTCTGCAGATTTTGCTGCGAGGAGGCCGTCATTAGATCATTTATTTTGGTAACGTCCATATGAAGCTCGTTTTTGGTCACAAGTCCAGGAATGGCTGTATGATTGCAACATTTACCTAGAACTAACGCTGCAAATAGCAATACTGGGTGATTTGAAAATTCATAGTCAATCAACCACTAATATAATAATTATTTTAGCAAAAATGTTTATTTTTAATTTACAGTCTGTTGTAGAAGCTATGAGAATAGAAAGGTTCAGTACTTTGGTGAAGCATCACAGCACAGTTGAAAAATATATGGCAAATAGAAATCCAAAATGAATGGTGTTAAGAGATAGATGGGAGGGTTTGAATGGAGCTGAAGGGTGGGACTAATAACAAGATAACCAATGTAAAATGTAAATAGGTTCAGAAATGTTGTGAAATAGCACAGTTACAAATAGAAATCAAACTGGATGGACACCAGAAAAAGAGAAAGGACTAAATACAATCAACATATAACTACTGTAAAATAGATTGTGTCTGTAAAATGTGTATAAACTGAAGGCAGAAGCCTAAGTGTTATTGTTTATTAGTTTACTCCAATTGTGGGAGGGGTGAAAGGGTTTGCAGGGAAAATTAAAGGTATATTCTAAAAAAAGTGTGTACATGTACAGTTGAAATTGGAAGTAAAGATAAACTAGTTTTAATGACTCCAACCTAAGTGTTTCAACCACTCTACAAATGTCTTGTTAACCTCTCTAGGGTAGGGGGCAGCATTCTGAATTTTGGATGAAAAGCATGCCCAAATTAAACGGCCTGCTACTCGGGCCCAGAAGATATGATATGCATTTAACTGGTAGATTTGGATAGAAAACACTAAAGTTTCCAAAAGGGTTAAAATAGTGTCTGAGTAAAACAGAACTGATTTATCATGCGAAAACATGAGAAAAATCCATTCAGGAAGTATTTTTATTTTGTAGTTTTCTATTCAATGCCATTACAGTATCCATTGACTTAGGACTCCATTTGCAGTTCCTATGCCTTCCACTAGATGTCAACAGTCTTTAGAAATCGTTTCAGGCTTGTATTCTTATAAATGAGGGAATAAGACCAGTCTGAACGAGTGGACCCTAACGTGACGCAGAGTTTTTTTCAGGCGCATGTGCATTTCTTGTTTACCTTTTACATTGACGACGTTATTGTCCGGTTGAAATATTATAGATCATTTAGGCTAAAAAACAACCTGAGGATTGAATATAAACATCGTTTGACATGTTTCTATGAACTTTATGGATACAATTTTGATTTTTTTGTCTGATTGTTTTGAATGAGTTTGAGCCTGTGGATTACTGAAGAAAACATGCTAACAAAACAGAGGTTTTTGGATATAAAGAGACTTCATTGAACAAAAGGAACATTTATTGAGTAAATTAATGTCTTCTGATTGCCACCATATGAAGATCATCAAAGGTAAGGGATTAATTTGTATCTCTATTTCTGAGTTTTGTAACGCTTCTGCTTGGCTGCTTACTGTTTGTAATAATTTGTCAACTGGGCTATGTTCTGGGCTAGGTATGTTCTGGGCTAGGTATGCTTTCGCCAAAAAGCATTTTATAAATATGACACTGGTTGGTTTAACAAGAAGTTAATCTTTAAACCTATGTAAAATATGTTTTGTTTTCTGAATTTTTATAATGAGCATTTCTGTAATTGAAATTGACTCTCTGCAAACCTCACTGGATGTTGGCCAGATGCGACGAGAGCCATAGAGAGGTTAACCTTTCTGGCGTAGGTGTTCCACTAGCGACCCACCTCGACAACATCCTGTGAAATTGCAGAGCACCAAATTCAAAATACAGAAATAGTCATAATAAACATTCATAAAAAATACAAGTGTTATACAACGGTTTAAAGATTAACATCTTGTTAATCCAGCTGCTTTGTCAGATTTCAAAAAGGCTTAACGGCGAAAGCATACCATGCGATTATCTGAGTCCAGCGCCCCGCATACAAAAACATGAAAAACATTTTCCAACCAAACAGATGCATCACGAAAGTCAGAAATAGCGATAAATTAAAATCGCTTGCCTTTGAAGATCTTCATCTTTTTGCAATCCCAAATGTCTCAGTTACACAATGATTGGTCGTTTTGTTCGATAAAGTCCTTCTTTATATCCCAAAACTGTCTATTTATTTATTTGGCGTGTTTGATTCAGAAATACACCGGTTCCAACCTGCGATAAATGCCTACAAAGGATCTAATAAGTTACCTGTAAACTTGGTCCAAACATTTCAAACATTTCTAATCCAACCTCAGGTACCCTAAAATGTAAATAATCGATAAAATTTAAGACGGAATAAACTGTTTCCAATACCGGAGAAAAACAACACGGAGAGCGCTCTCATTCACGCGCACCAAAAGACTATAATCCACCCGAGTGACACTTAGAAAGAACATGACTACTTCTTAATTTAAAAGACCTCAAACAATTTCTAAAGACTGTCGACATCTAGTGGAAGCCATAGAAACTGCAATCTGGGTCCTAATAATTTGGCTTCCCCATAGAAAAGCATTGGAAAATGCAATGACCTCAAAAAGAATTCCTAGAATGATTGTCCTCTGGGTTTCGCCTGCCAAATCAGTTCTGTTACAATCACAGACATTATTTTAACAGTTTTAGAAACTGTAGAGTGTTTTAAATCAAATATGACCATGCATATCGTAGCTTCTGGGCCGGAGTAACAGGCAGTTCACCTCAGTCATCCAAACTTATGAATTCTGCCCCCTATCCCTAAGAAGTTGTTTAATAATCTATAGTTTTGGCAATTCGGTTAGGACATCTACTTTGTGCATGACACAAGTCATTTTTCCAACAATTGTTTACAGACAGATTATTTCACTTATAATTCACTGTATCACAATTCCAGTGGGTCAGAAGATTACATACACTAAGTTGACTGTGCCTTTAAACAGCTTGGAAAATTCCAGAAAATGATGGCATGGCTTTAGAAGCTTCTGATTGACTCAAAGTATGTTAATTAGCCTATTGGAGGTGTACCTGTGGATGTATTTCAAGGCCCACCTTCAAACCCAGTGCCTCTTTGCTTGACATCATGGGAAAATCTAAAGAAATCCACCAAGACCTCAGAAAACAAATTGGAGACCTCCACAAGTCTGGTTCATCCTTCGGCGCAATTTCCAAATGCCTGAAGGTACCACATTCATCTGTACAAACAATAGTACGCAAGTGTAAACACCATGGGACCATGCAGCCGTCATACCGCTCAGGAACGAGACGCGTTCTGTCTCCTAGAGATGGACGTACTTTGGTGCGAAAAGTGCAAATCAATCCCAGAACAACAGCAAAGGACCTTGTGAAGATGCTGGAGGAAACAGGTACAAAAGTATCAATATCCACAGTAAAACGAGTCCTATATCGACATAACCTGAAAGGCCACTCAGCAAGGAAGAAGCCACTGCTCCAAAACCGCAATAGAAAAGCCAGACTATGGTTTGCAACTGCACATGGGGACAAAGACTGTACTTTTTGGAGAAATGTCCTCTGGTCTGATGAAACAAAAACAGAACTGTTTGGCCATAATGACCATCATTATGTTTGGAGGAAAAAGAAGGAGGCTTGCAAGCCAAAGAACACCATCCCAACCATGAAGCGCGGGGGTGGCAGCATCATGTTGTTGGGATGCTTTGCTGCAGGAGGGACTTGTGCACTTCACAAAATAGATGGCGTCATGAGAATAGAAAATGATGTGGATATATTGAACCAACATCTCAAGACATCAGTCAGGAAGTTAAAGCTTGGTCTTCCAAATGGACAATGACCCCAAGCATACTTCCAAAATTGTGGCAAAATATCTTAAGGACAACAAAGTCAAGGTATTAGAGTGGCCATCACAAAGTCCTGACCTCAATCCCATAGAAAATTTGGGGGCAGAACTGAAAATGCATGTGCGAGAAAGGAGGCCTACAAACCTGACTCAGTTACACCAGCTCTGTCAGGAGGAATGGGCCAAAATTCACCCAATTTATTGTGGGAAGCTTGTGGAAGGCTACCCGAAAGTTTGACCCAAGTTAACAGGAAACCAATATATAATAAATAATATGATGTATTTTTTGGTTTCCAGACTAGATTCTAGCAGCCCTATTTAGCACTAACTGAAGTGTATTTAGTGTTTTATCTGGGCAGCCAGAGAGTAGAGCATTGCAGTAGTCTAATCTAGAAGTTACAAAAGCATGGATTAGTTTTTCTGCATAATTTTTGGACAAACATGTTCTGCTTTATGCAATGTTAAATGTTACGAAGATGGAAAAAAGCTGGCCATTAAATATTCTTGACATGTTCGTCAAAAGAGAGATCAAGGTCCAGAGTAACACTGAGGTCCTTCACAGTTGTTTTTATACACACAAACAGACACACTGTCTGGTGGATGTGTTGTTGATGGCATCCTCTCAAATAGGTCCCTGTGGGAAATAAATGACTCTATAGTATCAGAACATGAATCAAATCAAATCTAACTCACTCAGACAGTACAGAGGGAATATGTGTGTGTGAATTCTACAGCACTTCAAGATGGCTATGAGGCAATCTTTAGACCTGCTCTATCGCAATTCGTTAGGCCTGCTCTATCGCATTTGCAATCGTCAGGCCTGCTCTATCGCACTGTCGATTGCGGCTATTTTTTGCTTAATAAGTGTCCCAGATTGTCAGTTCTCTAGTGGATTGATGTCACTCTCAATGACTTCCCTGCATGACCACAAGTTGGTCACTATTGGGCTATGGTTGCGGTCTGATGATTCTACAGTGCACTGTGGTCAGTCTCAATGCTGAGGAAATCACATATCCTGATAACGTCATCACAAACATTGCTCTTATTATCTCATCATAGCTTACATAAAACACATTACCCCACCTCCTCCTCTCTCTCCTTCTCTCTTTTCCTCTCCCTCTTGATCTAGGCACCCCTGGTTATACAGTAGCTGTAGGGGTGATGACAGATGAGTAGTTTGTGAGAATGCCGGTGCGAAAACGTCTGCATAGTTTCAACCTTTTATAAACTCTCCATCATCCACTCACTTCGCGTGGATGCGTACATCTTGACTTGTCCTCCTCCCTCTTTTCAAGCTCTGTCTGCAGTCTTCCATCCTCTCCCTCTGTCTCTTTCTGTGTCAATGGAAGAAAAGGTGTTTACTTTGGACTAGTGGTCCCACGGGCCTAGTTCATTTTATAACTGTGGTTTCCATTTAGCATCGCTAACGCTGGAGTACTAGCAGGCTGGTGCTGGGTTGACTTACTTGACTTCAATGCTTTTGATTTTTGGGGATCATAGGTCATTCACAAACTTCCTCCAGTGGGCTCGGTGTTGGGCGGTTTTCTCTGCTTCTGGATGATCCTGCATCTACACTGAACAAAAATATAAACGCAACTTGCAAAGTTTTGGTCCCATGTTTCATGAGCTGACATGAAAGATCCTTGACATTTTCCATACAAACAAAAATGTATTTCTCTCAAAATTCTGGCAGAAAGTTGTTACATCCCTGTTAGTGAGAATTTCTCCTTTGTTAGTGAGAATTTCTCCTTTGCCAAGATAATCCATCCACCTGACAGGTGTGGCATATGTGACTCGTTTCAGGAAACCAATCTGTATGTTGCACATCACTACTTCACAGGAGAGCCATTTGAACATGAACTGATTTTTTTAAATCAAAATGTGTTTTTTGGCAGAAATGCCTCCTGGAATATGTGAACTTTCCTGTGCCTTAATACAAACTTGTATGCCATCTGTAAATACGAATAAAATTGTTAAATTACGAGCCTAGTTGGTTTAGCCACGGAAAAAGGCAGGAAATAATGAGCAAGCTGGACATGCCCGAGAGATGAGTTCGAATTAGTCCGCCATGTACAGTAGCACACTTCTGTCTATAACATCAGCTAGTCAGTATGTATAAGTAATCCTTTCTAATGCGGCTGTTTTGAAAGATATCACTTAGTAGAACTGCAAAAGTGTTGCTCTCCACTTTCTGGAGGACCAAGTTTTGAAATCAGTGCAATGCCCAGTGGAATTAGAGTATGATAGCAAAGGATATGTAGACATTTCTGCCGTTTGATTGCAAGTATGCAGAGGGAGTCGGAAAGAGAACACACAGAAAGCTGTTGTATAAAACACCTGTCTCTGGATTACATGTTTAAACTAAGGGCAACCATGGCATCCGTGACAGAGAGGGGGATAGCTACATTTTCAGATATTACACGTCTCAAATGTTATCAAAAACAAATTTTCATTTTGAGTTAAAGCATACTGTTAGCTATCTAGCTAATGTTAGCTGGCTGGCTCGCTAGCTAACAGTACGTGTATGATCTGTGAAGTAATATTATTCATATCTCAGAGACATTTGCATTGCTAGTTAATATAACCTAATGTTAGCTAGCTAGCTAATGTTGAACCTGGTGGTTAAACACCTGCAGATTCATGCAGGGTAATAACATTATGAGTTGGTATTATGGTTAATTGTTTAGCTAGCTGGCTACATGTCTAAACAAAAGACTCCACTATACAAGAATGTTCATGATGTCAATGTAACAAATGTCGATAGACGTAGCTGGTAAATTTGCTCTGGCTATCTACTCCATTTTCAGAACACTCTCATCTGAGTGTGCCATAGAGCAGAATATCTGACGAATTTACACTCAACACCCGTTGAATATGGCCGGTGTCTATAAACGTTGGCAAAAAACACCAATAAATTGTTGACAGCAGCACAGTTAGTCACCAACGCTCTGGATAACATAAAAACAGCATAACCAGCCCTGCTAGGGTGAGTAAAATGGTCAGAGTGAGCTGTCATAATGTCACATGTCTCAAGTTGAGGGAGCGTGCAACTGGCATAATGACTGCAGGAATGTCCACTAGAGCTTTTGCCAAATAATTGAATGTTAAACTTCTTGGGACACTACCGTTCCACCTGGCCAACATCCGGTGAAATTGCAGAGCACCATATTCAAATGACAAAAATCGTAATGTTAAACATGAATGAAAATACAAGTGTTATACATCAGTTAAGCTTAACTTCTTGTTAATCTAGACGCTTTGTCAGATTTCAAAAAGGCTTTATGGCGAAAGCACACCATGAGATTATCTGAGGACAGCTCCCCGCTCACAAAAGCATTACATACATTTCCAACCAAACAGAGGCAGAAAGTCAGAAATAGCGATAAAATAAATCACTTACCTTTGAACATCTTCATCTGGTTGCAATCACAAGGGTCCCAGCAACATAACAAATGGTCCTTTTATTCGATAAAGTCCTTTATATCCTAAAAAAGTACGTTTCATTGACGTGCTTGACTCAGTAATTCACCGGTTTCCTCCGTTCAAAATGCAAACAATCGAATTCCGTAAATTACTAATAAACTTCTTTCAAACATATCAAACAACATTCCTAATCAATCCTCAGGTGCCCTAATATGTAAATAAATGATTAAATGTAATACGGAGAATACCAGAGATAAATAATGAAGTGCACGCACTCACCGGAATGCGCAACAAACACTGCAGCCAAAATGGGAGCCACTTAGAAAAAATACAAATTCTAGCTCATTTTTCAAATAACAAGCCTGAAACTCTTTCTAAAGACTGTACATCTAGTGGAAGCTGCAATTTGGGAGGTCTTCCTTTTATATTCCCATTGACACCCATGGTAATCAAGGGTGAGCTGAAAGAAAAACATTTCTGGATGGATTGTACTCAGATTTTTGCCTGCCATATCAGTTCTGTTATACTCAGACATTATTTTAACAGTTTTGGAAACTTTAGAGTGTTTTCTATCTGATACTATCAATTATATGCATATCCTAGTTTCTGGGCCTGAGTAACAGGCAGTTTCCTTTGGGCACCTTATTCATCCAAACTTCCGAATACTGCCCACTAGCCCGAAGAAGTTCATTTCTCTACCATAAGCCACCTCCAATGTCATTTAAGCGAATTTGGCAGTACCTTCAACCGCAGACCACAACTGCAGACCACGTTGTAAATAGAGTGCCCCATTGTGGTGGTGGGGTTATGGCATGGGCAAGCATAAGCTACGGACAACAAACAGAATTGCATTTTATCAATGGCAATTTGAATACACAGAGATACCGTGATGAGATCCTGAGGCCCATTGTTGTGCCTGTCATCCGCTGCTATCACCTCATGTTTCAGCATGATAATGCACAGCCCCAAGTTGCAGGAATCTGTACACAATTCCTAGTAGCTGAACATTTCCCAGTTCCTCCATGGCCTGCATACTCACCAGGCATGTCACACATTGAGTATGTTTGGCATGCTCTGGATCGACGTGCACGACAGCGCATTCTAGTTCCCGACAATATCCAGAAAATTCGCAAAGCCATCGAAAAGGAGTGGGACAACGTTCCACGGGCCACAATTAACAGCCTGATCAACTCTATGCGAAGGAGATGTGCCGCGCTGCATGAGGCAAATGGTTGTCACAACAAATACTGACTGGTTTCCTGATCCACGCCCTACTTTTTTGTAAGGTATCTGTGACCAACAGATGTATATCTGTATTCCCAGTCATGTGAAATCCATGGAATAGGGTCTAATTAATATATTTCAATTGAATGACTTCCTTATATGAACTGTAACTCAGTAAAATCATTGAAATTGTTGCATGTTGCGTTTATATATTTTTTCAGTATAAGTTCTGCCTCCACAGACCTTCTCCAGCTGTTCCTGGGTCTTCCTGGTTTCCCTTTTCCCTGTGGGTTCCAGGATAGAGCTTGTCTGGTCGTGTTGGTGGGTGGTTTTCTGAAGGTGTTCCCGATCCATCCCCGTTTCCTGAGTTTTATTTGAGTGTATACACACACACACTTACTCTACATACTCATACAAACACACCTTGAACAAACAAAACAAGTTCAAATCAGGCTATTATCTCAGTGATATAAATTAATGATGAGTGCACAACTTATGCCATTAATTTATGCAGAGAAAAGTACCAAAAGAGTCTAGTTCTCTCTCTCTCCCTATCTCTCAGGGTTATTCCAGAAGAGATCTGTGGCTAAGCTCCCCATCTCTCTGCTTTGTGACTCAGTGGAGTGCGTCAGTGACCAGATTTACATGAGCACAGTATTCCGGAGAGTAGCTAATATCCTGTTTAAGGTCTTATTCAGTATAAATTGTTAACATACACGTTTGATATATCGCTCACGAGAGTCCATGTATCCATGAATAAACAGAATATTCCTAATTTAAATTAATATGGGTTGAATGGAATAGTAACTGAAAACTGGACACTGACTGTAGGCCGATATAATATGAACTCCTGCAGAATTATGCATTTCTTGCAGTAAAATTAAAATAACAAATGTTAATTTTGGCTCGGAAACAGAAGTGGATAAATATGATTTCTTTCAGCATCTCTTGAGAAAATGCAAGTGTAATGTGTTATCTTTGACACTGATATGCATGCAGACAGTATTTGAACCAAATAAAATATGCGCCCCAGACGAACTGAAGTATTATCAGAAACGTGCTTCTATGTGTTTCATCATTTTTTAGCTTTTCTTAATGTTTACAGAACAACGAGAACAACATTTTAAATAGAACCATAAGGAAACCTGTAGGAAACGTTATGCTGAAGTACTGAAATTCCCACAAAAGAACACTGTCACGATCGTCATAATAACTGGACGAAAGTGCAGCGTGATCTGGTTCGACATCTTTTATTACTATGTGAAACTCAAAACAAAACAAAATAAAATAAATAAACGAACAAACGAAAAGTGAAGAAAATGCAGTGCACACATGCACTACACAAAAACAAGATCCCACAAAGCACAAAGGGGCAATGGCTACCTAAATATGATCCCTAATCAGAGACAACGATAAACAGCTGCATCTGATTGAGACCATTACCAAGCCAACATAGAAATATAATTACCTAGATGACCCACCCTAGTCACACCCCGACCTAACCAACATAGAGAATAAAAAGCTCTATGGTCAGGGCGTGACACTGTTTCTTAATGTTCTCTGAACTATTTAAGAATGTTCCCAATGTAAAACCAGTTGGAGAACTTTCCTAGAACATTACCAAAATTGAAATTAAATTTAACCATGTTAGAACTTTTAGGAAACGTTCTGTTAATTAAAGTAATGAAATACTAAGAAAACTTGTCAAGTTCCTTAAATGGGCTGAGAATGTTCCAAAGCCAAGCAACTCTCCTGCACCATTCCCAAAAGGTTGTGGGAAGGTTGTATGCAAAATAACCATAGGACAACCACGTTCTAACCAAACTCTAAGAAACATATGGTTCTCAAAACGTTATGTGCTAGCTGGGAATTGTTTAGCTGGTTTGAAGCTTGGTATTGAATGGGGCTTATCTGTCATAAAACTTGAAGAGGAGCAGTTAATCTCTCGTCAACTCTCAACCAGGAACGACTGGCATGCATGTTGTTGATGTTAGTTCTGTACTCCCTGTTCACCCACAACTGCGTGGCCATTCACGCCTCCAACTCAATTATCAAGTTTGCAGACGACACAACAGTAGTGGGCTTGATCACTAACAATGACGAGCCAGCCTACATGAAGGACGTGAGGGCACTCAGAGTGTAGTGTCAGGAAAACAACCTCTCACTCAATGTCAACAAAACAAAGGAGATGATCGTGGACTTCAGGAAACAGCAGAGGGAGCACCCCCCTAGACACATCGAAGGGACAGCAGTTGAGAAGGTGGAAAGTTTTATGTTCCTGGGCATACACATCACAGACAAACTGAAATGGTCCACCCATGCAGACAGTGTGGTGAAGAAGGCGCAACAGTACCTCGTCTACCTCAGGATGCTGAAGAAATTTGGCACGTCACTCAAAACCCTGACAAACCTTTACAGATGCACAATCGAGGGCATCCTGTTGTGCTGTATCACAGCCTGATATGGCAACTGCACCGCTCTCAACTGCAAGGCTCTCCAGAGGGTGGTGCGGTCTGCACAACGCATTACCTGCCCTCCATGACACCTACAGTACCCGATGTCACAGGAAGGCCAAAAAGATAATCAAGGACAACAACCACCCAAGCCACTGCCTGTTCACACCTCTTTCATCCAGAAGGCGAGGTCAGCCACACCCCTCCCCATCTCTACAACAACTTTGTCAATATGACTTGGCTATGATAATTGACCAGCCAATGTTATACCTAGAAGTTTAGCTTCCTCTGCTTGTTCAATGGTCACACCCTTTATGTACAACTCCAGTTGAGGTTTAAGTCTTAGAGAATGTTTTGAACCAAATACAATGCTTTTAGCTTATAGTTTATCGTTAATCCCCATTCTGACTGTAACACCTTATTTAGAATTTCAGTGTGCTTACTGGCTTTGGGCACTGACATGTAAGAGTGTGGAATCATCTGCATACATAGTCATTCTGGCTTTGTGTAAGACCAGTGGAAAATCATTTGTAAAACATAGAGAAGAGTAATGGCCCAAGGCAACTGCCCTGAGGAACACTGCACTGTATATGTCTGATGTTAAAGCAGCTTGCATTGACCAAATTCAAAAGAGCAATTCTTCTCTTTCATTATCATATCTTTATGAAAAAATATGATTGTTCACTGTTCAATGTTGTGATTTCAATTCTGAGTTTTCCCACTTTACTAGTGAAATAGTCATTGAAATGATTGGTACTATCAAAAGGTTTTGTTATAAATGACCCATCAACTAATGTTAAAGTTTCCTAGTAGACCACACATACTCAGACTGTGTTCTGTAATGGGGTGCTCTCGTTAAAAGCATGTCTGAGTAGTCAACACCACAGATGGCTGATATAGGGGAGATAAGACACTTAACAGCACTCTCTCTCTCTCTTCCTCTCACTCTTTCTCTCAGATTTACAACCCTACCCTGAGGGAGAGAGAGTTGATTATATGTCGCCGGTGTCTGGCAGCCAGACAGAGGAACTGAAGAGGACAGTAATTCAATGAGAGAGAGACAGGGAGAGAGCAACTGATAGAAGGGGCAGAGAAAGTTGTGTAATAGGGAGAAAGTGAAAGGGTGAGAAGATGGAGAAAGGGGTAAAACCAGAGAGATACACAAGGCAAACCGATAGAGACAGCATCTTTTTGGAATTTGGCTGATAGACAAAGAGAGGGGGAACAGGGAGTGAGAGAGGCAGAAGGGATACAAGAAATAAAGGTTGTGCAATTTGGGCAGGCAGACAGTGGGAGAGGAAGTGAGACTAATTAGATGTGTGAGAATTGGAGAGTGTGACGTGAATGATACTGTATCCCTTTATCTGAAATGACATCAATGATGTAGCAACACTGCAGAACTACAGTACTCTGACTCAAAACATCCAACATTGGCCCACCTCAGCCAATGCATTTTGAACAGGCAAAGTTAAGGATGCTACAAGCATAACTTTCCATCATCACGCCGACACCACAGATCTATGGGGACTGGGTGTCAAACTTATCTGTCAACACCAGATATCAACCTCCTCATAACCTTGCTGTGACCCCTCACCCTGTCCACATAAATAACCCTCCAACAGGGTCAGAGTTCCAACCTGTCTTTGCCACTTTCTTAGAATCTCTCCTTCTTTGATTTACTTCTGTAGTATTATACCCACAGCTTCATCCTCGAACAAAAACAGCGTATCCAGCTTTTTTCTAAATAGCTCTGTATAAATTAAAGTGGTTAGGGCATATGTGAGGTGTATTGTGTCACTTTCAGCAAACTCCCCAGTGAGTATGCCCACCTAGCAAGACTCTGCACCTCGTAAAGCAGTCTGTCAGGCTTTGAGGAAAGCTGGCTCCCTGGGCGGTTGTAGGGTTTCATTGCCAGGCTGTATTTTTTTTTAACGAGGCAAGTCAGTTAAGAACAAATTCTTATTTACAATGACGGCTTACCCCGGCCAAACCCCGACTGTAGCCTCAGTCACACCACAATGAGCTATGCTAACACAGACAGGGCAAATTAGTGGCCTGAAAGACAATACACACCACACACTGCTCATACGCTCACATATCACACAAAGATCTGTGCTAATACACATACACTATGATTCAAAAGTTTGGGGTCACTTATAAATGTCCTTGTTTTTGAAAGAAAAGCTCATTTTTGATCAGAAATACAGTGTAGACATTGTTAATGTTGTACATGTTGTAAACGGCTGATTTCTTATGGAATATCTACAGAGGCGTACAGAGGCCCATTATCAGCAACCATCACTCCTGTGTTCCAATGGCACATTGTATTAGCTAATCCAAGTTTATCATTTTAAAAGGCTAATTGATCATTAGAAAACCTTTTTGCAATTAAGTTAGCACAGCTGAAAACTGTTGTGCTGATTAAAGAAGCAATAAAACTGGCCTTCTTTAGACTAGTTGAGTATCTGGAGCATCAGCATTTGTGGGTTCAATTACAGGCTCAAATGGCCAGAAACAAAGAAGTTTCTTCTGAAACTCGTCAGTCTGTTCTGAGAAGTGAAGGCTATTCCATGCGAGAAATTGCCAAGAAACTGAAGATCTGGTACAACACTGTGTACTACTCCCTTCACAGAACAGCGCAAACTGGCTCTAACCAGAATAGAAATAGGAGTGGGAGGCCCCAGTGCACAACTGAGCAAGAGGACAAGTACATTAGAGTATCTAGTTTGAGAAACATACACCTCACAAATCCTCAATTGGCAGCTTCATTAAATAGTTCCCGCAAAACACCAGTCTCAATGTCAACAGTGAAGAGGCGATTCCGGGATACTGGCCTTTTAGGCAGAGTTGCAAAGAAAAAGCCATATCTCAGACTGGCCAATAAAAAGAAAGATTAAGATGGGCAAAAGAACACAGACACTAGACAGTGGAAAACTGGAAAAAAAAGTGAGGCTATAATTGCGGCAAATGGAGGATTCTCTGGCGAAAGCAAAAGTTTGAAGGACACAATTATAATTTAAATTAAAAATCATTATTTATAACCTTGTCAACATCCTCACTATAATTCCTATTCAAAAGACATTTCTAAGTGACCCCAAACTTTTTCATGGTAGTGTATACTTCTCTCGCTGGTCATCTGATAGGGAACAAACTAGTAGTGTCAGAAGGTGGGTGAGATTGTTGGCTTCTACTTAGCGGGTCATTTTTGCGCAATTTCTAGCTAGCCACTATTTGTAACTGTTACATGTGTGTCAGCCTGTCAGTCACTATCTGTCCTCGTGCAGGTGTTATTTATATGTGCCTTCAAAATCAATGTCCCACAAGCGGTGGGACTTAAATCATTACACAAAGGCGAGTATTCGTTGGGCTTTTAAGTTGAATAACAAATACGTTTTTCAAAACTTTACTATCGCAAATTCTTTATGTGATCTGAGCATGATTCCGCTGGCCTTATTGAATCAGGTCGCGGGCCGGGGTCGGCCTTTGCCCAGGCCTGCTCTAGGAGGATACTTTCTATCTCTCTCGCTCTTTCATTTTTCAGTTTTCCTAGGGATATATGTATGTGGTACAAATTACAGCATTCCACACAGAAGTCAAGTAAGGCCTCCATAAAAATGTCTTCAGAAAAATATTTTTCACCAGTTATGTGTTATAGAATGTCAGGCACAAAACTGCTCTCTCATATTCAGAGAATAACTTCCTTTCTCTACTAGTGAGCCTAACCATTTTCCAGTCAGTAGATCAAAACCTATTGCAGCATCACTTTTTTTTATGGGAAACCTCATTGGTTTTTACTTCCTTCATAGTAATCAAATGTTGCAGTAAGTGAATCACTGGAAATCAAACCACTCAAACCACCAGATAAATAACTCTCTCTCCTTCCCTCTCTCACAGGACATCAGTAAATCGACTATGTCAGGGGGTTGGTCCATTATTCCTATGGGGGTCAATGGGTCAGGCTCCTTAACCATGCTAATGGATCGGTTCACTGGAGCAAGGAGGTGGGTGTGTCTAGTCTATGAGAAGGATGTGATTAGAGTAGGAGGTGAGCATAGAACTAGAACAAGAAAATACTTCTTTTTTTTCACTAAATGTAATCCATAGAAGGGTCCTTTGGAGGAAGGATTGTTGACATATTTTTGACATGTGTCTTAAAGCACAATTGAGAAATAATTAATGAGTGAAAATCTAAAAATATATACTTTTTTTGTTCTAGTTTGATGAGGAATCACCGTAGAGCAACTAGAGAAGCAATGATCTCCTAAGCAAAATTGATTGTCCATATTCTACATGTTACAGTGGCTTGCGAAGGTATTCACCCCCCTTCACATTTTTCCTATTTTGTGCATTACAACCTGGAATTAAAATGGATTTTTGGGGTGTTTGTATCATTTGATTTACACAACATGCCTACCACTTTGAAGATGCAAAATATTTTTTTACTGTGAAACAAACAAGAAATTAGACAAAAAAACTGAAAACTTGAGCATGCATAACTATTCACCCCCCAAAGCCAATGCTTTATAGAGCCACCTTTTGCAGCAATTACAGCTGCAAGTCTCTTGAGGTACGTCTCTATAAGCTTGCCACATCTAGCCACTGGGATTTTTGCCCATTCTTCAAGGCAAAACTGCTCCAGCTCCTTCAAGTTGGATGGGTTCCGTTGGCGTACAGCAATCTTTAAGTCTTACCACATATTCTCAATTGGATTAAGGTCTGGGCTTTGACTAGGCCATTCCAAGACAATTATATCTTTCACATTAAACCACTTGAGTGTTGCTTTAGCAGTATGCTTAGGGTCATTGTCCTGCTGGAAGGTGAACCTCCGTCCCAGTCTCAAATCTCTGGAAGACTGAAACAGGTTTCCCTCAAGAATTTCCCTGTATTTAGCACCATCCATCATTCCTTCAATTCTTACCAGTTTCCCAGGCCCTGCCGATGAAAAACATTCCCACAGCATGATCTGCCACCACCATGCTTCACTGTGGGGATGGTTTTCTTAGGGTGATGAGAGGTGTTGGGTTTGTGCCAGATGTAGAGTTTTCCTTGATGGTCAAAAAGCTAAAATTTAGTCTCATCTGACCAGAGTACCTTCTTCCATATGTTTGAGGAGTCTCCAACATGTCTGTTGGAAAACACCAAATGTGTTTGCTTATTTTTTTTTTTAAAGCAATGGCTTTTTTTCTGGCCACTCTTCCGTAAAGCCCAGCAATGTGGAGTGTACAGCTTACTGGTCCCATGGACAGATACTCCAATCTCCGCTGTGGAGCTTTGCAGCTCCTTCATGATTGTCTTTGGTCTCTTTGCTGCCTCTGATTAATGCCCTCCTTGCCAGGTGATTGAGTTTTGGTGGGTGGCCCTCTCTTGGCAGGTTTGTTGTGGTGCCATATTCTTTCCATTTTTTAATAATAGATTTACTGGTGCTCCGTGGGATGTTCAAAGTTTATAACCCAACCCTGATCTGTACTTCCTCAAAACTTTGTCCCTTACCTATTTGGAGAGCTCCTTGGTGTGCGTGGTGCCCCTTGCTTAGTGGTGTTCCAGACTCTGGGGCCTGTCAGAACAGGTGTATAAATACTGAGTTCATATGACAGATCATGTGACACTTAGATTGTACACAGGTGGACTTTATTTAACTAATTATGTCACTTCTGAAGGTAATTGGTTGCATCAGATCTTATTTAGGGGCTTCATAGCAAAGGAATACATATGAACACATATGCACGCATTGCTTTTCAGTTTTTTATTTGTACGAATGTTTTTAAATAAGTTTTTTTTTCATTTCACTTCACCAATTTGGACTATTTTGTGTATGTCCATTGCATGAAATCCAAATAAAAAAAACCCATTAAATTACAGGTTGTAATGCAACAAAATAGGAAAAACGCCAAGGGGGATAAATTATTTTGCAAGGCACTGTATATTTCTATGTAAGCCATACTGTTGCCTGTGTCCCATATATGGGTTTTTAGGCCAGGGGAAACAAACAAGGAGTAGTTGGTGACTTTTGTACTAAGATGTTACACTGACTTTGTATTTGTTGTTGTTGTTTTTGTCTCACTGCTTTGCTTTATCTTGGCCAGATCGCAGTTGTAAATGAGAACTTGTTCTCAACTAGCCTACCTGGTTAAATAAAGGTGAAATAAAAAATGTAAATAAAATATCTCTAAAGCATACAAACAAAGCAACATATACCACCCAATGCCCCATTTATAACTGCTACTAACATGGGTCCTTTGTCCTAATCTTGTCTACATTCTGATTCTGCCCATATTTCCAGAAATGTGTCTACACTTGGTATTAAAATGTTTCTGTTATCCATCCACTGTGGCCAGATTACATATTGACGTAATCAGTCAATGGTGCCACTTGTCAATGATTTTAGAGGGTGGAAAATGATTTAAATGGTTTCTCTATCCAGATCTGTACAATGCGTGTCTGACTACCCCTGGGGGTGGGCAGGATAATCTGATCACAGACAGATCACAATGTGTCTTTTAATTGTTTAAACCTGTCTAGAAATCTGGGCCACAATCAGATTGTGGACAAGTTCTGGACAAAGGACCCAAGTTAGAACTAGGTTTAAATGGGGCTTCTGTGTGTAACAGGAGGAGAGAGCTAGTGTGTGTACACCAAGGTGTTAGCAGTTAGTGGTAGATGTTGGAATTCTCTCCCTCCAAAGTGAAGCTCTTAATGAAGTGTGTCCATGTCCACAATGGGGGAATGCCGTCTAAAAGAGGATTAAATTCCCTTATTGTCGTGTGTGTGTGTGTGTGTGTGTGTGTGTGTGTGTGTGTGTGTGTGTGTGTGTGTGTGTGTGTGTATTTATGTGTGGTGTGTGTATTTACTTGCGTGCATGTATATGTTGTGTGTGTGAATAGAGAGGGAGAGTAGCCGATAGCCTACAAGTCACCAATTGGACCTTGTTTGTACTTGTCCTAATCAATTAGGCTTGGCATTACATTAAAGACAACCAAGGCAGGGGAGAGTGACTCATTGTCAATGACACTGCACCAACAGATGAATGAGATTACCCATATACAGTGCCTTCAGAAAGTATTCAGAACCTTTGACTTTTTCATAATTTAGTTTTATTCTAAAATGGATTAAATAAAAACATTTAGTCAGCAATCTACACACAATACCCCATAATGACAAAGTGAAAACAGGTTTTTTGAAATTGCAGCAATTTATAAAAAACAGAAATACCTTATTTACATAAGTATTCAGATCCTTTGCTATGAAACTCGAAATTGGGCTTAGGTGCATCCTGTTTCCATTGATAAGATATTTTCCTGTGGTAAATGCAATTGATTGGACATGATTTAGAAAGGCATATAACTGTCTATAAAAGTTCCCACAGTTGACAGTACATGTCACAGCAAAAACCTATCCATGAGGTCGAAGGAATTGTCCGCAGAGCTCAGAGACAGGATTGTGTCAAATTAAATCAAATGCCATTGGTCACATACACATGTTTAGCAGATGTTATTGTGGGTGGAGCAAAATGCTTTTGTTTCTAGCTTCAACAGTGCAGTAATATCTTGCAAGTAATATCTAACAATTTCACAACAATACACACCATACTAAGTAAAGGAATGAAATGAAGAATATATAAATATATGGATGAGCACAGATCTGGGGAAGGGTAACAAAACAGCATTGAAGGTCCCCAAGAACACAGTGCCCTGTATCATTCTTAAATGAAATAAGTTTGGAACTGTCACGTTGGTATAAAGGGATCGGGAGACAGGCACAGGAATCCATAATAAGGGTTATTATTGACCCAAAATACAGTGTGTCATGGAAAGGCATGGGGACGAAGACCAAACAAACACGTATACAAAACACAGGGTTGAATCCCAAACAGAAGAGCGAGGAGTACCTCGAATAAATACACCGGTGCAAGACCCGGAACATACACAATGCACAATGATCCCACACGGGACGAAACACATAATCATCTGCACAATATAAGCGGCACGAAAGCCAAAACAATACCGCACAGGTACTCACACGACCAATGGACATTGTAACAATAATCGACAGGACAATGGTGAACAAACGGCACACTTATACAATTACTAATCAATGGGAAAAAGGACCAGGTATGCCTAATGACACAGTTCCGGAGGGATCTGTGACAGGAACCATCAAGACTCATCCAAGAGCTGGCCGCCCAACCAAACTGAACAATCAGGGGAGAAGGGCCTTGGTCTTGGAGGTGACCAAAAACCTGATGGTCACTCTGACAGAGCTCTAGAGTTCCTCTGTGGAGGTTGGAGAACCTTCCAGAGGACAACCATCTCTGTAGCACTCCAACCAAGCCTTTATGGTAGAGTGGCCAGACGGAAGCCACTCCTCAGTAATTGGCACATGACAGCCAACTTGGAGTTTGCCAAAAAGGTACCTAAAGGTCTCTCAGACCATAAGAAACAAGATTCTCTGGTCTGATGAAACCAAGATTGAAGTCTTTGGCCTGAATGCCAAGCGTCACATCTGGAGGAAAACTGGTACCATGCCTATGGTGAAGCACGGTGGTGGTAGAATCATTTTTCAGAGGCAGGGACTGGAAGACTCGTCAGGATCAAGGCAAAGATGAATGGAGCAAAGTACAGAGAGATCCTTGATTTAAACTTACTCCAGAGCACTCAGGACCTAAGACTGGGGCGATGGTTCACCTTCCAACAGGACAACAACCCTTAACACACAGCCAAGTCAATGCAGGGGTAGCTTCGGGACAGGTCTCTGAATGTCCTTGAATGGCCCAGTCAGAGCCCGGAATTGAACCCGATCGAACATTTCTGGAGAGACCTGAAAATAGCTGTGCAGCAACACTACCCATCCAACCTGACAGAGCTTGAGAGGATCTGCAGTGAAGAATGGGGAAAACTCTCCAAATACAGGTCTGCCAAGCTTGTAGCTGTTACGTTCGTTGTTTGAAGGATTGGACCAAGTTGCAGCGTGGTAGGCAAACATCTTACTTTTATTAAAATGAAACCGAAAAACAACAAAATATCAAACGAACGTAAAGTTCTGCAGGCTACACAGCAACTATACAAAATCAAGATAACACAAACTAAGGTGGGAAAAAAGGCTGCCTAAGTATGATCCCCAATTAGAGACAACGATAGACTCTGATTGGGAACCATACCCGGCCAACAAAGAGATAGGAAAACTAGAAGGCCCACCCAAATTACACCCCGACCTAACCAAATAGAGAAATAAAAAGGCTCTCTAAGGTCAGGGCGTGACAGTAGCATCATACCCAAGAAGACTCAAGGCTGTAGTTCCTGCCAAAGCTGTACTGGGTAAAGGGTCTGAACAGTTATGTAAATGTGATATTTATGTTGCTTAAGTTTTTTTAAACGTGCTAAAATGGATTAAAACCTGTTTTTGCTTTGTCATTATGGGTTATTGTGTGTAGATTGATGAGGGAAAAAAACAAGTTAATACATTTTAGACTAAGGCTGTAACTTAACAAATTCTTTCCGAAAGCACTATACCAGTAGGATTCACATAGACCTAACATAGGGATTAACCTCTACTGGCGTGTACCAAGTAATGTTTCATTCACAATTTCTGGCTAACTAATTGAGTGGTGACATGTTCATTCATAGTTGTGGGGTGCTCTATAGTTAAATGACAGATCCAGTGCTAAGTGCAGGATGTATGACAGTGTGTTTATGGTTGTGCGGCAGAACTTCTTGCTGTGAGGGAGAAGTGGTGTGTCATTAACAGCTAAAACAGAGCCATGTAAGAAGGAGGAAAGTGGCAATATCACATTTTCTCCCTCTTGTATGTGTGCGTGTGTGCATGCCTGCATGTTTGTCAGTCCCAGTGCTGTCAAGCGGCACAATGTAAATAAAGGTCTAATTGGAGACATCCCTCTCTAACCGAGCATTTATGCCGCTCAAACATTTGGCAGATCTTATTGTGTTCAGGCGTGCCCGTGCCCCTTTGTCTGTGTTTTGGACTGTTGCCTGCATGTCTGTGTGTGTGTGTATGCGGTGCTTATGAGCATTAGTGTGTGTGTGTGTGTGTTTTAATCTCACACGCAGGAATACATTGAATGGTTTTCTCTAGACAGGGGGGGGGGGGGGTATATATTACCTGCCTCTCTCACTACCTGGTACATTTCTATGACTTTGATAAGAATGAATTTCAGCTTTCATAGCATAGCCCACGCCTATTCAAATTCAAAGCTGAATACAGAATAAACATGTTCAAACAACACACAGAGTATGTAAACCCAATACAGCAATACTGTTACTACAACAGCACTTCAGTTTTACAATCTGTTATGACATTAAACTGTACATCGACCCAAGACCAGGGTTATTGCAGTGTTTCATGTTATAAAGTTTATAGTCAAATATATAAACATGGTTTTTATGGTGAAATGGCTGCCAGTGTTGCATTGTAAGGGCAAGGTGCTTTCAATGGCAGTTAAGTAAATATTTGTAGAATGAGTTCAACGAGGATTAGCATGCTTCAAAAGAGCTTACAGTATGACACTATACTTTGCCTTTTTCCTCATCAATCTATACACAATAAACCCAGAATGACAAAGCAAAAAAATAAATGTATACATTTTTGCAAATGTATTAAAAAAAAGAAACTGAAATATCACATTTGCATAAGTATTCAGACGCTTTACTCAGTACTTTGTTGAAGCACCTTTGGCAGCGATTACAGCATTGAGTCTACTTGGGTATGACGCTACAAGCGTAGCACACCTGTATTTGGGGAGTTTCTCCCATTCTTCTCTGCAAATCCTCTCAGGCTCTGTCAGGTTGAATGGGGAGCGTTGCTGCACAGCTATTTTCAGGTCTCTCAGAAAATGTTTGATCGGGTTCAAGTCCGGGCTCTGGCTGGGCCACTCGAACATTCAGAGACTTGTCCCGAAGCCACTCCTGCTTTGTCTTGGCTGTGTGCTTTGGGTCGTTGTCTTGTTGGAAGGTGAACCTTCACCCCAGTCTGAGGTCCTGAGAGATCTGGAGTAGGTTTTCATCAAGGATTTGCTCCATTCATCTTTGCCTCGATCCTGATTAGTCCTCCAGTATTGTATTTATTTTGCTGTGTGTGTGTGTGTGTGTGTGTGTGTGTGTGTGTGTGTGTGTGTGTGTGTGTGTGTGTGTGTGTGTGTGTGTGTGTGTGTGTGTGTGTGTGTGAGCACACGTGTCTGTGCCAATGTTTGTATTGTCAAAGTTTGTGTCCCTGGCTCTGCCGCTGAAAAACACCCCCACAGAATGGTGCTGCCATCACAGTGCTTTACTGTAGGGATGGTGCCAGGTTTCCTCCATACCTGATGCTTGGCATTCAGGCCAAAGAGAATCTTGTTTCTCATGGTCTGAGAGTCTTAAAGTGCCTTTTGGCAAACTCCAAGCGGGCTGTCATGTGCCTTTTATTGAGGAGTGGCTTCCGTCTGGCCACTCTACCATAAAGGCCTATTTGATGGAGTGCTGCAGAGATGGTTGTCCTTCTGAAAGTTTCTCCCATCTCCAAAGAGGAACTTTAGAGCTCTGTCAGAGTGACCATCAGGTTATTGGTCACCTCCCTGACCAAGGCCCTTCTCCCCGATTGCTCAGTTTGGCTGGGTGGCCCGCTCTAGGAAGAGTCTTGGTGGTTCCAAACTTCTTCCATTTTAGAATGATGGAGGGACTGTGTTCTTGGGACCTTAAATGCGGCAGAAATGTTTTGGTACCCTTCCCCAGATCTGTGCCTCGACACAATCCTGTCGCAGAGCTCTACAGACAATTATTTTGACCTCGTGGCTTGGTTTTTGCTCTGACATGTACCATCAACTGTGGGACCTTATATAGACAGGTGTGTGCCTTTCCAATCATGTCCAATCAATTGAATTGACCACCGGTGGACTCCAATCAAGTTGTATAAACATCTCAAGGATGGTCAATAGAAACAAGATGCACCTGAGCTCAATTTTGATTCTCATAGCGAAGGTTCTGAGTAATTATGTAAATAAAGCATTTCTGTTTTTATTTTTAATACATTTGTAAATATTTCTCAAAACCTGTTTTCACTTTGTCATTATGGGGTATTGTGTGTAGATTGATGAGGGGGAAAAAATATTTGATCCATGTTAGAATAAGGCTGTAATGTAACAAATGTGGAAAAAGTCAAGGGATTCTGAATACTTTCCAAAGGCACTGTAAAAACCATTATATTCATTCAATTGTAAACAAAAAGAATTTCAGTTAACATTAGAAGGGCCAGGAGTTGTTCTTGACCAGGTGAGAGTCTATAACTAGAGTCCAGTTTTTCTCCTCGATTAAATTAATTGAAATGGAATTGTACCCAACTCTGAATGTAATTGAGTTTACTTTTGAGAACGAAGGTCATTGACTACAGGTCTAGGGTCAGTTTGTAAGTCAACCATTGAGTCCACCATAAGAGAGATTCAAGGTTAGGAACCAGTTGTTAAAACTCAGATACATTATCTGGACTGTATCTGAGGTCAAACCTGGAAATGGCTAATAGCATATTTGTGGTGAAGGGTACCGATAAGGTGTGTGTGTTCATGTGTGTGTGTTTTTTTGTGTTTTTTTTTTACTATTCTTGTGGGGACCAGGGGCTGGATTCACAAAACCTTCTTAAGAACACATTTCTTCTGAAGCACAATTTTTTCCATAACTCTAAAATTGATAAGGAACTTACGAAAAGTTGCTATTCTTCAAAAAAGTTATTGAAAATGTTCTTACATTTTTTCCTATGTTTTTTCTTAAGAAAATAGTTCAGAATAAATTAGATTCTTAAAAAAGGGTTTCTTAATTCGAAGATAGCTAAACCCTTGTCTTAAACTAGTGGAAGTGAGAAAATAAGCGAATGAAAGCAGTAAACATGTTTAATTGACTCACAAACTTCATATGAATGTTTCAGTATTGCTTTTTTATTTTCTTGAGAAGCTTTTAAAGTTTTGTGTAAGATATATATTTTTAATCTGGTCCCTGAAGTCCTCACAAGGATAGCAAAACAAGGAAAATTAAGACAAGAGGGGACATTTTGCCGATCCCCATAAGGTTTAACTTCCTGCTCTGTCTGCATATTGCAAGTCCGTCCGGTCTGGACAGGGTGGGAGAACATTGAGCGGTTATTTGCCTGAGGGATCAATGGAGGTCGAGAGCTCAGAGGGGTCACATGCGATGGTTCAATGAGAGGAAGACGGCAATGAGAGGAAGACAAGTGTTGATAAAGTGCTGATGGTAAACAAGTAGAAAATAATAACAACAATAATAATAATAAAGCATGCAAGCTGGATCAATAAATTAATAGATACATCTTTGAATAAGCAAATAATGTAGCAAATGATGGAAAATCATATCAAGGGATAAAGGGATTTAGGCATTAAGAGTTGGTTGTAAAAATAAGTGTTAATCTAAGAACATTTACTGAAAATAAAAGACAAAACAAGACAAGGCGAAAAAGAAATTAAATCTGAACATCCTCCTCATGTTGCTATCCCCTCTGGCTCTCCTAATTTGGCCCCCACCAACCCTTATAGGTCAAGGCTGTATACTATTCCTTACCAATCAAACCATGTTTGGGCAATCCACCTGGATTCAGCCACTCTTCTCTGGAATAAGGCACAGAAGGCTATCATCTCCAGATCTGTGATGTGGGGTGGGTTTGAAAGTGTTTGACTGGGAGTGTAGGAACATTTGGGTTCTTCAGATTGGGGTTTCTGAGGTAGGCTGATACAGGTCTGAAGTCCTGGAGTGGGGGAATGTACACTGAGTATCCCAAACATAAGGTTCACTTTCCTAATATTGAGTAGCACCCCTGCCTTTTGCCCTCTGAACAGCCTCAATATGTCAGGCCATAGACTCTACAAGGTGTCGAAAGCTTTCCACAGGGATGCTGGCCCATGTTGTCTCCAATACTTCCCATAGCTGTGTCAAGTTATGATCCACACAGGAAACTGTTGACTGTGAAAAAGCCAGAAACATTGCACTTATTGACACAAACCGGTGCACTTGCCACCTACTGCCATACCCTGTTCAAAGGCGCTTAAATATTTTGTCACCCTCTGAATGGCACACATACACAAACCATGTCTCAATTGTCTCAAGGCTTAAAAATCCTTATTTAACCTGTCTCCTACACTTCATCTACACTGATTGAAATGGATTCAACAAGTTACAAGGGATCATAGCTTCACCTGGATTCCTCTGGTCAGTCTTTGTCATAGAATGAGCAGGTATTCTTAATGTTTTGCGTATGTTGTGTGTGGGTGAATGTATCTTTGAGTTTTGTGTGAAGGAGTTTGTGTTTGAGAAGGTGCTGATGAGGGGCATAATCTGGAGTTCTGTCTCTGTTGGGGGGATGGGGACAGGTGTGTATCAACTGAAAATGTAATAAAATGGCAGTAATGTAATAGCTGCTAATAATGTAATAACGTGTGATTTTATAATGTAAGAAGTGCTGATAATGTAATAAATTGCCAATAATGTAACACATGCTGAACGCATAACGTAATAACATTTTGCACATAACGTAATAATTGTTACATTACGTGTTCACTATTACATTATGAAGTGGGTCTTTTTTTGTTCATGAATAGTGTAATAACTTTAACCATTCATGTCATATTCACTCTCTCTTTTTTTTCGTGCATATCAAGTGTCCTGCTTCAATAATTGCAGACAACACACCAAACCAAATTCCTGAATCCTAGCTCTAAACCTGACTGTAGCAGTAATATCAAGACTTTCAAATGACACACTTGACACGCCAATACACAGCCACAATTCCAGTCAGTAAGTGAATCACCAAGTCAGTGAGTCATTCCGTCAGTGAATCAGTCCATTAGTGAGTCTGTCTGTCTGTAAGAATTACGGAACGAGAGGGAGAGAAAGTGTGTTTGTGAGTGCGTGTGCTTTTGCATGCTGAATTGTTTTAGGAAACTACTACTAAAATCTCAACTGATATGCAATATTTTTTATAGATATAACCTTGCAAACTGAAATGAATCATTAGGACGTCCCCGAAACATCTCAAAATGGTCACCTAAAGTTGTAAGGACGTTCTGTCATGGTCCCCTGGAGGTTTTTGTGTAGTTCACGTCCCCGGCTTGTTCCAGGGACGTCAACTGAGGGTCGACACCTGATGGTCATAAAGAAACGTTCTCCCCAAAAAATGAATTAGCACATTCTACCATTGACACGCACAGCCTAGTTTCATTAAACATCACCCCTTGGTACTGTTGACAAGGCCCTGATGGGTGAACCACTGATCCATTCATAGCTCTCTGGCAATGTTCGGGACACACACCCAAACAAACAGTGCTTCTAAAGGGACCTATTAGGATTGTCACTGTATGTTCTTAGGACATCCCCTGTTTTCTGGGAACACAGTTGTAGACTGAACTGAACCATACCAGAGAGAGGGAGGTGAAACAAGAGCCATACTAGATCTCTGCCCAAAATCTGTCCAAGTTAAGCAGATCCTTAATTATTAAGCAGGTGAAGAGTTTTTTTGTATGGGGGGACAGTGTGAGTGTTACAGATAGACTTTTGCAGACAAAAACTCTTAACAACCAAATAATAAACTTTGGAACAATATTCATAAGATAGGAATGTTATTAATGGTCCGTGGGGATCTAAAGAATAATCCTGTCATATGGTTTATTATTTTGTGACGTCATTAAGGATGGTATGACAAAGTAACTGTAACTTTGAAAGTGTAAGCGTCCTATGTATCACTTTTACATCTAAATGTGGTTTAAAATATATGATTAAACATGAGAATACTTTTGTGAAGATATCAATGTGATTTTAGCCTTCTAAATTAGATAATTGTTTATCATACAAACTTGTGCCCAGTCAGAAGCCACGCATAAGTGAGCTCAGAGCTTATGTCAGCATGATGGAATGCCCTTTTTGCCAGAGTGCTTAAAAGGACTTGCTAAGAATGAACATACAGACCAAGCAGACGGACGGTGTAAACCGGATCTCACAAATGGTTAAAAATACAAGACCAAAAAGACGTAAGGCTGTGGTCCACACGTTGAAATGGTTGGAAACTTTTTACTGAGACCAGACAGCGTGGGGCGGTGACTACACGGTTGAAAATTGTTTAAACTCTATAGACCAGCCAATGTACAGAATGGTTAGAAGCTTTGAAATTCTCAACACGAGTGAAGAAGGTAAAGACAAGATCAGAACATTCACAGTCTGCAGCTGTGCATGAAAAAGTTATCCTTGACACGAGGGGGGAAGGAAGAAAATCCCCTCTGATACAACCGTTGGTACGTCTGAAGTATCTATTCTAACGAACACTCCAAGACCAGAGAAGCTCTACAACTAAGAAGG
This sequence comes from Oncorhynchus mykiss, assembly GCF_057628025.1. Taxonomy (NCBI): domain Eukaryota; kingdom Metazoa; phylum Chordata; class Actinopteri; order Salmoniformes; family Salmonidae; genus Oncorhynchus; species Oncorhynchus mykiss. The sequence goes on along the minus strand of NC_143025.1, from coordinate 71,259,061 downwards.
ACATTGTGACCTCTGGTGAACAACCAGAGCTTACATCAAGCCACTACCCATAGACGGATCTATTAGTTTCAAAAGAGAGAAGATAGAGAAAGACAGCTACGGGTAAATACAAACTGCATTTCTAATCGGAATGAGCGGTGGTTAGGGTGCTAAGTATTCTGGTTACTGTGAGCGTAGTTTCCAAATGTATGTACAGCGCAGTAGGTAGCTTAGCAGTTAGAGCGTTGGGCCAGTTATCGAAAGGTTGCAGATTTGAATCCCCGAGCTGACAAATAAAAAGTCTGTTGTTCTGCCCCTGAACAAGGCAGTTAACCCACTGTCCCCGGTAGGCCGTCATTGTAAATAAGAATTTGTTCTTAACTGACTAAATAAAGGTAAAAACTATATAATGTATGATACGTTAACCTGTTTACGATATTGGTTCCCAATTGGGAATCAACCCTCCCACGTGCAGCTGAAACGGTGGCGCATGGAACGCAAAAATATTCTTAAAAATATTTAACCTCCACACATTAACAAGTCCAATAGCTCAAATGAAAGATAAACATCTTGTTCATTTAGCCAGCAAGTCAGATTTCTAAAATGTTTTACGGCGAAAACATAGCACATATATATGTAAAACCACCACCAGACACAGCTCATTTCAATAGCCAAAACATGCAATCAACAAACGCAGGATTAAAAAATAAATCGCTCACTAACCTTTTGAAAATCTTCATCAGATGACAGTAATATGACATATTACACAGTACATATTTTTTTTTTCAATAATATGCCATTTATATCCATAAATGTCCATTTACAGTGAGTTCACCTTCAGAAATTACTCAAAAATGCCCGCAGGAAATCTATGTAGCGCGGCAAGATAACGTAAATAGACATCATAAACTTTGACTAAATATACATGTTCTACATATAGTTAGAAAGATACACTGCTTCTTTATGCAACCGCTGTGTTAGATTTATTTTTAACGTTACAGAAATCGCACACTATTCCATATTGTGAGACAGCGCTCAGTTCCAAGCTACATTTCCACGTAATGTTGGAGTCAACAGAAACACAGATTTAAGCATAAATATTCCCTTACCTTCGATGGTCTTCGTTCAGAATGTTCTGGAAGGCTTCATACTTACCCAATACATCGTTTGGTTTCAAGTCTTGCGTCTTTGTATTAGCTACTGCTAATAACATCAGCTGAAATGCACCCAAAATGTCCTCTGGTCCGGATAAGTTGCGCATCAAAACTTCAAAATTACACATTATATGTCGACTAAACAGGTCAAACTAAGTGCAGAAGCAAGCTTTATGATGTTTTAGACGTGCAAAACAAACTTCAATTCAATCGCCCATCGTCTGCCCTTCTCTTCAGTGCTGGAAACAAAGGAATGGCTGTGACCAATTCGCGCCCATACGCACAGCCTATTCTCTCGTGGCACGCACTAATTTCACTCCCATAGGGTCAATTCTCGCGCGATTTGAACGGTTTGAAGCTCTAATGAAAGAGGACATCTAGCGGAAGAGATAGAAAGTGTCCGCAGAATCATAGCTGGTTGGGAAGGGTGGGGGCCATGACGTCAAAGTTGCTCCAACTTTCATGGCCACAAAAACTAGTTTGGAAGAATGCCTGCCCTGTGAGTTCTGCTATACTTACAGACATAATTCCAACGGTTTTAGAATCTTTAGAGTGTTTTCTATCCAATAATAATTTTTATTTGCATATATTAACAATTTTTGACAGATTTTTTTTCCAGTTTACTAGGGGTACCCAATCTCTCCAAAGGGGGCGTATGTCTGCCATATCCTCAACAGGTTTTAACTCTCTTTGTCTCTCCCTCTTATCTTTCCACTGTGTAACAAGCCATCATATCGTGTCCGTCCACTAGGGACTTTTATGTCATGTATGTGTGTATGTGTATTCTGTGTTATTATTTAGTTAGTTAGTAAGTAAATCATTTTGCCAATTTGTGTATTGCTGTTTATGATTATGCAACATTCAGAATGAGACTGATGAGGTAATAATTCATAATTGACTGTTCTTGATGTCAGAGATATCTATATATCTTCAGAATTTAAGTCAGGAGACAGTAACTCGATAAACAACTTCCCGTGGTGCCCCAAATTCCTAGTGAGTTAATTGTTACATGATTCATGTAATGATTAATTTTACCTTTATTTAACTAGGCAAGTCAGTTAAGAACAAATTCTTATTTTCAATTTAACATAGTTAAAATAATGATAGTCATCAGATTAATGATAGTCACGTCACGGCAGAGCCTTTTGTATCTAGGCTTGGAGCTCCGGTACCACTTGCCGTGCGATAGCAGTGAGAACAGTCTATGACCAGGGTGGCTGCAGTCTTTGACCATTTTTAGGGCCTTCCTCTGACACCAACTGGTATAGAGGTCCTGGATGGCAGTAAGCTTGTCCCCCGTGATGTACTACTGCTGCATCAATATGTTTTGACCATGACAGTTTATGATCCAGTATCACTCCAAGCAGTTTAGTCTCCTCAACTTGCTCAATTTCCACATTATTCATTACAAGATTTAATTGAGATTTAGGGTTAAGTGTTTAGCAAATATCCCAAATGCACCACTTTTAGTTTTTGATATATTTAGGACAAAATTATTTCTTGCCACCCATTCTTAAACTGACTGCAGCTCTTTGTTAAGTGTTGCTGGGATTTCACTTGCTGTGGTAACTGACGTGTATAGTGTTGAGTCTTCAGCAAACATAGACACACAGGCTTTACTCAGAGCCAGTGGCAGGTCATTAGTAAAGATTTTAAAAAGTATGGGGCCTAAACAGCTGCCCTGGGGAATGTCTGACTCTACCTGGATTATGTTGGAGAGGCTTCTTTAAAGAACACCCACTGTGTCCTGTTATATACGTAACTCTCGATCCACAATATAGTAGGGGATGGATGTAAAGCCATAACACACACGTTTTTCCAGCAGCAGATCATGACCGACAATGTCAAAAGCTGCATTGAAGTCTAACAAAACGGCTCCCATAATATTTGTAAGCCACAATTTTTTCCAAAGGTTTACAAATGGTTGGTAACAGGCTGATTTGTCAGCTGTTTGAGCCAGTAAAAGGTTGCTTTGCTATTCTTGAGGAGCGGAATTACTTTTACTTCCCTCCAGGCTTGAGGGCACACTTTCCTGAAGAGAGGCAAATAGGAGTAGCAATATAGTCCGCTATTATCCTCCGTAATTTTCCATCCAAGTTGTCAGATCCAGGTGGCTTGTCATTGTTGATAGACAACAATAATTGTTTCACCTCTTCCACACTCTACAGAATAATTAGGTCAGTAATGCATGGATGTTAAGGTTCAGAATTTGTTGGTGGCAAGTAATGCTTAAGTTTGCTAATCTTGACAATAAAAAGTAATTAAAGTAGTTGGCAATATCAGGGGGTTTTGTGATGAATGAGCCATCTGATTCAATTAATGATGGAGCCGAATTCGCCTTTTTGGCCAAAAAATGATTTAAGGTGCTCCCAAGCGTTTTACTATCATTTATATTTGTTTCAAAATACAGTTTCTTCTTATTTTTGTTCACACTTATTTGCCATTCCTTTTGCCTCATCCCTCTCAACCATACAGTTTTTGAATTCCTCATCAATCCACAGGGATGGAACAGTTGTACAGTAATTTTCTTCATGGCTGCATGCTTATTAGTAACAGGAATAATCCATTTCATAAATGTGTCAAGTGCAGCATCTTGTTGATCCCAATTACAGACCACAGGCTCGCAAATATTCGTCAGATGTTCAACATAGAAATCATTACAAAACGTATTGTTTGACCTCTTATACACCATATTAGGCCCAGCCTTTGGAACTTTAGTTTTACTATATTATAATCAGTACACCCGATGGATTTAGATACTGCTTTAAAGCAGATTTCTGCAGCATTAGTATAGACATGATAAGTAGATGTGGATGATTTCATTCCTTTGCTGTTTGTAAATACCCTGGTCGGTTGACTAATAACCTGAGCCAGGTTGTAGGCACTACTTACAGTTTGAAGCTTTTTCTTGAGTGGGCAGCTTGATGAAAGCCAGTCAATATTTAGGTCACCCAGAAAATATACCGCTCTGTTGATATCATACTGTACATCATCAAGCATTTCACATATATTATCCAGATACAGACTGTTAGCACTTGGGGGTCTATAGCAGCTCCCCACAAGAAGGGGCTTTAAGTGAAGCAGGTGAACCTGTAGCCATAAACAATATTACTTCAATTGCATTTGACATGAGATCCTCTCTAAGATGTATAGGAATATTACTCTGAACATCTCTTCTGAAGATGTTGAAACCATGTATTGCTACCACTGTGTCATCAAATGTATTATTTCAGTGAGTTTCACCTTTTGATCTCCACTCTGTAAGGCAAATTGGCATGGTCAAGCCGGGGATAAAGAGGAGTGAAACTATTTTTAGGATCATTAGAATTTGGCTAATCAATTGTTTGGTGCCAACAAGGAGAGTAAAACGAGCATGCCTGTGTGCATGCGTCTTTTCAAGTGTACAAGAATGGCATCGGTATGGAGAGTGTGTTTGCCACAGAGAGTTCCCGAACAACATCACACATGGGTATTAGACAACACAGAGATGTTCCCATAAGAGAGAAGATTAAATTTGGGTCAGCAAAGCTAGTCTACCCTACCCAAAGTCGTGGCAGGGGAAATACTGGGCTAGATTAAATCACAAATCAATTGAACAATAAGGGATTTATTTTCAATAAGGTATACTGAATGTACATTGTTTTACATAGGGTTTATGTGCAGTGAAAGTATTCAGACCCCTTGACTTTTTCCACATTTTGTTACTTTACAGTTTTATTATAAAATTTATTAAATTGTTTTTTTTTCCATCATCAATCTACACACAATACCCCATAATGACAAAGCAAAAACTGTTTTTTATTTTAAAAAGTGCAAATGTATTAAAAATAAAAATGTAAAATATAACATTTATATAAGTGTTCAGACCCTTTACTCAGTACTTTGTTGAAGCAGCTATGCTTTGGCAGAGACTACAGCCTCGTGACTTCTTGGGTATGATGCTACAAGCTTGGCACACTTGCATTTAGGGAGTTTCTCGCATTCTTATCTGTAGATCCTCTCAAGCTCTGTCAGCTATTTTCAGGTCTCTCCAGAGACGGGTTCTGGCTGGGCCACTCAAGGCCATTCAGAGACTTGACCTGAAGCCACTCCTAACGTTGTCTTGGCTATGTGCTTAGGCTTGTTGTCCTGTTGGGAGGTGAACATTTGCCCAAGTCTGAGGTCCTGAGCGCTCTGGAGCAGGTTTCCATCAAGGATCTCTCTGTACATTGCTCCATTCATCTTTGCCTCGATCCTGACTAGTCTCCCAGTCCCTGCTGCTGAAAAACATCCCCACAACATGATACTGCCACCACCGTGCTTCACCATAGGGATTGCGCCAGGTTTCCTCCAGATGCTTGGCATTCAGGCCAAAGAGTTAAATCTTGGTTTCATCAGACCAGAGAATCTTGTTTCTCGTGGTCTGGGTGTCTTTAGGTGCCTTTTGGCAAACTCCAAGCGGGCTGTCATGTGCCTTTTACAGAGGAGTGTCTTCCGTCTGGCCACACCAAAAAGGCCTGACTGGTGGAGTGCTGCAGAGATGGTTGTTCTCCACAGAGGAACTCTAGACCTCTGTCAGAGTTCAAGGCCCTTCTCCCCAATCGCTCAGTTTGGCTAGGCGGCCAGCACTAGGAAGAGTCTTGATGGTCCCAAACTTCTTCCATTCAAGAATGATGGAGGCCACTGTGTTTGTAATAGTGCCTGTGTGTAGCTGGTGCAGAGGAGTCAGGCACAAGACAGCAGATATGAATAATAAACATAATTTACTTAAAAATTCACAAAATACAACACAATAAATCGAGCCCACAATAACGGACCGTATTACAAACAAACAATCACTCACAAAAAAAACATGGGGGAACAGAGGGTGAAATAATGAACAAGTAATTGGGGGATTGAAACCGGGTGTGTAAGACAAGGACAAAACAAATGGAAAATGAAAAGTGGATCGGGCGGCGATCGGCGGTCGACGTCACCGGCCTTCTAGCCATCGCCGCCCGAAAAAGGAGAGGGACCGACTTCGGCGGAAGTCGTGACAGTACCCCCCCTTGACGCGCGGCTCCAGCAGCGCACAGACACCGACCTCGGCGATGATCCGGAGGACGAGGCGCAGGGCGTTACGGATGGAGACGGTGGAACTCCCGCAGCAACGAAGGGTCCAAGACATCCTCCATCGGAACCCAGCATCTCTCCTCCTGACCGTACCCCTTCCAATCCATGAGGTACTGAAGGCCCCTCGCCCGACGCCTCGAGTCCAGGATGGCTTGAACAGCATACGCCGGGGCCCCCTCGATGTCCAGAGGGGGCGGAGGAACCTCCCGCACCTCAGACCCCTGGAGTGGACCAGCCACCACCGGCCTGAGGAGAGACACATGGAACGAGGGATAAATACGGTAATCTGGGGGAAGCTGTAACCTGTAGCATACCTCGTTCAGTCTCCTCAGGACTTTGAATGGCCCCACAAACCGTGGGTCCAGCTTCCGGCAGGGCAGGTGGAGGGGCAGGTTTCAGATTGAGAGGCAGACCTGCGAACACCGGGGCCTCACTGCGGTGGCGGTCAGCGCTCGCCTTCTGCCGCCTCACGGCCAATTGCAGGTGCACATGGGCGACGTCCCAGGTCTCCTCCGAGCGCTTAAACCATTCGTCCACTGCAGGAGTCTCGATCTGGCTCTGATTCCAAGGTGCCAGAACCGGCTGATACCCCAGTATGCACTGGAAGTGGGAGAGGTTAGTGGAGGAGTGGCGGAGTGAGTTTTGGGCCATCTCTGCCCAGGGGATGAACGCAGCCCATTCCCCCGGCCGGTCCTAGCAATATGACCACAGAAACCTAACCACATCCTGGTTTACTCTCTCCACATGCCCGTTACTCTCGGGGTGAAAACCTGAGGTGAGGCTGACCGAGACCCCCAGACGTTCTATAAATGCCCTCCAGACCCTGGACGTGAACTGGGGACCCCAATCAGAGACTATGTCCTCAGGCACCCCGTAGTGCCGGAAGACGTGAGTGAACAGGGCCTCCACAGTCTGTAGGACCGTAGGGTGACCGGGCAAAGGGAGGAGACGGCAGGACTTAGAAAACCGATCCACAACGTCCAGGATTGTGGTGTTGCCCAGTGAGGGAGGAAGATCCGTCAGGAAGTCCACCAACAGGTGCGACCACGGCTGTTGTGGAACGGGTAAGGGTTGAAAAATCCCTCTGTGCAGGTGCCTGGGAATCTTGCACTAGGCGCACACCAAGCAGGAGGAAACATAAACCCTCACGTCCTTGGCCAAGGTGGACCACCAGTACTTCCCACTAAGACAGCGCACCGTCCGACCGATGCCAGGATGACCAGAGGAGGGTGATGTGTGGGCTCAATAGATCAACCGGTTGCGGACAGCAGACGGAACGTACAGACGCCCAGCTGGACACTGGAGAGGAGTGGGCTCTGTACATAACTCCCGCTCGATGTCCGCGTCCAGCTCCCACAACACTGGTGCCACCAGGCACGAGGCCGGGACTATGGGAGTGTGATCCATGGACCGCTCCTCTGTGTCACATATCTGGGACAGTGCGTCTGCCTTAGCTTTCTGGGAACCTGGTCGGTAGGACAGGGTGAACACACAACGGGTAAAAAACATGGCCCACCTTGCCTGGCGAGGGTTCAGTCTCCTCGCCGCCCAGATGTATTCCAGATTGCGGTGGTCAGTCCAGATGAGAAAAGGGTGTCTCGCCCCCTCAAGCCAATGTCTCCACGCCTTCAGAGCCTTGATGACAGCCAACAGCTCCCGGTCCCCCACATCATTGTTCCCCCGGGCTGAGCTTCTTCGAAAACAAGGCAAAGGGGCGGAGCTTCGGTGGCGTACCCTGAGCGCTGAGAGAGCACGGCTCCTATCCCAGCCTCGGACGCGTCCACCTCCACTATGAACGCCAAATAGGGATCCGGATGAGCCAGCACGGGAGCCGAGGTAAACAGAGCCCTCAGGTGACCAAAAGCCCTGTCCGCCTCAGCCGACCACTGCAGTCGCTCCGGTCCCCCCTTCAGCAGTGAGGTAATGGGAGCCGCTACATGACCAAAGCCCCGGATAAACCTCCGGTAGTAGTTGGCAAACCCTAGGAACCGCTGCACATCTTTTACCGTGGTGGGAGTTGGCCAATTACGTAGGGCTGAAATGTGGTCACTCTCCATCTCCACCCCTGACGTGGAAATACGGTACCCTAGGAAGGAGACGAACTGTTGGAAGAACTGACATTTCTCAGCCTTGACGTACAGGTCATGCTCCAACAGTCGACCAAGCGCCCTGCACACCAGGGACACATGCTCGGCACGTGTAACGGAGTATATCAGAATGTCGTCGATATATACCACTACACCCTGCCTGTGCTGGTCCCGGAAAATCTCGTCAACAAAGGCCTGGAAGACTGATGGAGCATTCATCAACCCATACGGCATGACGAGGTACTCATAGTGCCCCGAGGTGGTACTAAATGCCATCTTCCACTCGTCCCCCTCCCGGATATGCACCAGGTTGTATGCACCAGGTTGCCTTGTGCATTGACTCGATCGCACTGGCGATGAGAGGCAGCGGGTAGCTGTACCTCACAGTGATCTGGTTGATACCTCGATAGTCAATACACGGGCGCAGACCTCCATCCTTCTTCTTCACAAAAAATAATCTCAAGGAGGCAGGTGAAGTGGAGGGCCGACTGTATCCCTGCCCCAGGGATTCGGAGACATATGTTTCCATAGCCACCGTCTCCTCCTGTGACAGAGGATACACGTGACTCCTGGGAAGTGCTGCATCTACCAGGAGATTTATCGCACAATCCCCCCGTCGATGGAGTGGTATTTGAGTTGCCCTCTTCTTACAGAAGGCGAGAGCCAAATTGGCATATTCTGAGGGGATGCGCACAGTGGAGACCTGGTCTGGACACCGTAGTCGCACCGATGGAAACCCCTACACACCTCTCCCTGAGCACTTTCGTGACCACCCCTTGAGAGCCCTCTGTTGCCACAAAATAGTGGGGTCATGACAGGCCGTATTACAAACAAACAATCACTCACAAAAAAAACATGGGGGAACAGAGGGTTAAACAAGGAGAGTGACCAACTTTAGCGGAAGTCGTGACAGTGTTCTTAGGGACACTGCAGACATTTTTTGGTATCCTTCCCCAGATCTGTGCCTCGACACAATCCTGTCTCAGAGCTCTACAGGTAATTCCCTTTAACCTTGTGGCTCGATTTTTGCTCTGACATGCACTGTCAACTGTGTCAACCTTATATAGACAGGTGTGTGTGCAAACATTTCTAAAAACCTGTTTTCTCTTTGTCATGGGGTATTGTGTGTAGATTGCTGAGGATTTGTATTTATTTAATCCATTTTAGAACAAGACTGTACCATAACAAAATGTGGAAAAAGTCAAGGGGTCTGAATACTTTCTGAAGGCACTGTATATATCATATTTCCATGTGCCTGGGGGCTTTTGCTATCTAAGGCAGTTAGAAGCGGTCACTGATTGAACTCTCACCTCTTGTGTGAGACACCAACACCTGTTACATCTGTTTTATGGGTATGCATGTTCAATGCTATGTAGTCTACTTCTTTACGGTGAAGTATGGCTGACACTTTGTCAGGTTTGAGTATATTCTCTTCCCTTTCCTTTCACTTTCACTTTGTTTGTCTTCCTTTCTAAGCCACTGAACCCTCTAAACTAAACTGTAAAAATAACAAGGCCCATGAACTCACTCACTTACTGGAAATATGCTAAGAATATGGATGGAAACAGAGGTAGAGAGGGGGTTAGTGGGAGAGAGAGAGTGAGCGAGCGAGAGGGAGAGAGGGAGGGAAGGAGAGAGAAAGTGAGGGTGAGTGAGAAGGATGGAACAAGCTCGAGAGATACTGTATTTCCCATTTGGCATTTGATCTCTTGGTCCTCTTCTCAGTTATTCCAAAGGATGGATGAGGCAGGGGGGATCCCCTAAAGTTTGTCGGCGGTCATGTAGACGTGCGCTTCCTCTCCATGGCACGCTCTCCACAGCTGTCCCAGGAGAAAGGTCAAAACGCTAAGAGTGGTTTGGCCGATGATTCATAGAATGGCTATCTAATGACTGAATTCATCTGCTGTGCTTGGTGTCCAAGACTCTGTCAGTCCTGTTTAGGGAGCAGAGATTGAACAGAAACTTTTGTAGCTGGCTGTTACGGGACAGGAATTGGAATTTCCCTCTGAATGTTCACTACACACAGTACAGACGAAGAGACATGCTATAGAATATGATAGAGAACAGTTAAGGAGAATAAACAGTAAAGATAGACGGAGGTTTGGAATTCGAGATGTTCTGGGGTTTGAGATCATTTGTTTCTATAGTGGTCAGTTTAAGGGTGGAGAGGAAGCAATTTTTTGTGAAAGTACGTTTTTGTGATTTTTGTTGTTTTGTTAATTGATTCAGCCTTGAAAGCGTCTCTCTCTCTCTCTCTCTCTCTCTCTCTCTCTCTCTCTCTCTCTCTCTCTCTCTCTCTCTCTCTCTCTCTCTCTCTCTCTCTCTCTCTCTCTCTCTCTCTCTCTCTCTCTCTCTCTCTCTCTCTCTCTCTCTCTCTCTCTCTCTCTCTCTCTCTCTCTCTCTCTCTCTCTCTCTCTCTCTCTCTCTCTCTCTCTCTCTCTCTCTCTCTCTCTCTCTCTCTCTCTCTCTCTCTCTCTCTCTCTCGACATCCTGACCTGAAATACACCCCCCCCCCCCCCCCCCGCCATTCAGTCTACAATACTCATAGTATTGTGTGACACAGTCACCGACACATATACAAAAAAAAACTCAGTCATTCATGCTTGTAGGTGCACTTACTGTACACATTGGTACAGTATACACACACACGCACACACACACCTTGTCTCTCACGTGGTGTTGGTCTGTAAATGTTATCAGGGCTGTAGCTGAAGGTTCATTCAGTTTAATATATATAAGATTACTGGAGGGAGTGGTACTGTAGATATTGCACTCACAAACACGTTTCATTCTCCATCAGTCCATTCCACAGACATACCAAGGGCTTACCCTCACACACACAACCACTGCCAAGGAGTGATTGTTCACTTCTCAGCCATAATCGAAAAAAGGAGAAGAGAGCGAGAAAGAAGGAGAGACATGTTTTAATTCGGATTTAGGTGAAACAGCTATGAGACATTCCTGCTCTCTGTAAAAGAACGCTCTTTGTGATAAAGTTGCATTCTTACACAATTCTTTGTTTACAGTATTAGAGGAAATATGCTTGGGGCACAGCAGATGAGAGTGGAGTAAGTTGAGCCAAAGGGTTAGTTGAGCCACCCCTTGTTTCTAGGAAATCATACACAAAATGTATCATGTGACCATTTATTTAGGAAGAGGTCACAATTTTATGGAGTCTGTGAAGGAAGAAACCACATGGGGAAAAAAAGAAGGAAAAAAAGTATGCAAGCAGTGGTGTAGTGCTATATTTTTGTATCGAGAGATATGGTCTATTAAATATTATTTTAGAATATGCATAAAATGTATCCTCCAATTGCAACATCTGCCTACGCCCACACATATTGTCTTTTGGATATAGGTTTTTGCCGTACTCGTATCAGAGACACAATGAAAGCACTGGAACGGCAAGACTGATTCTATGAGCGATTCGAGCAGAAATGCAATGAACTGGGCCTGGCAGAAAGCAAAACTCGTAATAAAAAGCCTACCAAAGTAGAGAGACTGAATCTGCGACAACATACTGGACAATATCAATGTTCAGTTGAAAGCCAAGTTTGACAACTTTGGTGAACTTATTTTCTTTGGCTTAGTTGAATGCAAAAAATTCAAAACTATGTCACAAACATTTGACACCAGCAAACGACAGCTTGTCAATGTAATGCCAAGTACTTCAATTTTGTTAGACTTAAGGCTAATCTTGTCAGATTCTACAGTTCACAAATGGTACAAGACAAATCACCTGGATAGCTCCTCAGCTTTTTGTTCCAGTATGACCTGACGCAGACTGTCCCCAAGTCGACAAAGTTACTGCAGCTGGTCCTCACTATACCAGCCACAACAGAATCCATTGAGAAGTCATTTTCTTATATTTGTACATTTGTGTTTTTTTTAGCCCTTTTTCTCCCCAATTTCGTGGTGTCCAATTGGTAGTTACAGTCTTGTTTCATCGCTGCAACTCCCGTACAGACTCGGGAGAGGAGAAGGTCCAGAGCCGTGCGGCCTCTGAAACACAACCCAACCAAGCCACACTGACTCTTGACACAATACCCACTTAACCTGGAAGCCAGCCGCACCAATGTGTCGGAGGAAACACTGTTCACCTGGCAACCGTGTCAGCGTGCACTGCGCCAGGCCCGCCACAGGAGTCGCTAATGCACGATGGGACAAGGATATCCCTGCTGGCCAAACCCTCCCCTAACCCGGACGACGCTGGGCCAATTTTGCGCAGCCCCATGGGTCTCCCGGTCATGATCAGCTGCGACAGAGCCTGACCTCGAACTCTAGTGGCACAGCTAGCACTGCAATGCAGTGGCTTAGACCACTGCGCCACTCGGGAGACCTCAAAGTTATTTTCTGTGCTGAAACGGATAAAGACATACAGTCAAAACCGGACCGATCAAGGTCGAATCTCATCCATTGCCATCATCTTCATCGAGATTTGAGACCGAGAGACTTTTAAAAGGGAGGGCAAACAGGAAGGAGTTTTACAGTTTAGTCACTGAGGTAGGCCTACATTTAGGTGAAGGTGTTCATTTACAGTAGTGCCGTCTACTATTATTACATTACACTGAAGTACACTGAACAAAAATATATGATCCCATGTTTCATGAGCTGAAATAAAAGATCCCAGAAATGTTTTATACACAAAAAGCTTATTTCTCTCAATTTTGCGCATACATTTGTTTACTTCCATGTTGGTGAGCATTTCTCCTTTGCCAAGATAATCCATCCAGGTTTGGCATATCAAGAAGCTGATTAAATAGCATTATCCGTACACAGGTGCACCTTGTGCTGGGGACAATAAAGGGCCAATCTAAAATGTGTCACGTCCTGACCTTAGTTCCTTTTTTATGTCTTTATTTTGGTTTGGTCAGGGCGTGAGTTGGGGTGGGCATTCTATGTTTTCCATTCTATGTTTTGTTCTGTGTGTTGTATTTCTATGTGTTTGGCCTGGTATGGTTCCCAATCAGAGGCAGCTGTTAATCGTTGTCTCTGATTGAGAACCATACTTAGGTAGCCTGTTCCCACCTGTGTTGGTGGGTAGTTGTTTCCTGTTTTGTGTTTTTTCACCTTGCAGGACTGTTTCGGGTCGTTCACTTTCTTTGTTGTTTTTTGTCATTCAGTGTTCAGTTTATTTCATTAAATTTACTATGAACACTTACCACGCTGCATGTTGGTCCGATGATTCCTATTCCTCATCATCAGACGAAGAGGAGAGCCGTTACAACAATGCCACAGATTTCTCACATTTTAAGGGAGCGTACAATTGACATGCGGACTGCAGGAATGTCCACCAGAGCTGTTGCTAGAGAACTTAAAGTCCATTTCTCTACCATAAGCCTCCTCCAACGACGTTTGAAAAAATATGGCAGTACGTCCAACCGGCCTCACAACAGCAGACTACATGTAACCGCCCAGGATCTCCACATCCTGCTTCTTCACCTGCGGGATCATCTGAGACCATCTACCCAGAGAGCTGGTGAAACTGCGTTTGCACAACCAAAGAATTTCTGCACAAACGGTCAGAAACCGTCTCAGGGAAACTCATCTGTGTGTTCATCATCCTCACCAGGGTCTTGACCTGACTGCAGTTCGGTTTTGTAACCGACTTCAGAGGGCAAATGCTCACCTTCAATGGCCACTGGCACGCTAGATAAGTGTGCTCTTAACGGGTGAATCTTGGTTTCAACTGTACCGGGCAGATGGCAGACATCGTGTGTGGGCAAGCTTTTTGCTGATGTCAGTGTTATGAATAGAGTGCCCCATGGTGGTGGTGGGGTTATGGTATGGGCAGGCATAAACTACGGAGAACAAACACAATTGCATTTTATCAATGGCAATTTGAATGCACAGAGATACCGTGACGGGATCCTGAGGCCATTGGACAAATGGAATCAACAGGTTACGACAGAGAAGAACAGGTACCTATTGTGGGAGGTTTCCTTAATCTGAAATGGATTTGAAAAAATGTCATCATCAATCTACACACAATATCCCATAATTGTCACGGTTGTCGTAAGAACGGGAACATATTTATTTAAAAAGTGAAACTTAAGGCAAAATCAATAAACAAAACGTGACTACGTGGTGCACAAACACAATAATATCCCACAAATGCAGGTGGGGAAAAAGCCTACCTAAATATGATCCGAGACAGGATTGTATCGAGGCACAGATCTGGGGAAGGGTACCAAAAATTGTATGCAGCATTGCAGGTCCCCAATAACACAGAGGACTCCCTCATTCTTAAATGGAAGAAGTTTGTGACCACCAAGACTCTTCCTAGGGCTGGCCGCCTGGCCAAACTGAGCAATCGGGGGAGAAGGACCTTGGTCAGGGAGGTGACCAAGAACCCAATGGTCACTCTGACAGAGCTCCAGAGTTCCTCTGTGGAGATGGAAGAACCTTCCAGAAGGACAACCACCTCTGCAGCACTCCACCATTCAGGCCTTTATGGTAGAGTGGCCAGATGGTGTAAAGGCTGTTGTCAGGAGAAGAAAGTGAGGACCAAGGTGCAGTGTGGTAAGTGTTCATCATTTTAATAAACTGAACTGAACACTAAATACAAAGTAACAAAAGAGAACAACCGAAACAGCTCCGTCAGGTGCAACACACACTAAACAGAAAATAACTACCCACAAATCATAGTGGGAAAACAGGCTACCTAAGTATGGTTCTCAATCAGAGACAACGATCGACAGCTGCCTCTGATTGGGAGACATACCAGGCCAAACACAGAAATACAAAACCTAGAACAAAAACATAGAATGCCCACCCCAGAGACATAAAAAAGGAACTAAGGTCAGGACATGACAGGCGGAAGCCACTCCTCTGTAAAAGGGACATGACAGTCCGCTTGGAGTTTGCCAAAGGGCACCTAAAGGACCCTCAGACCATGAGAAACAACATTTTCTGGTCTGATGAAAGCAAGATTGAACTATTTGACCTGAATGCCAAGCGTCACGTCTGGAGGAAACCCTGCACCATCCTTACGGTCAAGCATGGTGATTGCAGCATCACGCTGTGGGGATGTTTTTCAGCGGCAGTGACTGGGAGACAAGTCAGGCTTGAGGGAAAGATGAACGGCGCAAGTTACAGAAAGTTCCTTGATGTAAACCTGCTCCGGAGCGCCCAGGACCTCAGACTGGGGCGAAGGTTCACCTTCCAACAGAACAATGACCCTAAGCACACAGCCAAGACAACGCAGTAGTGGCTTCGGGACAGGTCTCTGAATATCATTGTGGCCCAAAGTGGCCCAGCCAGAACCCGGACTTGAACCCGATAGAACATCTCTAGAGAAACTTGAAAACAGCTGTGCAGCAACCTGACCTGATAGAGCTTATAGCGTCATACCCAAGAAAACTTGAGGCTGTAATCGCTAGCAAATGTGCTTCAATAAAGTACTGAGTAAAAGGGACTGAATACTTATGTAAATGAGATATTTATGTTATTTACATATATATATATATATATATATATATATATATATATATATATACATACATACATTTGGACAAAAAAATAACTGTTTTCTCTTTGTCATTATGCCACATTCTGTATGGTATGATGAGGGGTAAAAACGATTTAATCTGTTTTAGAATAAGGCTTTAACGTAACAAAATGTGGAAAAAGTCAAGGGGTCAGAATACTTTCCGAATGCACTGTACACTGAATTAGAGTGTGTGTGTGTGTGTGTGTGTGTGTGTGTGTGTGTGTGTGTGTGTATGTGTGTTTCTGGGCGAAGTTGTTTTCTATGCTAACTGTGGGAGTTGAGATCTCATTAAGTCGACCATGTGTGTGTGTGCGTGTGTGTGACACACAAATTCTCAAAATGTCAACATAAAATAGGATACACACTCGTCATCTACATTCTTGCACATACATACCCTTACACACACACGCTCTGAGTCAGCAGAAACAGGAGCTTAGTGACACAGCTGATGAACCTGTGTGTTATTCTTCAATTAAACTATGGATGAGTTCCGAGCTAAAGAACTCTCCTCAGCCCTGCTCAAGTTACATGATTGCCAAATCCCTTTCCAACTCTCTCCCACTCAACTATATTCTTCTCTTAACTCTTTGCATCTCACTCTCATATATATTTGTTTCCCTTTTTTTCCCATCATTCTTCTTTACCCCTCTCTATTTGTCCCCTGCCATCCTCCGTATAGGTGGGTCCAACATATCGGCAGATGGCTGAGTTATGTCACTACATTCTTATCTTTACCATAGACCTCCTCTGTGTCAGTCAGTCTGTCAGAGCAGCGGAGGCAACAGTGGCTTACTGTGCTGCAGGCTTCCCCAACTGGTGGGTGATTTTATTTGCCCCCCCCCCCCCCTTTGTTTTCTGAGCAAAAAAATAAACACCAGCAAATCAGCTCCAAGTGATTTTAATGTTGGGAATCTGTTCCAAAGTACTCCCACACATAATAGAGAGATATACAGTATGTGATCGTGTAAAACTGGAAGTTTGAAATTATTATGTTTTAGTCAAATATTGTATCTCGTTGGGCTTCTTGCTGTCAATTTGCAGTCTACATATGATTTGTAATTATGTTCTGGCGCCCTGACCATCTGCTCAAGAAAAAAATGGCCCGTGGCTGAATCTAGTTAATAATCCGTTTATACTGTATGTTCTGCATACATGCTTGTAGTTCAAGCCTGTAGTACCACACATCACGAGCAGAGGGCATAACTGCATTCATGTGAAATTGGGCATACATCTAACCATGTCAATATATTGATTTTAATGAAAGGGGGTAGAGATAAATGCCTGATGCCTCGACTCAGAAAAGGTCAGATGATCATGAGAAAGTTGTCACAATGTTTTGATCCATATCCTTACATTGAGAATTGTAATTGGAAAAGGGAGAGCTGTAACCTATGGAGAGAAATATCACCATCACAGCGGGAAATTGTTTCCCTTTTTTCCTCTCCTCATTCAACAGCTGTGGTGTCGCGCACGTTCGGTGCTGAGATATTTTAAAAGGCCGGTCAGTCCATCTGTCCGCCTGTCAGGTGATCTGTTGGCACCTGCTGCAAGCTAGCTTCGAGGGAAAACTGAGAATCGTTTTATCTCCCTCTTACAAACTGGTGAAAAGGGGAAGCCACTAAACGCACGTTCCAACTTTCCATGACAACGCACAGTGACGCTGGCCACGGCCAGTTGGCCGGGCTGACCACCGCTCACATGCCCAGACTGCGCACATTGGAACGAGCAGGCCTGGTGGTGTTCCCGAATGCACGAACACACACCTGTACGTTGCGGTGGACACACACGCTCACTCCCACGTTCAGATTCGGTTAAACGGTTCCCGCTGTCCAGGCAACATTGTAGTTCGACTGGGGAATTCATCGGTTGCAGGCGCTTCCAGATGGTTTTAAATGTTTTGTGCGCAAAGATACATAACTGATTTTCAAAATTGAATCACCGTATATAGGCAAATGGCCACATCGAATGCTTATTGGATAATATCATACATTACAGATTGCCAACACAATGCATTCCTTTATTTATGATGGGCATGGTGGCATATTCCATCCTCACTGGGAATCGTTCTGTGCGTAATTCGACTTTTATATATGTAGTTTATTATGGGGATGATAGTTGTGGTAATAACTTTTAGAACTGAATAAAGTAAATTAATAGGCTACTACTGTCAGTTGTGTTCTTATTGATTATTGAGGAAACAGCAGTTTCACAGTTTATTATAATGTAATATAGCCTATTTCTCTTCAGGGTATATTGCAACACACACAGCACACAACAAAACAGTAAATCATAGCAACAAAGACCATTTTACGGTAGCCTGAGGATATTTTTTTTTTATTTGTATTTAACCCTTATTTTACCAGGTAAGTTGACTGAGAACACATTCTCATTTACAGCAATGACCTGGGGAATAGTTACAGGGGAGAGGAGGGGGAATGAAACCTCCCACCAAAGCACTCTTGGCTGAGGTATTGAAACTGTAAATATCCGGTCTTAAAGGATACAGTATCTTCAACCTAATCTCATCAAAAATATAAATGCAACATGTAATGTGTTGGTCCCATTCCTAATGAGCTGAAATAAAAGATCCCAGAAATATTCCATACACACAAAAAGTGTATTTCTTTCAAATGTTTTGCACAAATTTGTTTGCATCCCTGTCAGTGAGCATTTCTCATTTGTCAATATAATCCATCCACCTGACAGGTGTGGCATATCAAGAAGCTGATTAAACAGCATTATCATTACACAGGTGCACCTTGTGCTGGGTACAATAAAGGGCCACTCAACGCAATGCCACAGATGTCTCAAGTTTTGAGGGAGCGTGCAATTTGCATCTCTACCATAAGCTACCTCCAATGTTGTTTTAGAGAAAGTGGTAGTACGTCCAACAAGCTGGCACAACCGCAAACCATGTGTAACCATGCCAGCCTAGAACCTCCACATCCGGTTTTTACACCTGTGGAATCGTCTAAGACGAGCCACCCGGAATGCTGATAAAACTGTGGATGTGCAGAACAGAATCATTTCTGCACAAACTGTCAGAAATCGTCTAAGGGAACTCATCTGCGTGCTCGTTGTCCTCCCCAGGGTATTGACCTCCTGACTGCAGTTCAGCGTCGTAACCGATTTCAGTGGGCAAATGCTCACCTTCGATAGGCCACTGGCACCCAGAAGAAGTGTGCTCTTCATGGATGAATCCCTGTGGATGAATCATGGATGAATCCCTGCATGGATGAATCCCTGCAGATGGCAGACAGCATGTATGGTGTCATGTGGGTGAGCGGTTAGCTGATGTCAACGTTGTGAACAAAGTCCCCCGTGGTGACGATGGAGTTATGGTATGGGCAGGCATAAGCTACAGACAATGAACACAGTGGCATTTAATAGATGGTAATTTGAAAGGGAAAGGAATGCACAGGCCTGCATACTCATCAGACATGTCACACATTGAGCATGTTCAGGATGCTCTGGATCGACGTGTACAACAGTGTATTCTAGTTCCCGCCAATATCCAGCAACTTCGCACAGCCATTGAAGAGGAGTGGTACAACATTCCACAGGCCACAATCAACAGCCTGATCAACTCTATGCGAAGGAGATATGTTGCTTTGCATGGGGCAAATGGTGGTAATACTAGACACTGTTTGGTTTTCTGATCCACGCCCCTAACTTTTTTTTGTGATCAACAGAATCGTATCTGTATTCCCAGTCATGTGAAATCCATAGATTAGGGCCAAATGAATTGATTTCAATTGACTGATTTTATTATGTGAACTGTAACTCAGTAAAATCTTTGTTGCATGTTTCATTTATATATTTTTTCAATACACTTTTCTTTTCCCCTAAAGTGGGGACCCCTCTCAGATGTAGGGACCCCTCTCAGAAGTAGGGACCCCTCTCAAGATGTTTATTTTACATCTGCTACATTAAAATTACAAAGTCAAAGGCATAAGCGGCGCATCCATAAGGCTAGGCAAAGCTAAGCTTTCCCTAAAGTAAATTTAATTAAATGTCAAAATGATAGAGTAATTCGCTTACTCCTAACTATACCGAAATAAAATAATTCAAAATAGGCTACTACACCAGAAAGCTTGATTTTGCCACGAATGATAGTTAGCATCTTTAAAAAACAAAAGTGTGGAATGTTTTAAACCGCATTGCCTACAGTCCAAAGGGCCTGCAATTTCAGCAGCGCGTGCGTCAATTGCCAAATAGATGAACGTTGAGTTGCAACTGTCAGAGAGAAAAGCAGAGAGACCCAGCCAGGCTTATCGCAATATTTAAAAATACAATCACGGAAAAACAGTTTTGAAGCAAATGGCTCTTGCTGTAAAGAGAAGACAATGAAAAC
Organism: Oncorhynchus mykiss; assembly: GCF_057628025.1. NCBI lineage: Eukaryota > Metazoa > Chordata > Actinopteri > Salmoniformes > Salmonidae > Oncorhynchus > Oncorhynchus mykiss. The sequence goes on along the minus strand of NC_143025.1, from coordinate 71,238,904 downwards.
TCTGTCTATCAGATATCAACATTTTCAACATAATTGAGCATATTCATTACCTTTATCATTGGGTCAGTGCCACTTGTTTGTTTTTGGACAATCATTTCCTCCTCCAGGTTAGATGGATGTCATATTACATTTATCACGTTTGAGGTATGATCCAGAACGGTGGGGTAAGGTACAAAACGGCAAGCAGTCTCAGAGTCAGGGCAGGCCCCACTCCAACATCAGAAGCATCGGCCTCCACCACGAACTGGTGGGACGGATCAGGATGAACCAAGATGGGAGCTTTGGTGAAGAGGTGTTTGAGATCCCGTAACACTCGATCAGCAGCTGGAGACCACGTGAACAGAATTTTGGGAGAGGTGAGTGCAGACAGTGGGGAAGCCAGGGTGCTGTAGCCCCGCATAAAGCGGTGATAAAAGTTGGCGAAGCCCAGGAACCGCTGCAGCTGGACTCTGGACGTGGTCTGGGGCCAATCCACCACCGCTCTCACCTTCTTAGGATCCATCTGTACGCTCCCAGCATGCGATGATGTAACCCAGAAAGGGGATGGTTGAGCAATGGAAGTCGCACTTCTCAGCTTTTACAAAAAGCTGGTTCTCCAGGAGGTGTTGGAGAACCTGTCGGACGTGGAGCACGTGCTCTTTGTTGGAGTGGGAGAAGACAGGGATGTCATCGAGGTAGATGAAGACGAACTTGTTCAACATGAGAACACCAATAACCAGAGCCTGGAACACAGCAGGGGCGTTGGTAAAACCAAAGGGCGTGACCAGGTACTTGTAGTGGCCGCTGGCTGTGTTGAAGGCAGTCTTCCACTTGTCCCCCTCCCGCATCCGCACCAGGTGGTAGGTGTTCCATAGGCCCAGCTTGGAGAACACGGTGGTCCCCTGGAGTGGCTCGAAGGCCGATGAGATGAGAGGTAGCGGTTATTCACTGTGATGTCGTTGAGACCTCTATAGTGGATGCACGGACGCAATGAGTTGACAATGTACGTCTCCATAGCCTTTGCCTCTGGACCCGACAGAGAGTACAGTCATCCCCGGGGTGGAGGGGTGCCTGGAAGGAGATCAATCCCTCAGTCATAGGGTCAGTGTGGTGGCAGCGAAGTGGCCAGGGCCTAACTGAACATCTCCCGGAGGTCCTAGTACTCCGCGGGAATGGCGGAGTGGCCCGGGGTAGCCTCCGAGGCCCCAGGAAGACGTCCCGGAACAGGCTGCATTGACTTCAGGCAGTGGGTGTGGCAGAATGGGCTCCAGCCCATGATAGCATCGGCAAACCAGTCAATGAGGGGATTGTGTCCCTGGAGCCAGGAGAACCCCAACACCACGGGAACCTGAGGAGACTTAATGAGCAGGAACTGGATCGTCTCACTGTGGTTCCCTGACACACGTAGGTTTATGGGGGTGGTATTGTGGGTGACCCGGCAAATAGAACGCACGTCCAGTGCTCTAACGTCCATAGGAATGGAGAGGTGGGAATGAGTGGGAATATCCAGCTCGGAAGCCAGGGTAGCATCCATAAAGCTCTCATCAGCCCCAGAGTCGATGAGTACCCGGAGAGATTTTGACTGTTTCCCCCACAGCAACATGGCATGAAAAGGAATGCGAGTAAGGGGAGAGGAAAATGTCTGGGTATGGCCCACTAGAGACAACAGAGAATCAAATATCTTCTGAACTTCCTCCCTGAACACCTCCAGACTGAGGCAGACCGCGGATTGTTGCTACCACACTGCCGTGGCCCAGGCAAGTGCCCTCCCGGACATCAGAGTAATGATGTACAGTCTGAGGGGAACGAAGCAGGCTGCAGCTCGAAAATGAGCGATCACTGGAGGAGAAAGGCCCGGCAGGTCCCAGAAACTCCACTGTAGTGCTCCAGAGGTGGTAAGCGGGGTTCTCAGGACACTGGGGTGACCAGGAAGGCGGCGCTGCTAATAGCCGAGTTACTGAGGGGCTGGGAGGTTACCGTCGTGGTAGCCTGCCTGACAGACAAGCCACGGAATTGCTCCAGCAAGTGTTCGGTCAAGGTCTGGAACACTTTCATAAGCCCGCGAAGGAACTTCTTGTGCCTTCCAATGGTGGCTCCTTGGGAGGAGATGGCGCTGCGGAGAAGGTGCGAGACTGTTGGGTCAGTCATGGCAAGTTCGTACTATCACGTTTGAGGTATGACCCAGATGCAGAGTTGAAGAAACAAAAGTTCATTCCTAACAACAGAGGCAGGCAAATGACAGGTCATGGGTCAATAATCCAGAGAAGGCATAAAGGGTCAAGAACGGCAGGCAGTCTCAGGGTCAGGGCAGGCAGGGGTCAATAATCCAGAATGGTAGGTTAAGGTTCAAAACAGCAGGCAGTCTCAGAGTCAGGGCAGGCAGAACGGTCCAAAAAATGAGAAGGACTAAAAAACAGGAGCAGGAAAACAGGCAGGAGCAGGAAAACAAACACTGGTAGGTTTGGCGAACAAAACGAAATGGCAACAGACAAACAGAGAACACAGGTATAAATACACAGGGGATAATGGGGAAGATGGGGGGATACCTGGAGGGGGTGGAGACAATCACAAAGACAGGTGAAACAGATCAGGAAGTGACAGTATTTGTGTCTCCCCTTTTCGTAGACCTATTATATGGATCAGATCATTTCATTTTTATTGAACTTTATCAGTGTCTTCAGAGTAGGCTATCCTGAAATTTTTGTCATATTAAAAAAGATTCTGGTAATATCTCCAGTAATATAATTGTAGTAGAATTGCATTAAATATGTTTCTAAAAGGAGAACATCTTCCTGTACAAAGAAAAGAGAATAAATGTATCTGAGATAGCCTAGGCCTACTCTATGCCACGACACCCTGCTTTGAACAATATTTTTTTGTGATTCAGTGATTGAGTTATATTATTAGCCTACATTATGACTTTCCAATCAAATTATCACATTAAGAATACTAGGCTAGAAGTCTGCAAATGCAAAGATGCATGGAATGCTTTATTATAAAGGTGAATTTTTTATACGAAAATGTGCTTTCCCAAACTTGAAACCCAAGCTCAGCCTATGGTTAAAGGGCTTGTTCAACATTTTAGCCCGACTGACTCTACAGTCGGGCATCTTAATACTCATTATTATTTGTTAGTCAGTCAGTCTGAATTTACCCACGATATATTACGGATTTGATCCACACGGCCATTGTCAAGGTTTGATTGATGAATCTCACTGCACAAGCGGTCAGTATCAGAACACTGCGATCTGACCTCACACATCTGTCAAGATTGGGTAACCACGCCCACCCCTCCTTTTAGCCAATGAACCACTTTCGGTACTTTTCTCAATTTCAATCTCCTTGCGTCCTCTCCTCGCCTCCTTCTGAAAATCCATTGGAAGAGAATGTCAGAGAGGAGGGACCTCTGACTTTCTCACCCAATGGGTTTGGCGAAGGAGGTGAGGAGAGAGGACTCGAGGAGTAGCCAATGCAATTGAAATTCTCACCCTGGGCTTCCAATCCCTCTGTGCTGCACGACAATTCGACAGTATATTCGCCGCTCGAGAGACGGAACCAGGGGGACAAGTTGTAGACCTCCAAAACTATTTTACGTTGATGCGTTAGCGACAGTAGGGTAGATGAGAGCTGGGATCACTCAAACCAGGAGAACGCGAAATTAAACTGCATTTTATGTCATGTTTGGAAGTTTTGACAGATCTCGTAAAACAGAGTATATTCTTTGAATGTTATTGTATGCACAATTCTGGGGTTGACATACAGTAGGAGTGGGAGTTTCTGTAATCGCATGTTCCCCTTTTCCAATGGACACGCATTTGGAGACCCCTGGTACACCAAGTAGACCTATGGAATCACTTCTGTAATGTGGATTGCAATTTTATTTGAAAAAAATAAAGGTCTACTTCAGAACGATGTGAGAAGATACGCGTCCTGGATTTTCATGTTTCTGGATATCTTAAAAATTATTGGCAACAGCTGAAAGTCGCTATGCTCAAGGGATTTCTGCTCAGGTGTCTTGCCTGCTCCGACCGTGGGACCAAAATGGATTTGACGCCACTGCAACCCCCCGTCCCCCATTAACAGAAGTTCTAACAGTTCTTACATTTTGTTATTAACCTACGGTTTTAAATTTGACAAATGCTTTGGAAGAAATCGCAAGACGACCCGCATGGATTTTAAATCGACATTTGCATTTGGAATTTCAATCATGAACTTCGTTGACAGTTTGATAACCTTGTTTCTCCTGACACTTCTGTATTTGTCAGCTGTCAAGGTAAATGATGTATCATAACAGACCCAGGGTCTCTAAATGAACGTCAAGAAATGGATTATATTTGTGAAATATGGTCAAGTGTAGGTCGTCCTTGTCGCTCCCCTTGTTAGGTCATTGCTCATGTTTTAACAACCTCAAAATGTTTCGTGGCATCGGATATATCTAAATAGCAAATCTGACACTGTTCCAACTTCATGTATTTACTGTGTGGTGTGTTTTGTCGTTCAGAGGTGGAATAGGCTTATCTAATGTTTTTGAAGGAATGTTATAAACTTTAGTCTAGACTGGTGATTGCGGGCCTGCTCAGAACCACCTTGGCGATATTATTACGCTTTTAAAGGCGCAGCGGCATTTTGAATTTGCAGAGATATGGCAGCAGGTTCGTTGCCTTCACATTCGATCCTACAGTTTCATATTAATAGGCACTATCGGAATACCACTACCCAACGACATCTTAAATGAACATTTCTGAAAAATAGTGCATTGGCTTCATATTTTATTAAGGCTTTAACATTACTTTAACTAATTAAAAGGTAGACAATGATGTAGGTCTATACTGGTTTGCAAATCATTAATCAACATGTTGAAGCCTCCACATGACCCTTGGGCAAAAGTTTTTATGATAATAGCTCTTTAGGAGACTTTTCAGGTTGGGGTGAAAATGGTCCAACCAAGTCACCCATGATACAAGTCAGTATTCAATGTCCGTCCATGTCAGAGGAAGTCAGGAAATGATGTGGAAACTGGCCACTAGGGCAAACAGTGAGTGTTGTTACCTTTTTCTTTTTACCTTTATTTAACTAGGCAAGTCAGTTAATAAGAACAAATCCTAATTTTCAATGAATACCTTCAAGTAGGTTTCAGTGTTGTGGCATCTACCTCTGATTACAAATATTGCAAGTTTGAATCCAGCGATTTCATATTTTTTAAGCCTATCCCAAACCTTAACCATTCGAAGTTGATGCCTAACCTTAAACATTTGGAATTAGTGCCTTAAACACTTTGAAATTTGCCATTTTACGTTTAAAACATGGATTAACGTGTAATTCTGACGTGAGACTGTGAGAACTGGTAGCAGCGGTCACAGGTTGAGGTAGATATTATGCGCTTGCATTGTTCCAACTAAACTCAGTAGTCCTCAGTGAAAGCCACTTGGTAATGAATCTCCAGGCCTCATGCAATCCTGGGCAGAAATTGCACAAGTGTGTGTGTGTGTGTGTATGATGATGATGATGTGTGTGCGTGCCTGTGTACGTACGTGCATATGAGTGGATCGATGCCAACCACTGTGGGAGGACTGCTGACAGCAATCCCCACTGTGGAGAAATGTCGCAAACTGTGGGCTGGATACGGGTCATTGTAGCAACAATTAACAAGTGTGGTCTGTTGTGTTGCGTAGCCTACACTCGCATAGAGAATTAAATGGTAACATTTGCAAACAGGCTTACAACTTCTTCAATCTTCACAGTGAATTACAATGTAGGCCTTGGCTTTGAAACAAAACAAACAAACCGGTTGATCTTTGACAGCGCCAATGTCAAATCGTGTCTGCACCACATAGCCTCTTTGGTTACACTTAAGTAAATGTGAACTGCACTGGAATATGACATTCGAAAATCTAACCTTCAATTTGTGTGCCCCTTTTCCTTTCTCCCGTGCAGAGTGCCCACATACCGAAAGAAGGATGGAGGATTTCTCATGACGGCGGTAGGTGTAAGGCACCGTGGGAAAAGGGCTTTCATTGGGCTCCCTCGAAGGCAAACTGCCAAGGAAACAGGGTTTGTGTGGTTCACATTGAGAGCACAGGGAGACCCACACCTTCTAGTGGAGTGAAGTGTAACTACACTAGGTCCTCAGGTTGGCTGAATAGGCTCCAACATTGAAGCCATTGTAACACATTTCAAATAGAATGTTGTCAATTTTCACTTAAAATATCCATGAATTCCATTTGAAATATTGTGTGAGGTTTTTATAGAGTGGAATTGAGTCTCTGGCCCTCATGGGTTTTTTACACAAGCATAAGTTGCACAAAATATTTGGAAAGGAGCTGCTTTCGATCAGAAGCTGAATGTTATGTGATATTGTTTCATACTATGTTTGGTTTGGCTGGTATAAGACACTGCAGGGGGTGTGCTATGATTTCCCATTTCTCCTTTACTCTCCAAGAGGAATCAGAGTTTTTGTCTGTCTGTGGTGTCTCAATGTCTTTCCCAACATGTGCAGCCCCAGGCTACAATGTTTTTAGTGCTTCAGTGCAGAAGGTACCAAGCTTTGTGGGGCTGAGAGAGGGATTGAAAGAGGGAGTCAGTACAGAAGCATACCAGAGCCACAGTGAGAGAGGAAATGAGAGAGACACCTTGATGGGTGAGATAATATAATAATAAAATATATAATGTACATATGGCATGTACTGTAGTAGATGCTTTTATCTATAGCGACTTACAGTAATACGTGCATACATTTTCGTATATAGGTGATCCCAGTGGGAGATGCTGATTGTTGAAGGGAAGTTAATGTAGTAGATGTATATTTTGTAATGTGCACAACAGCCCTGTTTTTGTTGATCATTTACAGTATGTGTGTATAGGTTCTTGGTATACTAAATGTATGTGCATGTCTCTCCTCAGTGATATCCTTCATGGAGGTGTACAATAAGAGCCTATGTCAGCCCAGGGAGCTGCTGGTAGAGATCGCACAGGAGTACCCAGAGGAGGTAGAACATATCTTTATCCCATCCTGTGTGGTGCTGACGCGCTGCGCAGGCTGCTGCAACGATGAGATGCTAGAGTGCACGCCAACCTCCACGCATAACATGACCATGGAGGTGAGAGACAGAGCGTTTCATATTTTAACCCTTACATCTCCTTCACACTTCTTCTACAACCCTACTTCTACATATACCGGTTACATCACCAAGGAGGTGAGATACTGACCTCTGACCCCTTATCTCTTACATTTAGACTGGACACCTCCCCAAAATGGCATTTATAACATAATGGAGGTGTAACCCCATACTTCTTTCCCTTTGTGTTATTTCCTCTATCCCCCCCCATGTCCCCTCACAACACAGTAACATCACTATGGAGGTGAGAGCCCTTTAAACTTTAACCCCATATATTAACCCACTGTTCTCCGGCCACCGACGACGTGGTTATGGATTAAGGCATTGAGACACCACATCCATAGCCTCTAACCTCCCCCTATCCTCATGTTATGGACAGGAGGGATCTGATCCTAAATCAGCACCACTACTCTGAGACACTTTGTGGATACAGGCCCTGATCAGTGCTCAGTGTGATTGTAGATGGCACCCGGAAGTAGGAACGGACTCTTAGTTATCTAACAGAGACAATCAATATCGTAGAAGACGTCCATATGCCCTAAACATGCCCTGGGAATATGGATCCCCCTACCTCTTACATTGAGACACCACATCCATAGCCTCTAACCTCCCCCTATCCTTACATACTATAACATCCCTTTCAGGAATCTCTCCAGCCTCTTTCTGACAATCCATATACCCTTATGTTATGTGTGTCTATGTATGTAGATATATGTAAGGGATAATCAACGAGGGGCTACGCGTTCTATGGACAATAATGAACAACGTGGAAGCTTCCACGAAGTTGCATTATTTTCCAGAGAACACATAGAGCCCAAGTTGATTATCCCTTTTATACCATGGCTATAATTTGACACATTGCCGCTAGAAATGTGTTCGACATCCACTGAAGTAGCTAGCTACAGTAGTTGCCATGGTAACCAAACACACACACACTTGCTAGTTTAGCTAACCAAACCATTAGTCCTAGCTTGCCATTATGAAAATCTAATTCAACAGTGCCAATAATGTTTTCAATTTGACTTTTGCTTTCAAATGCAGCTCAAACATGGTCCCATTTCTGGCTAACGTGTTCTAAGTCACCATTTTGCAAGTTTCAAGTCTTAATCTTTGAGTTTTGAGTCAAGTCCCAAGTAATAATGGGCAAGTCTCAAGTAAAGTCCCAAGTTCCACAGCTCAGCTCAGGTCAAGTCACAAGTCCCTAATTTTGGGTTTCGAGTCCTCAATGGTTGTGTTTTATGCCATTGCAATGCATCTGTGATTTTGGACTGACATGTTTTACAAACTGCATCCCTTTTCCCCCCACTACCACATCGTCTTTGAAACCGAATGCAACAATTTTTGGGACCAATAATGGCTTAATGCACAGGTGGCACTAGGTCCCAGTGTAGTGGGGCAAATGGTTTTCCCTGGGGCCCAGCGTTTTCCTAATCTGGTAACCAAACCAGGTAGAAATAAGTGATTAATTAGTAGTTGTAAAAAGGTATTTATTTATATGGGCAATGGGACTAGATTTACATTTGAGTCATTTAGCAGACACTCTTATCCAGAGCAATTAGGGTTAAGTGCTTTGCTCAAGGGCACCAGCAGATATTTCACCTAGTTGGCCCGGGGATTTGAACCATCGACCTTTCGGTTACTGTCCCAATGCCCTTATCCACTAGGCTACCTGCCACCTAGGTATACAGATATTTTCTAAACAGGTCAAATGGTTTAAAGAAATTTAGGAAAATTCCTGGGAGGATGGAAACCCTGTTAGACTGCAGAAACAGTGTACTTGTTAATACGAATTATATTTTAAAACTATACTTTCCTTTACACAGACACAACCATTGCAATTGGACAATAGAACTCACAGGGTTGAGCTTGCTTTATGCAGGTTTGCATTGTATAGGCCTATGCAACTGCAATTAAAAGTAACTCACACAGTCTATTTATGTAATCAGTATTGTGTTGTTTGATTCATTTCATTTCATTTAATACTTTTGGATTGAAAAGTTCATGGTAGCCCAGCCAGCCAGCCCAAGTTTGAATATAGCCTAAACCAAATTTGATCAAGTTCACATTTTCTCCTAACACAAATATATTGGCTATAAATAGGCTACAGAACCCTGCCTAGAGGGGACATGGAGCATTGTCTGTGGCCTATGCAGCTGCCGGCTGTAGTTGCCTATGCAGTAGCCGAGTTGATCAAACTGAGAAATTGTCTCGTTTTCTTCCCATACAGTTTAGGTGTAGGCTGCTGCAACATTTCTGTGAAGTTTTTGCTCGTGTATGTCGGTAGTAATGTGTAATCACGTTTGCTAAATAAATACTGTGGGGCGGCGTGCGCTTTGCTAAAGGATGTGCTTTGTACCTAGCCTGCGCAACCTGTGATTTCCGTGAATCTGATTGTTCAAGACACAGAACAGAATGCACAGAACCTGCAGCACTCCGATATGAAGGACAGATAGGCTTACATAGTGTGTGAGATGACTTATCGAGTCATACAGCGAAGTCCAAGTTAAGTCTCAAGTCATAGATGCTCAAGTCAAAGTCAAGAGTTTCTTTGTTTTTTTTGCCAAGTAAAATCTTAAGTCGCAAAATTTAAGTCACATGACTCGAGTCCCCATCTCTGACTATAGCCATTGAATTCCACTGTGCAAATATACCAAATATACCTACAGTAGTTGCCGTGGTACACAGACTTTCTAGTTTAATTAACCAAACCATCAGTCCTAGCTCGCCATTATGAAAATCGAATTCAACAATGCCAATTCGTGTTTTCAATTAGATTTTTTTATTTCAAAAGTAGCTCAAACATAGAACATGTATGAATGAACAATAGCCATTGAATTCTACTGCGCAAATATACTGTGCATTATAGGGAAATAATGCATGCTCTAGAATGCTCTTCAAGCCAATCAGAAACAGGTATTCAACAATGCAATAGTATAATTAAGTGATAACGCCCGAGAAGCCGATTTCGTCTCGGGCCGGCAAACCGTGCCAATATATCCTCTAAACACTGTCTTCGAGGGCATTATCACTTTTATACAACGGGTTACCAACATATTCAAATAATGATTGACACATTTTAATTAAAAAACGTTTTGATTAATTTATTCATACTATTTCATCCTTCCACAAGATATAGTCCGACACACATCTAGGGTTGCTAGAGATGCAACCCAGTCGTTCAGTCTGTTTGTTCTGCATCTATGGACGCAACGCAGTCATTCGATCTAAATGTTCCATACTGGCTAGCAACGTTCTTATCCCTTTCTTGCTAGCCAACTACGCCTAACTTACAGTTACGTCAAAAAGTGCAGCCAGAATAACAGAAACGTAGCTGCATGTGCATTTGTTTAAGCTGTTTTCTATTGACATTTATTTGGCTATATCCATAACAATGAGCTAATGGGACTCGATTTCACCTGGCATAGAAAATGTGCTCACTCGTCAGGACACTGTTGTTCAGTGGAGCTAGCCAACAACACAGCTACAGTAACACAATCACTTCAAACTGAAGCTGGAAAGACTGCAAATTATCTGCGTCTCATTTTTACCTTTTTTCATTTGACATTTTTTTGTATATATCCCCAAAAATTATTATAGCTGATTCCTGATTTCGACATTGCTAAGAAATGTTGCCCGCCTGTCTCTCGTCCCGACTCGTTCATTACTTTGGGACAGCGGGAGATCAAATTTGAATATTGAAACAATGTTGCAATTGTCGGAGAGACAGATTTAAGTTTTTTTTTCAAATCTCCGCTGTTGAAAACGAAGTGTTAGTCTAAAAGAAATGTGAGATAATGTCTAGATGCTTTTATAGAGGAGATCAAGTTTGTAAGTTGCCTGGCTGGGCTGATGAGACAACTTGTGGAATAGACACCGGCTGGAATGCGGTTTTAACCAATCAGCATTTGACTCACCCGTTGTATAAAAATGTGTAAACAGTATATATGTGTGTGTATAGTATATTGTAGTATATGGTGGGAAAGGAGAGAGTATGTTTGACTGTTCTATATTAGACTCTGTCTTCTCTTGTTTTTGTTTCCACAGATAAAAAGAATAAAACCCCAAAGGCAAGAAAATAATATCTTTATGAGTTTTACAGAACACAGTGCGTGTGAATGCAGGTAAGATGTGTTTAAGTATTATTTTGTACACTTGCTGCATGTACACACACACACACACACACACACACACACACCTACCTACTATCTACTCCAGTGTTCTTCTCAGTTCAGGGCATATGGAGGTCTTCTACGAGGAATTCAGGGGCATTTACTGTAAACAGCGATATTGATTGTCTCTGTTAGATAACTAAGAGTCCGTTCCTACTTCCGGGTGCCATCTACAATCACACTGAGCACTGATCAGGGCCTGTATCCACAAAGTGTCTCAGAGTAGTGGTGCTGATTTATGATCAGATCCCTCCTGTCCATATTATCATATTCATTATGATCTTAAGGCAAAACTGATCCTACTATAGATCAGCACTCCTACTCTGAGATACTTTGCAGGTCACAGAACAGTGATATGGTATGAACCAAGTATCAGCTTTTCCTTTAACGCCATAGCTATTCATTTATTTAACATTTTATAAAGATTTCTAGCCTACATTCAGTGTGTATAATTTTCCACCTTTTCATAACCACCATATAAACTGCTCAAACCATTAATTCGTTGTTTGTTAACCATTAATAAACTCTTTTGTAAATCACTTTTCACGACTCTAACTAGTTTATAAGTAGACTGCAATGTTTTACATGGTTTTCTACGAACCAATTGAGACTACTGTGAAATGAAATGTGACGTTTCACAATTCTTGGCCTCCTGTACACACTGGATTAGCTGTGAGCCATAGGATTCGTTGCTCCATAATCAGCTATAGTGAAATGAGCAACAAAATAGAATTGAGAATCGACTATTGTTATCAGATTGTGTGTGTGTGTGTGTGTGTGTGTGTGTGTGTGTGTAAACAAATCAAGGAGATAAGCCAGGGAGAAAGCCATCTTTGTCATGACTACTTGGGGATCAGGGATGGAAAACACTAGAGTAGTAGAGTGCTACAGGGCCACCCAAGCTGAATCCTGCCTATGTCTATCTATCTGTCTACTGTTGATGATCTGAATCTGTTTACAAAGAAACAAACGGTGGGCTAGATTTTGTATTTATTATGGATCCCCATTAGCTGTTGCCAAGGCAGCAGCAACAGTAGTCTTCCTGGGTCCAAACACATTAAGGCACTTACATTACATATAAAACAAATATAAAAAACAGTACATCATATGACATTATTACACCACTACATATCTACAAAACAAAATGTATAATACCACCATACAACAATATTACAATGTACGTGTGTGTAGAGTGCATGTGCTAGCGCTTGTGTGCGTATGCGTGTGTCTGTACTTTTGTGTGTCTCTTCAGTCACTGTGTTCCATAAGGTGTATTTTTTCCTGTTTTTATTTTAATTTTAATCTGACTCTACTGCTTGTGTCAGGTACCTGATGTGGAATAGAGTCCCATGTAGTCAGGGCTCTATGTAGTTCTGTGCGCTTCCCATAGTCTGGTCTGGACTTGGGGATTGTGAAGAGACCTCTGGTGGCATGTCTTGTGGGGTATACATGGGTGTCTGAGCTGTGTGCTAGTAGTTTAAAGAGACAGCACGGTACATTCACCTTGTCAATGCTTCTTACCAAAACAAGTAGTGATGAAGTCAATCTCTTTTCCACTTTGAGCCGTGAGAGTTTGACATGCATGTCATTAATGTTAGCTCCCCGTGTATTAAGGGTCAGCCGTGCTGCCCTGTTCTGAGCCAATTCTAACTCCCTCTTTGTGGCACCTGACCACACAACGGAGCAGTAGTCCAGGTGTGACATCTAGGGCCTGTAGGACCTGCCTTGTTCATAGTGCTGTTAAGAAGGCAGAGCAGAACTTTATTATGGACAGTCTTCTCCCCATATTTGCTACTGTTGTATCAATATATTTTGACCATGACAGTTTACAATTCAGGGTTACTCCGAGCAGTTTATTCACCTCAACTTGCTCAATTTCCACATTATTCATTACAAGATTTAGTTGAGATTTAGGGTTTAGTGAATGATTTGTCCCAAATACAATGCTTTTAGTTTTTGAAATATTTAGGACTAACTTATTCCTTGCCACCCATTCTGAAACTAACTGAAGCTCTTTGTTAAGTGTTGCAGCCATTGTAGTAGCTGATGTGTATAGTGTTGAGTCATCCGCGTACATAGACACACTGACTTTACTCTTTGGTAGAGATTTTAAAAAGTTAAGCAGCCTAGACAGCTGCCCTAGGGATTTACGGATTATGTTGGAGAGGCTTCCATCAGAGAACACCCTCTGTGTTCTGTTCAAATCAATTTTTATTTGTCACATGCGCCGAATACAACAGGACCTTACAGTGAAATGCTTACTTACAAGCCCTTAACCAAAAATGCCATTTAAGAAAAATAAAATTAAGGAGCAACCAATAAAATAACTATAGCGAGATTATATACAGGGGCTACCGGTACAGAGTCAATGTGCAGGCGCACAGGTTAGTCGAGGTGATTGAGATAATATGTAAATGTAGGTAGAGGTAAAGTGACTATGCATGGATAATAAACAGAGAGTAGCAGCAGCATAAACATGGGGGGTGGGGGGGGGATAATGCAAATAGTTCGGGTAGCCATTTGATTAGCTGTTCAGGAGTCTCATGGCTTGGGGTTAGAAGCGGTTAAAATAAGCCTTTTTGACCTAGTCTTGGCGATCCGGTACCACCTGCTGTGCGGTAGCAGAGAGATTGTGGCTGGAGTCTTTGGCAATTTTTAGGGCCTTCCTCTGACACCGCCTGGCATAAAGGTCCTGGATGGCAGGAAGCTTTGCTCCAGTGATGTACTTGGCTGTACACACTACCCTCTGTAGTGCCTTGCGGTCAGAGGGTGAGCAGTTTCCCTACCAAGCAGTGATGCAACCAGTCAGGATGCTCTCGACGGTGCAGCTGTAGAACTTCTTGAGTATCTGAGGACCCATGCCAAGTGTTTTCAGTCTCCTGAGGGGTATAGGCGTGCCCTCTTCACAATTGTCTTGGTGTGTTCGGACCTTGATAATTTTTGGTGATTTGAACACCAAGGAACTTTAAGCTCTCAACCTGCTCCACTACAGCCCCGTCGATGAGAATGGGGGCATGCTCGGTCCTCCTTTACCTGTAGTCCACAATCATCTAATTTGTCTTGATCATGTTGAGGGAGAGGTTGTTGTCCTGGTACCACACTGCCAGATCTCTGACCTCCTTCCTATAGGCTGTCCCATCGTTGTCAGTGATCAGGCCAGCCACTGTTGTCTCGTCAGCAAACTTAATGATGGTGTTGGAGTCATACTTGGCCATGCAGTCATGGGTGAACGGAGTACGGGAGGGGACTGAGTACGCACCCCTGAGGGTTCCCCGTGTTGAGGATCAGCGTGGTAGATGTGTTGTTACCTACTCTTACCACCTGGTGGCGGCCCGTCAGGAAGTCCAGGATCCAGTTGCAGAAGGAGGTGTTTAGTCCCAGGGTTCCTTAGCTTTTTGATAAGCTTTTAGGGCACTATGGTGTTGAAAGCTGAGCTGTGGGTAATGAATAGCATTCTCATGTATGTGTTCCTTTTGTCCTGGTGGGAAAGGGCAGTGTGAAGTGCAGTAGGGATTGCATCATCTGTGGATCTGTTGGGACGGTATGCAAATTGGAGTGGGTCTAGGGTTTCTGGGATGTTGGTGTTGATGTGAGCCATGACCAGCCTTCCAAAGCACTTCATGGCTACAGATGTGACTGCTACGGTTCCATAGTCATTTATGCACGTTACTTTGGGGCTCTTGGGCACATGGACTATGGTGGTCTGCTTGAAACATGTTGGTATTACAGACTCGGTCAGGGACAGTTTGAAAATGTCAGTGAAGACACTTGTCCATTGGTCAGCTCATGCTCGGAGTGGAGTGCACGTCCTGGTAATCCGTCTTGTCCTGCGGCCTTGTGAATGTTGACCTGTTTATCAAAATCAAATCAAATGTATTTATATAGCCTTTCGTACATCGGCTGATATCTCAAAGTGCTGTACAGAAACCCAGCCTAAAACCCCAAACAGCAAGCAATGCAGGTGTAGAAGCACGGTGGCTAGGAAAAACTCCCTAGAAAGGCCAAAACCTAGGAAGAAACCTAGAGAGGAACCAGGCTATGTGGGGTGGCCAGTCCTCTTCTGGCTGTGCCGGGTGGAGATTATAACAGAACATGGCCAAGATGTTCAAATGTTCATAAATGACCAGCATGGTCGAATAATAATAAGGCAGAACAGTTGAAACTGGAGCAGCAGCACGGTCAGGTGGACTGGGGACAGCAAGGAGTCATCATGTCAGGTAGTCCTGGGGCATGGTCCTAGGGCTCAGGTCAGTTGAAACTGGAGCAGCAGCACGGCCAGGTGGACTGGGGACAGCAAGGAGTCATCATGTCAGGTAGTCCTAAAGGTCTTACTCACATCGGCTACAGAGAGCGTGATCACACAGTCGTCTGGAACAGCTGATACTCTCACGCATGCTCTGTGTTGCTTGCCTCGAAGTGAGCATAGAACTTTTTTAGCTTGTCTGGTAGGCTCGTGTCACTGGGCAGCTCGCGGCTGTGTTTCCCTTTGTAGTCCGTAATAGTTTGCAAGCCCCGCCACATCCGACGGGTGTCAGAGACAGTGTGATACGATTTAATCTTAGTCCTGTATTGACGCTTTGCCTTTTTGATGGTTCGTCGGAGGGAATAGCAGGATTTCTTTCCCACTCCTTGAAAGTGGCAGCTCTAGCCGGTAGCTCAGTGCGGATGTTGCCTGTAATTCATGTCTTCTGGTTGGGGTATGTACGTACGGTCACTGTGGGGACGACATCATCGATGCACTTATTGATGAAGGCAGTGACTGATGTGGTGTACTCTTCAATGCCATCCGATGAATCCCTGAACATATTCCAGTCTGTCCTAGCTAAACAGTCCTGTAGCTTAGCATCTGTGTCATCTGACTACTTCCTTATTGATCGAGTCACTGGTACTTACAAGTTCTCTTGTAAGCAGGAATCAGGAGGATAGTTTATGGTCAGGTTTGCCAAATGGAGGGCGAGGGCAGAGCTTTGTACTCGTCTCTGTGTGTGGAGTAATGCTGGTCTAGTGTTTTTTCCTTCTGGTTGCACATGTAACATGCTGGTAGAAATTAGGTCAGATTTAAGTTTCCCTGCAGTCAAGTCCCCAGCCTCTAGGAATGCCACCTCTGGATGAGCATTTTCTTGTTTGCGTATGGCTTTATACAGCTCGTTGAGTGCCGTCTTCGTGCCAACATCGGTTTGTGGTGGTAAATGGACAACTACGAAAATATAGATAAACTCTCCAGGTGAATAGTGTGGTCTACAGCTTATCATGAGATACTCTACCTCAGGTGAGCAAAACCTTGAGACTTCCTTAATATTAGATTTCGCGCACCAGCTGTTATTTACAAATATACACAGACCGCCACCCCTTGTTTTACCAGAGGCAGCTGTTCTATCTTGCCGATGGACCGAAAACCCAGGCAGCTGTATGTTATCCATGTCGTCGTTCAGCCACAACTCAGTGGAACATAAGATATTACAGTTTTTAATGTCCCGTTGGTAGGATAGTCTTGATCGGAGGTCGTCCATTTTATTATCTAATGATTGCACGTTGGCTAATAAGACTGATGGTAAAGGCGGATTACTCACTCCCCGTCGGATCCTTACAAGGAACCCCGACCTATATCCCCGATATCTCAGTCTCTTCTTCATGCGAATGATGGGGATTTTGTCCTTGTCAGGTGGCTGAAGTAAATCCTTCGCATCAGACTCGTTAAAGAAAAATCTTTGTCCAGTACGAGGTGAGTAATTGCTGTCCTGATATCCAGAAGCTCTTGTCGGTCATAAGAGACGGTGGCAGAAACATTGTGTACAAAATAAGTTACAAATAACGTGAAAAAATACACACAATAGCACAATGGTTAGGAGCCCGTAAAATGGCACCATCTGTATAGACATGTACATCTTTATCCACACTAGAGTTCGACCGATTATGATTTTTCAACGCAGATACCGATTATTTGATGACCAAAAAAGCCGATACCGATTAATCGGCCGATTTAAAAAAAATACAAATAAAAATGTTTTATTTGTAATAATGACAATTACAACAATACAACTTAATATAAAACATCAATAAAATCAATTTAGCCTCAAATAAATAATGAAACATGTTCAATTTGATTTAAATAATGAAAAAATAAAGTGTTGGAGAAGAAAGTAATGTGTGCCATGTAAAAATGTGTGCCATGTAAAATATGTGCCATGTAAAAAAGTTCCTTGCTCAGAACATGAGAACATATGAAAGTTGGTGGTTCCTTTTAGCATGATACTTCAATATTCCAAGGTAAGAGGTTTTAGGTTGTAGTTAATATAGTATTTAAAAGACTATTTCTCTCTATACCATTTGTATTTCATATACCTTTGACTATTGGATGTTCTTATAGGCACTATAGTATTGCCAGTGTAACAGTATAGCTTCCGTCCCCCTCCTTGCCCCTACCTGGGCTCCAACCAGGAACACATCGACAACAGCCACACTCGAAGCATCGTTACCCATCTCTCCACAAAAGCCGCGGCCCTTGCAGCGCAAGGGGAATAACTACTCCAAATCTAAAAGCGAGTGATGTTTGAAACAGTATTAGCGCACACCCAGCTAACTAGCTAGCCATTTCACATTGGTTACACCAGCCATTAGGCTGATAGGCTTGAAGTCATAAACAGCGCTGGCAAAACGCACAAAAGTGCTGTTTGAATGAATGATTACAGGCCTGCTGCTGCTCAGTCAGACTGCTCTATCAAATCAGACCTAATTATAACATAATAACACACAGAAATACGAGCCTTTGGTCATTAATATGATCGAATCCGGAAACTATCATTTTGAAAACAAAACGTTTATTCTTTCAGTGAAATACGGAACCGTTCGGTATTTTATCTAACGGGTGGCATCCCTAAGTCTAAATATTCTTGTTACATTGCACAACCTTCAATGTATGTCATAGTTACATAAAATTCTGGCAAATTAGTTCGCAATGAGCCAGGCAGCCCAAACTTGCAAATACCCTGCGTGCAATGAACGCAAGAGAAATGACACAATTTCACCTAGTTAACATTGCCTGCTAAACGGGATCAGTAGTTATAACTAGTGATTATGATTGATTGTTTTTATAAGATAAGTTTAATGCTAGCTAGCAATTTACCTTGGCTTCTACTACATTCGTGTAACAGGCAGGCTACTCGTGGAGTGCAATGGTTAGAGCGTTGGACTAGTTAACTATGCGGTTGCAAGATTGGAACCCTGAGCTGACAAGGTGAAAATCGGTCGTTCTGCCCCTGAACAAGGCAGTTAACCCACAGTTCCTAGGCAGTCATTGAAAATAAGAATGTGTTCTTAACTGACTTGCCAAGTTAAATAAAAGGTATAAAAAAAATATATATAAATATTTTTTTAAATAAAAATAATAATCGGAAATCGGCGCCCAAAAATACCGATTTCCGATTGTTATGAAAACTTGAAATCGGCCCTAATTAATCGGCCATTCCGATTTAATCGATCGACCTCTAATCCACACTATAGCATGGGGTGTAATGCCCTAACACATACATTTTTCTAGCAGCAGACATTGATCGATAATGTCAAAAGCCGCACTGAAGTCTAACAAAACAGCCCCCACTATCTTTTTATCATCAATTTCTCTCAGCCAATCATCAGTCATTTGTGTAAGTGCTGTGCTTGTTGAATGTCCTTCCCTATAAGCATGCTGAAAGTCTGTTTACTTTAAAATAGCATTGTATCTGTTCAAAGACAATTTTTTTCCAAAAGTTTACTAAGGGTTGCTAACAGGCTGATTGGTTGGCTATTTGAGCCAGTAAAGGGGGCTTTACTATTCTTTGGTAGTGGAATGACTTTTGCTTCCCTCCAGGCCTGAGGGCACACACTCTCTATCAAGTAGGCTTACATTGAAGATATGTCAAATAGGAGTGGCAATATCGTCTGCTATTATCCTCAGTAACCCTCCATCCAGCTTGTAAATGTTCATAGACAATAATACTTCTTCCACACTCACTTTACGTAATTCAAAAGCACAATGCTTGTCCATAATTTGGTCAGATATACTAGGATGTGTAGTGTCAGTGTTTGTTGCTGGCATGTAATGCCTAACTTTGCTAATCTTGCCAATGGAAAAATCATTAAAGTAATTGGCAATATCAGTGGGTTTTGCGATGAACAAGCCATCTGATTCAATGAATGATGGAGCCAAGTTTGCCTTTTTGCCCAAAATGTAATTTAAGGTGCTCCAATTTTTTTTACTGTCATTCTTCATAGCATTTATTTTGTTTCATAGTATAGTTTTCTTTTTATTTAGATTTCTCAAATTGCAGTATGTTTGCCAATCGGTTGTAATGCCAGATTTATATGGCATACCTTTTGCCTCATCCTTCTCAACCATACCATTTTTCAATTCCTTATCAATGCAATGGGATTTAACAGTTCTTTCAGTCATTTTCTTAACGGGTGCATGCTTATTAGTAAGGTAAGGGCTGTAAGGTAACATGTTTGTTTCTATCTTTCAGGCCAAAGAAAGAAGTGAAAGAACAGAGACAAAAGTGAGTACAGACTCTTGCACTATGTTGATTTGAGAAGCGATGCCTTTCTCTTTGTCATTGTCTTTCTCCTTCTATGTTTCACTGTTCTCTTTCTCCTGTGCTCACACATTTTTAGCATTTCTCTCTTAAAATGTGTGTTGTTACACACAGCATATCAAATTATCACTCACACTACCATGTGGCACCGATCCAATGAGCTTCCTGGGACTCACAAAGAATCACATCCATTTTATTCATTCTAATTTCATGGCCCTTTGAGCTCTCAGGTGAGCCACACGGAAAACCCCAAAATGCTTCACCCAGGTGAACAAGTGACACCTGGTGAGGTCAATGTCCTCTGCTCCTGTCATCTAATGTTGTTTTATATACACCTGTTGCTCCTTACATTCCTCTGTTAAATTCCTCTGTTTACATTCCTTCTCTCTGTACCTGCCTTTAAGTATTTCTCGGTTCATTCCTTTACTTATGTTTTACAGGATCCTGTGATGTGTATATAACTGTGTGTTTTTAGAAACCCCCTTTAACCATTTTTTTGTGTGTGTTTATGGGTCTAGCTTTAATGGATTTCTTGTTTTCGTTTAACTTATTTTTCCATCTCTACATGGGATTGTCTAGTTGTCCTATTGCCTAAACCTACAGGATTACAAGGGTCTTTGGTTGTATTTAGGTTTTATATGTCATGTGTCCAGCGGTATAGATAAGGGTTTGTTTCTGAGACCCTATCTGACTGACCTTGTTTTAACCATTTATGAGTCTGAAGGCTGATGACTTTAGTGCTCCCTGCCACCATGTTTCTACACTGAGATGCCCCAGGGGACATTCAACTCTTGTTTACTGTTTGCTCAACTTTTACATCTGACCATGCTGTGGTGACGGCAGGGCTGGATTAAGAAATCGTAGGCCCTGGGGCTTAGATATTTTCTAGGGCACCCCTCCCGTTTTCATATGTGTACAGCCGTTTGCAAGTGCACACTTTTTTTATGAGCCTAAGGAAGAAGTAATTTAACTGTGAAACTTTTTAAATAAAAATATATCTGCCTCTTGGCGGTTGCAGTAAGAAAAAATATATATACACATTTTAAATTTAGCTCTGCTTCAAGGGCCCCCTATGGCCTTGGGCCTTCGGGCTTCAACCCATGTAAGCCCCTGTATTAATCAGGCCCTGGGTGAGAGGCCTCCTGGGTAGTTAGTAGAGGTTGACGATTATGATTTTTCGACGCCGATACCGATTATTGGAGGTCCAAAAACAGCCGATACCGATTATTGGAGGACCAAAAACAGACAATACTGATTAATCTGCCAATTTTTTATATATGTGTATGTATATGTAATAATGACATTTACAACAATATTGAATGAACACTTTTATTATAATTTAATATAATACGTAAATAAAAATCTATTTAGTCTCAAATAAATAATGAAACATGTTAAATTTGGTGTAAGTAATGCAAAAACACAGTGTTGGAGAAGAAAGTAAAAGTGCAATATGTGCCATGTAAAAAAGATAAATTGTAAGTTCCTTGCTCAGAATATGAGAACATATGAAAGCAGGGGGTTCCTTTTAACACGAGTCTTCAATAGTTAAGAAGTTTTAGGTTGTAGTCATTATAGGACTATTACTCTCTATACCATTTGTATTTCATATACCTTTGACTATTGGATGTTCTTATAGGCACTATAGTATTGCCAGCCTAATCTCGGGAGTTGATAGGCTTGAAGTCATAAACAGCGCTGTGCTTCAAGCATTGCGAAGAGCTGCTGGCAAACGCAGGAAAGTGCTGTTTGAATGAATGCTTATGAGCCTGCTGCCTCCTACCACCGCTCAGTCAGACTGCTCTATCAAATATCAAATCATAGACTTAATTATAATCTAATAAATACACAGAAATACGAGCCGTAGGTCATTAATATGGTCAAATCCGGAAACTATAATTTCGAAAACCAAACGTTTATTCTTTCAGTGAAATACAGAACCGTTCCGTATTTTATCGAACAGGTGGCATCCATAAGTCTAAATATTGCTGTTACATTGCACAACCTTCAATGTTGTGTCATAATTCTTTAAAATTCTGGCAAATTTTTTACGGACTTTGTTAGGAAGAAATGGTCTTAACACAGTTGGCAATGAGCCAGGCGGCCCAAACTGCTGCATATACCCTGACCCTGATTGCACAGAACGCAAGAGAAGTGACACAATTTCCCTAGTTAATATTGCCTGCTAACATAACTTTCTTTTAACTAAACATGCAGGTTTAAAAATATATACTTGTGTATTGATTTTTCGAAAGGCATTGATGTTTATGGTTGGGTACATTGGTGCAACGACAGTGCTTTTTTTTCGCGAATACGCTTGTTAAATCATCACCCATTTGGCGAAGTAGGCTGTGATTCGATGATAAGTGAACAGGCACCGCATTGATAATATGCATCGCAGGACAAGCTAGTTAAACTAGTAATACCATCAAGCATGTGTAGTTAACTAGTGATTATGTGAAGATTGTTTTTTGTAAGATAAGTTTAATGCTAGCTAGCAACTTACCTTGGCTCCTTGCTGACAGGTGGTCAGCCTGCCACGCAGTCTCCTCGTGGATTGCATTGTAATCCGCCATAATCAGCGTCCAAAAATGCTGATTACCGATTGTTATAAGAATTGAAATCGGCCCTAATTAATCGGCCATGCTGATTTAATTGGTCGACCTCTAGTAGTTAGTCACAGTGGTGTTAATGATGGTACAAAAGAACTCTGAAGATCAATGGACTTGATCAGTCATCCTATGGAAGCTAACTCTAGTCTAGCTTCACCCAATCATTGTACGGAAATGTTCCTTTGTCACATTTTGTTATATACCCTGCATCTGTTAAATCTGCTGGAAGTGAATAGACTACCTGGAACTCATTGTACCGTTATATCATGAAATTGGACGCCTGTCAGTTTCCTGAGGGTGTCGGGAAATGCCTTCAAAACCGGACATTAGGGGAAACAGTGGGCGCTATTACCATCAATTAGGCTTGGGTTTTGATAGGGTGTTGTGGACGGGGGTGGTGGATAGCTGTCATCCTATGACTCCGGATCAGAAGGTTGCATGTTTATTCCCAGTGGTGGACCCTCATTTGTAATTTTAAGCCCATCCAAAACATTAACACTTAAAAATGTGACGTTTGGAACAACTTCGAAATTTTGAGAAGTGCAAAAACGTCTAATAATGCATTGAGCTTGTTGAGATCCATCAGCCAAGACTGGTGACCCAGATTAGTTGAAAGAGAACTAGGCTAACCCTTGTAGTTTTCATGACATTATCAGCTAACCCATCTATGTGCACGCTTAAATGGCATTTGCCTCATGGAGTGCAACACATCTCCTTAGAGTTGATCAGGTTGTTGATTGTGGCCTGTGGAATAGTGTCCCATTCCTCTTCAATAGCTATGCAAAGTTGTTGTTTTTGGTGGAAACTGGAACACGTTGTTATACACGTTGATCCAGAGCATCCCAAACATGCTCAATGGGTGACATGTCTGGTGAGTATGCAGACCATGGAAGAACAGGGACATTTTCAGCTTCCAGATGAATGGCACGACAATGGGCCTCAGGATCTCGACACGATATCTCATTCAAATTTCCATTGATAAAATGCAATTGTGTTCATTGTCCGTAGTTTATGCCTGTCCATACCATAACCCCACCGCCACCATACATGCTGTCTGCCATCTGCCCGGTACAGTTGAAACCGGGATTTATCTGTGAAGAGCACACTTCTTCAGCGTGCCAGTGGCCATCGAAGGTGAGCATTTTCCCGCGTCGATTGCGACGGCAAACTGCAGTCAGGGTAAGACCCTGGTGAGGACGATGAACATGCAGATGACATTCCCTGAGACGGTTTCTGACAGTTTCTCAGAAATTCTTCGGTCTCATATGATCCCTCAGGTGAAGAAGCAGGATATGGAGGTCCTGGGCTAGCGTGGTTACACGTGGTCTGCGGTTGTGAGACCGGTTGGACAGACTTTCAAATTCTCCAAAACTACATTAGAGGCGGCTCATGGTAGAGAAATGAACATTAAATTCTCTGGCAACAGCTCTGGTGGACATTCCTACAGTCAGCATGCCAATTGCAGGCTCCCATCAATTTGAGACATCTGTGGCATTGTGTTGTGACAAAACTGTACATTTTAGAGTGGTCTTTTATTGTCCCCAGAACCAGGTGCACCTGTGTAATGACCATGCTGCTCAATCAGCTTCTTTATATGTCATGCCTGTCAGGTGGATGGATTATCTTGGTAAAGTAGAAATGCTCACTAACAGGGATGTAAATTAATTTGTGCACAAAATCTTAGAGAAATAAGATTTTTTGTGCATATTAAACATTTCTGGGATCTTTTATTTCAGCTCATGAAACATGGGACCAATGCTTTACATGTTGCGTTTATATTTTTGCTCAGTATAGTTTACATGTTGTCAACAATCTAAGCCAACCCTGTCCATTTTGCCCCATAGTTGCACAAGTGCCGGTTTTGTTGCTAAACAACCAACCCATCTATAGTCCAGTATCCATTTGGGAATGTTAAGTGTAGCTGAGGGAGTGTTTGGCAAAAAAAAACAGCTTACACAGCTAAACTTAAATATTAAACTTGTGAAACCCTTTCTTTTTTGGTCTAAGAATGTCTAGAAGCCCGTGTTCTTTTGATAATTTATTTAGCTACAACAGTGACAAAGTTTTAACTTCTAGATTCATGGGCCGTTCTGGCTCGGACAAGGCTTACTTGTCCAATTCTTATTTACTAGATTAATTGAGACCATTTGATTCTATTTCAGTCCATTTTCTCACTCCTATAGCCTCTGTGTGAATGAATGATCAATTGATCAATTGATTTGATTTACTGACTAACTGAACTCGGAACTCTCTATTCGGTTGATATGTGTCTCTTTTCCTCCTCCTCTCAGATGTATCAGCGTTGTTGTGCTTCTTTCTCTTTTTTCCAGAAAACCCCGGAAAGGCAAGGGCAAAGGCCAAAAGAGAAAGCGAAAGAAAAACCATGACCTAAAGAATCGTGAAGCGTATGTCAGCTCGGCCTTCTCCTCTCCCAACCTGCACTTGAGTGTGGCACTTCTGATTATTAAGCTTATTTGGGAGGAGTTAATTTGCCCCTTTTTAATTAATTAATTTGCTCACTCACTTTTCACAGCCCCACCACTCCACCCAATACCACCACCACCACCCAATCCCACCACATGCATCAATTGGCATGAGGCTTTTCTGAACCCCCACCCCACCGGAGTAGGTAGAAGTCGTCCCTGAATAATAAATAACATCTGATCCTATATCTATGGTTAGGGGTGACTTCAACCTCAAATCACTACAACTCACGCGATTCACCCATAACCCTGCCTCCATACCTCACTGCCACCCTCACCCCACCCCCCTGGTGATAAGGAACCCTAGGGGAGATGAAGGGAAAGTATGGAGGGATAGGGTAAAGATAACAGAACTGAACAAACCAGCATGGCTTTTTGCTGACGATCTCAACTAATCCGGTATCTGTTGTGGGGATCATCCAAGGCCTACATCAGTGTTGAGTCTGTCTCGCTTTGCTGTGTCTCATACTCGCCCTTTCCCCCTTTCTTCTTCTGTTTCTTTTCATCCCTCCAAACAGGTTTTTGCTGTTCCGTCTGCCATATCTGGGCTTTGTTTGCAATGTGAGCATATGAGAGATGACAATCACATTGTTGTTTCTTTCTGGGTTATGTAAACCAACAAGTTGTTTAGCCCATTCTATTTGTGCGTTCACTTTGTCTCCATGGGTCTCAACAATTTTTTTTTAGTTTTCAATAGAAATAGTTGCTTATGTTTCTGAAATGGGTTTAATGTCAAATAATAGAGTTGTTCTGTTCACGTTGCTTTGCCTTTAGTTCTCAATGGAATGTCTGTCTGTGAAAATGGTTTGGTCCACTATCAACCCCTCTGTGTGGAAACAGAATGGTACAGTCTCTCTAGTGTTCTTTGTCATTTAAACAAGATCTATTCTCTTATCTACTGGTTGTCTATCTAATCTGTGTCTACAGGTGTAGGATCTTAACTTGAGCCAGTTTGCTACAGCAGGAAAATAATCCTGCAGCAACAGGAAATGTGGATTATAATTAATGGGTTCATACATTTTTTTGTTACGGCAAATCAAGTCTGAAATGTTAACTCGCACTGCAAGTTTGCACTTCCTGCTGTGCAGGAAAATTCTCAGCAACAAATGAGTGATCATATTAAGATCATACATCTGTATGGGGAAAACAACACTTAATATTTTAATTCAATAAAATCGAATCCCATATCTTTACGCACAAAGACGACCTCTGAGTTTAATTTGACTGTAAAAAGAGAGTTTTGGGATGTGTTGAATTTGACAGTGTTTTGTGTTGTAAGCCTCACGTAACTGCCAAAGCTTGCTGGTGCATGTCTAACCGGAACAATGCATACTGTATGTGGGCAAGCCAATCATCAAGAATCACTCCCCCCTACCACCCTACGAGACAGTAGGAGGAGGTCACCCTGCCAACATAGGATGAGTTGGGGAGAGGGCAATGGTTTTGGGGGTAATTTTGCTGCTTGCAAAGTGTCAGTTTTTGTACAACCCTCCAGTCACATGCTACAATTCCTCCTTTACATACCCACACATAGAGAACATTCACACACAGGCACTGACACTGGGAGTATGAAGTTGCAGCATGTGTGGGTTGTCAGAAAAACACTTCCAAGGTTGTTTCCATATTAACACCATTCTAATAAACATCCTTCCTATCTCTTTCTCCTCCTCCACTCTCCTCTTCATCATCCTTCACTTTTTCCTCTCCTCTCTCTGCCTGTCTGTCTAAAGTCAGTGCGAGCCATGTTGTGATGGCTGTTCAGAGAGGAGGAAGCAGGGGTTCATCCAGGACCCTCTGACCTGCCAGTGTTCCTGCAGAAACTCCAATGCCCACTGCCGGGCGCGTTACCTGGAGCTCAACGAGAGGACCTGCAGGTGTGTTTGTGTGTGGGTGTCAGGAGGACTTTTGTTTTATCACTCTTTATCACCTCATAGCTCGGTATGGTAACCAAGATGGTGTTTGGTGACATTTCCTGACCACATAAGAGCCTACCATTAGCCAAGAACCTGACCAAGACATTGGCGCTCAGTTCCCAGAGCACGAGATCAAGTGTGTGTTTCATACAACCATACAGCCCTACATCTCTGTTTTTAATACCTGTCTTCTCTTTGTCTCCCAGATGTGACAAGCCAAGAAGATGAGAGGCCAAACTTCAGATGAAATGACATGATGGAATATTCACAAGATGTTTCACAGCTCAGCACTTTGAACTTTAAACTCTAAGCTCATTTTCTCTGTGGAAAGCATTCCTCTGGACTGACTGAGAAACAGCAGAGAGAGAAAGAGAAAGAAAATGAACAGACAGAAAAATCATCCCAATGTAGATCTGTATATACTAAAGTATATACTAAAAGTACACATTTTTTATTGCTGCTAAAAGAAAACTAACTAAAACCCATCATTATAAAAAAGCAAACAGCTGTGTGGTTTTGTATTTCACTGGCGTGTGACCGGACTGCAGTTTTGTTGTAATTTCATTTATGCAAATTCTTCACTGGATATATATGAGTGGTTATGTGTCGAATCAGAAACAACAACCTAGCTATGTGGTACATAAATCAGCAGAAAAGAGGAGGAAGAGAAGAAGGGAGAATATTCTTGGAGGGATGGAAAGTTCTGACCCCTAGACTCCCGTTGCAGGAACCCAATTGCAATGGCAGGACAGCCAATGGGAAAATGGGGATCTGTCCCTTTGTGACAATTTATTTTACCTGAAAGCAAGTTCTAAAACGGATGTGTAGAACTTGTGGAATGCTAGAACTGTGTCTTTTGCTGCCCTTTCTAGCAGTGGAACTGGATTTGGAGTGCCATTAATACTTCTAAAGGGATACTGATGATTGATTTTGATATACATGGAAACCTCTAGAAACAACTGATACTGTAGCTTGATTCCATTGAGAAAATGTGCCTCAAACTGTGCTGATCACTTCAGAGTGAGAAATCCTGAATCTGCTTCTTAAATTATTTATTTGTTTTCGGAGGGGAGGGGGATGGTACCCTGTCTGCGGTTGAACTCAATACAGAATGCAATAGTATCGATGGCAAGCTGTCTGTATATATACCATACATACTTAATATCCCTTATGTCATAGTCCGCTATAGATAATTTATAATGTTAGAGTATTTTCAGTATTCAGTCCTCTACCCGTATTTAATTTGAAATATTTATATATACAGTGTTATGTTCTTTTGGGTTTCCCCCCTCCCCGCTATGTGATGTCATTATCGTCTCCTCTCTGCCTAGCTACAAGGAGACACTGCTCTTGGCTTTTATAAGAAAAGAAAATCTTTATGTAAACATTCCTCAAATGGATAATTTGTATGGACGGCCTTTTTAAGGTGGGGGTGCTGCGTGTGATTTTCACCCTGCTCGTGTGTGCGCATGTGTGTGTGTGTGTGTGTGTGTGTGTGTGTGCGTGCGTGCGTGTGTGTGTGTTTTTAGAGGCAGAGTAGGCTTATGCTTGTCTTGAGCTCCACCGCGCAAATAACAATAAACCCTTGCTAAAAGAAAGCTCGGCCTACCAAGTCAATGCTTCCATTTTGTGTTTATATTACAGCTAGCAACCTACAGTACATTCGGAAAGTATTCAGACCCCTTGACCTTTAAAAATTGTTTGTTACGTTACGGCCTTATTCTAAAATGAATTAAGTCGTTTTTGTCCCCCCTTATCAATCTACAGACACAATCCCATAATGACAAAGCAAAAAACAGGTTTCTAGAAATGTTTGCAAATGTGTATATATAAAAAAATAACTGAAATCACATTTTACATAAGTATTCAGACCCTTTACTCAGTACTTTGTTAAATCACCTTTGGCAGTGATTACAGCCTTGAGTCTTATTGGGTACGATGCTACAAGCTTGGCACACCTGTATTTGGGTAGTTTCTCCCATTCTTCTCTGCAGATCCTCTCAAGCTCTGTCAGGTTGGATGGGGAGCGTCGCTGCACAGCTATTTTCAGGTCTCTCCAGAGATGTTCGATCGGGTTCAAGTCCAGGCTCTGGCTGGGCCACTCAAGTACATTAATTGACTTGTTCTGAAGCTGCTCCTGTGTTGTCTTTGCTGTGTGCTGAGGGTCGTTGTCCTCTTGGAAGATGAACCATCTGAGGTCCTGATCGTTCTGGCGCTGGTTTTCGTCAAGTATCTCTCAGTAATGTGCTCTGTTCATCTTTCCCTCGATCCAGCTAGTCTCCCAGTCCCTGCCTCTGAAAAACATCCCCACAGCATGATGCTGCCACCCCCATGCTTCACCATAGGGATGGTGCCAGGTTTCCTCCAGGCGTGATGCTTGGCATTCAGGCCAAAGTGTTTAATCTAGGTTTCATCAGACCAGAGAATCTTGTTTCTCATGGTCTGAGAGTGTTTAGGTGCCTTTTGGCAAACTCCAAGCAGGCTGTCTAGTGCCTTTTACTGAGTGGCTTCAGTCTGGCCACTCTACCATAAAGGCCTGATTGGCGGAGTGATGCAGAGATGGTTGTCCTTCTGGAAGGTTCTCTCATCTCCACAGAGGAACTCTGGAGCCTTGTCAGAGTGACCATCGGGTTCTTGGTCACCTCCCTGACCAAGGTCATTCTCCCCCAATTCCTCAGTTTCTCCGGTCGGCCAGCTCTAGGACAAGTCTGTGTTCTTGGGGACCTTCAATGCTGCAGAAATCTTTTGGTACCCTTCCCCAGATCTGTGCCTCAACATAATCCTGTCTCAGAGCGTTAAGGACAATTCCTTTGACCTCATGGCTTGATTTTGCACTGACATGCATTGTCAACTGTGGGACCTTTATATAGACAGGTGTGTGCCTTTCCAAATCATGTCCAATCAATAACATTTACGACGGGGGGACTCCAATCAAGTTGTAGAAACATCTTAAAGATGATCAATGGAAACAGGATGCACCTGAACTCAATTTTGAGTCTCATAGCAAAGGGTATGAATAGTTATGAAAATAAGCTATTTCTATTTTTATTTTTAATACACTAGCAAAAAAAATGAAAACAGTTTTCGCTTTGTCATTATGGGGTATTGTGTGTAGATTGAGGGGAAAATGTATTTAATCCATTTTAGAGTAAGGGTGTAACATAACAAAATGTGGAAAAAGTCAAGGGGTCTGAATACTTTACGAATGCACTGCCATCTCAAGAGTATATGATTTCATGAAAATAGTACATTTCAGTCATTTATTAGACATTCAAAGCAACCAGCAACTTGCTCAAGGGCACATCGACATATTTTTTGCCTAGTCAGCTAAGGGGATTCTAACCAGTGACCATTCGGTTACTGGCCCAACACTCTTAACCACTAGGCTAATTACCTAGAACTTATTGTTTATTTTTCAATGATAGCATGTTTTTTTTCTGTGACAGTGTAAAGTAGTAAAGCACATTATTTACAAATTCTATTGTTTTTTTTTATATAAAACTGCTTTGATACACCACTTTACTAGTTTATCAACTACATACGCTCCACCAACCAACTACATCCAATACACTTACCAACAACAACCACTACACCAGCATTTGCATAACACCTTCTGAACCAACCCTGCTAATTATTTTAGTAACCCATGTTGGCCAGAAAGCCTAATCCCTCTGTAAATGCGGATTACAGGGAGGTTGTTGGGTCTTTGTTTTTAAACAGGCACCCTCTTAGTCCCAGAGGTTACCATTTCCCGCCTGATTACCTATTAGCGCAGAGCGCTAGCTAATAAAGTTGTGTGAAAACACTTCTTCAACCCAACAATTTATGCTACTCATGAAATATACCATAAACCCAGTTAATCCCAAATAGCCCTTGCATGGTTTAACACCCTTAAGAATGCAGTAAACGATTAAATCTGTGATTTTCTCTTGAATCCAGGGGATGTGAGTGAGCTAGCCATCTGTTTGTCTCCCCTATCTAGCTATGTAAACGTAGCATAACAAGTTAGCTAGCAGACCCGCTGGACTTTACTCTGTTGCTTAGCAATGGTGAGTCTGTGACAGATTGGATTGTTTATATAAAGGATAGTTTAATGTGTGATCCAAGCCCCCTAATGGAGGGAAAATATGATGGGATGTCCAGAATTATGTTTTTTTATTTTGTTTTGTTGTCATTTAGTCAAGGCATAGTTATTTTACTACTTTGTCTATACATATCTGGTTTCTTGCTTTTAGTAACTCTTCAGAAATACAGAAAATATTACGTTTCCTTTACAAAAATGTACGATGGTACTACTATGGTACTTTCATTCATACCATGGTACTTTCACTTATACCATGGTATAGTCTGAACCATGGCAATGTACTGTGATTTTAGCTTTGAAGTATGATGGCACTACCATGGTAATGGCATTGTACCTAAATAATTGTTGGTGCCATTCTTCATAATTGTGCGTAACCATAGCAGAATGTATAATGCAGGTTTAAACCATGCTATTTCCATAATCCACAGCTATGCCAAATTATGCAATACCATGGCATTATTTAGGTGCATGGCAGTACCATCATACTTCAAAGCTAAAACCCTGGTACATTTCCATGATTCAGATTTATACCATGGTATAAATGATGCAATACCATGGTAATATTTTACAGTATGGTACAATCTTTATTAATTGTGCATTACCATGGTACAATGGCAGTATAATGCATTAAATAAATAAATCCCCCAAGGTCAAAAGAGGTTGGTTGGTATTATATTGATGAGTTTATATACCAGTGTGGGCAAGTTTCTGATAAAGTCAGAGGTAGGCTACTACTGTTGGTCCTAGTTAATCTGTATCATCAAAGAAAAATAGAAGTTGTGGAAAAGGGAAAGTACTTAATGTATTACCAATACAGTTTTTTACTTGTTTGGGTTCCCTGTGTTGCCAACCTGAAATGTGGGAGAATGTCAGATACATTTGTAAAAATAGTGTATATGAACACCCCTTCAAATTTGTGGATTCGGCTATTTCAGCCACACCCATTGTTGACAGGTGTATACAATTGAGCACACAGCCATGCAATCTCCATAGACAAACACTGACAGTAAGTAGAATTACCTTACAGAAGACCTCAGTGACAACATGACACTGTCATAGGATGCCACCTTTCCAACAAGTCAGTTTGTCAAATTTCTGTCTGGCTAGAGCTGTCCCAGTCAACTGTAAGTGCTGTTATTGTGAAGCGGAAACGTTTAGGAGCAACAACTGCTCAGCTGTGAAGTGGTAGACCACACAAGCTCACTGAACGGGACCACCGAGTGCTGAAGCGCGTAACGCGTTAAAATTGTCTGTCCTCAGTTGCAACACTCACTACCGAGTTCCAAACTGCCTCTGGAAGCAACTTCAGCACAATAACTGTTCGTCGGGAGCTTCAAGAAGTGACTTCCCATGCCCTAGCAGCCACACACAAGCCTAAGAACACCATACACAATGTAAAGTGTTGGCTGAAGTGGTGTAAAGATTGCAGCCATTGGACTCTGGAGCAGTGCAAACGCATTATCTGGAGTGATGAAATACGCTTCACCATTTGGCAGTCTGACGGACAAATCTGGGTTTAGCCGATGCCAGGAGAACGCTATCTGCCCCAATGCATAGTGCCAACTGTAAAGTTTAGTTGAGGAGGAATAATAGTTTGGGGCTGTTTTTCATGTTCCGGGCTAGGCTCCTTAGTTCAGGTGAAGGGAAATCTTAAGGCTGCAGCATACAATGACTATCTAGACGATTTTGTGCTTCCAACTTTGTGGCAACAGTTTGGGGAAGGCCCTTTCCTGTTTCAGCATGACAATGCCCCCGTGCACAAAGCCAGGTCCATACAGAAATGGTTTGTCGATCTGTGTGGAAGAACTTGACTGGCCTACATAGAGCCCTGACCTCAACCCTATCGAACACCTTTGGGATGAATTGGAACGCCGACTGCGAGCCAGGCCTAAACGCCCAACATTAGTTGCCGACCTCACTAATGCTCTTGTGGCTGAATGGAAGCAAGTCCCTGCAGCAATGTTCCAACATCTAGTGGAAAAGCCTTCCCAGAAGGGTGGAGGCTGTTAAAGCAGCAAAAGTGGGACCAACTCCATATTCACACCCGTGAATTTGGAATGAGATGTTCCACAAGCAGGTGTCCGCATACTTTTGGTTGTGTATATGGGTAGGTTACTTTTTAAATGTAATCCATTAAAGTTACTAGTTAGCTGTCCAAAATTGTAATCCGTAACGTAACTTTTGGATTACACAAACTCAGTAACATAATCGGATTACATTCTGTTACTTTTAGATTACTTTTCCCTTATGAGGCATTAGAATAAGACAAAAATGTATGTTACCAATTGAATGACATCTATTGCAGGATAAATCAATGTTAAAGTTTACATAGCTGGCCACATATGGATGTTAAATTTTACTTTATGGATTGGTTATGTAGGTTTCTAACCCATCACTTTCTACTACATATAATAATACGATTAAATTAGACTTTGTTTTTTAATGTAAAGATTTATCAGAATTCTAGTCATTCCAATAAATGTTACTTACACACCTTGATCTTCAAGAATACTACTTTGAAATATGGAAGTATAGATTATCCAAATAGTTTTACCTGAGCATGACGCCAAAACCAAGGACTTATTAGCCAGCCCTACTCTGTTGTTTATGATTTTGTTGTCATAGAGGACTGATTGAGCTCATTGATTCGAGTTAAACATTAAATGCTCTGCTCATGGAATGGCATGCTTTGAGTACTACTGAAAAGTGCTATTTACATGTGAAAAATGAATGTCATATGCTGCATTTGCTATAGGCCTATTGTTTTGTTGGTGACAATATGGTATCTTGATAATATGCAGCTGTTTAAAGGGCTAATCAACAGATGAAACAATAACAAAATGTTTGGCCCGCCTCTGTTTTGGTAAAAAGATGAGGGCCACTGTTTTGGTAAAAAAAAACAGTCTATAAACTTATATGTTGGGTTCTCATGGAGTATGACAGTTGAAGTAAGCTCATGAGCCATTTATAAGTTGTTTTCTTCAAGAATCAATGGATATATATAATTTATAAATCCAAAAATGGATGTAGCAATTACAGATTGCCCCCTTTAAGACTATCAAAAGTTTGAGCATGTGTCCATTAGGCCTATGGATTTTTTTATGATCAGCATGAATTAGATTGAGCAATAAAATCCCAATTTTTATTCCGTAGGCTTGGATCCGCAATATTTAGCTGTTGCAAGAGTGCATTTTCACTGGCTGTCCACTGGTTAAAAAAAACTAAAAAACAATGATTGATAGGCAGCTTAAATTTCTTGAATTCAACCATCATTGGGTTGAAATACACATTTAGACTTGTGAACAGCCATCCACAACAACCACAATCTGTATAGGGCACAAATAGCTAAATGAGAGAGCAGCAGTGTGATTCACATCAGTGGCTATATAGATATCAATAATAAGTGATATCCGTATCACGATAGACTACACCACTGTTGTCATCCTTACCTCCACGCGTTTATTCAAATTGGATCATCTTTGGATGCCGACAGCAGTTGCTCCATTGTGAGTGTTTGGACTGTAGCCTACAAAAGCCTATTCCTGCTATTTTCCCGCGATCCATCAAACACATTTGGTGTGTCATCATCTTGGTCTCTGATTTGTGGTCAGACTCGCTCAGGTGGAATACATTTTAAATGTGCGCCTTTTTCACTGCTGATTTGAATGTCATTGATAAAACAGAGTGTCAAATATTTTTTTTCGAAAACATCCTTTCTGAATTTAAAAGTAAGTAATCCTCGAAGTAATAATTTCGTTTTTCAGAAGTATCTGTAATCTGATTACAAAATGTTTGATGGTAATTTATCACATCCTAGTTACGTTTTTCTGTAATCCCTTACATGTAACAGATTAGTCAGGGCAATAGGACCAACAAACGTTCATAGAGACGGTGCGTTCGTAAAATCACTCTGGCTATCTAATCCTATTTCAGAACACTCGTCTGTGTGTGCCCGAGCACATAATAACTGATACATTTACGAAAAGATCAATCGTACTCCTGGGCCAGAGAGTCCAGTGTGCGCTCTGAACCCTCCGAGGGCAAATCGCTCTGAATTTACAAAGACAATCTCACAACGCTCTTAATTTACGAACGCCCAGAGCGCACACTGAGCGCAGGAAGGCAATCCAGACTGAATTTACGAACACGGCCAGTGTAAACAAAAGGAAACATTGGAACTTGCTGTTGTTAGGGAGACGTTGATAATTACTGGTAAATGTATTCATGAGAAACGTTTTTTTTGTATGTAGTTATTTAGAATTATATAAGACTAAGCCAGTTGAATGAGAGAGCGCCAACTGACAACTGTATTGAAGAGAGAAGCACCAGATAAACTAAGGTTTCAGACTCATTCATTATTCTCACCATACCCTATCCAGGTCCTAAGGTTGAAGACAATAACCATGTGTGTTGTGGTTGTTCACTATGAGCTAAAGGGGTTTAAGAGGGTACTAAGCCTACGACTTGCCATTACAGAGCGATAAATCAATGTTACATTGTGTGAGTACCATAAATTACTATATAGTTTTGTCACTTTAACTGAAAAACGTTGGGACACAGACCGTCATAATATATCGGGTTTACTACACTACATGACCAAAAGTATGTGGACACCAGCTTGTCGAACATCTCATTCCAAAATCCTGGGCATTAATATGGAGTTGGTCCCCCCCTTGCTGCTACTCTTATGGGAAGGCTTTCCACTAGATGTTGGAACATTGCTGTGGGGACTTGCTTCCATTCAGCCACAAGAGCATTAGTAAGGTCGGGCACTGATGTTGGGTGGTTAGGCCTGGCTCACAGTCGGAGTTCCAATTCATCCCAAAGGTGTTACATGGGGTTGAGGTCAGTGCTCTGTGTAGGCCAGTCAAGTTCATCCACACTGATCTCAACAAACCATTTCTGTATGGACCTCGCTTTGTGAACAGGGGCATTGTCATGCTGAAACAGGAAAGGGCCTTCCCCAAACTGTTCCCACAAAGTTGGAAGCACAGTATTGTCTAGAATGTCATTGTATGCTGTAGTGTTAAGAATTCCCTTCACTGGAACTAAGGGGCCTTGCCCAGACCATGAAAAACAGCCCTAGACCATTACTCGTTCTCCACCAAACTCTTCAGTTGCCACTATCCATTGGGGCAGGTAGCGTTCTCCTTGCGTCGGCCAAAGACAGACTTGTCCGTCGGACTGCCAGATGGTGAAGAGTGCTTTATCACTCCAGAGAAGGCGTTTCCACTGCTC
The DNA here is from genome assembly GCF_057628025.1 of Oncorhynchus mykiss. Classification (NCBI taxonomy): domain Eukaryota; kingdom Metazoa; phylum Chordata; class Actinopteri; order Salmoniformes; family Salmonidae; genus Oncorhynchus; species Oncorhynchus mykiss. Next base: position 71,202,744 of record NC_143025.1, on the reverse strand, counting down.
CAGAGTCCAATGGTGGCGAGCTTTACACCACTCCAGCCGACACTTGGCATTGTGTATGGTGATCTTAGGGTTGTGTGTGGCTGCTCGGTCATGGAAACCCATTTCATGAAGCTCCCAACAAACAGTTCTTGATCTGACATTGCTTCCAAAGGCAGTTTGGAACTCGGTAGCAACCAAGGACAGATGATTTTTATGAGCTTTAGCACTCAGCTGTCCCTTTCAGTGAGCTTGTGTGGCCTACCTTTTTGAAGCTGAGCCGTTGTTGCATTTCCACTTCACAATAACTGCACTTACAGTTGACTGGGGCAGTTCTAGCAGGGTAGAAATTCAATTAACTGACCTGTTGGAAAGGTGGTATCCTATGACGGTGCCACATTGAAAGTCACTGAGCTCTTCAGTAAGGCCATTCTACTGCCAATGTTTGTCACAGTCAATGAAGGGGTGTCAACATACATAGTGTATCTTGATTTTATGTTTCACACATGCTGCTAGTGGGTTAAATCTAGATTTGGTTTCCTCTATCGTAATCGCTCCTCTTTCACTCCACCTGCCAAACTAACCCTGATTCAGATGACCATTTTACCCATGCTAGATTACAGAGACGTAATTTATAGATTGGCCATTAAGGGTGCTTTCAAACGACTAGATGTTCTTTACCATTTGGCCATCAGATTTGCCACCAATGTTCCTTATAGGACACATCCCTGCACTCTATACTCCTCTGTTAATTGGTAATCTCTGTATACCTGTCGCAAGACCCACTGGATGATGCTTATTTATAAAACCCTCTTAGGCCACACTCCCTCCTATCTGAGATACCTACTGCAGCACTTATCCTCCACATACAGTGGCTTGTATTCACCCCCCTTGGCATTTTTCCTATTTTGGAAAATGCCATGATGTTTGCGCCAGTACCATGTAATTTTCCTGCGATGGTAGTGACCAAAAAAAACGAAATAGTTCAAAAAAATGTACCATAGTAGCACAATGAAAAAAATATCATGGTACATTTTTTGTAAGCGTTTCCCCAGTGTCAATGCTCATCAACTTATCATTTTTGGGAATGCTCATTGTACTCTACGTAGTGTTGTGGTGCGTAATTCATATATCACCTGTCCCACTCGGAGTGTATGAAACCTGTCTTTCTGTCTGTATTCTTCTTTTTTTCTTCTCCTGAATTTCTCAAAATTGTGTTTGGTGGTGGACAGTGATAAACAACTTCCGTGGCTCTCTTTTCTCAAAAGAGACCCCGGACCTAGCAGTATCTTTTGGAACAGCAATAAATCTCATCCCAGGCTTCTTGGCCTACACATTAATCTCCATCGTGGCCCACTTTCCCTGGATAACACTCCTTTAGAATGGTGTCGCAAGCGTTTCATTACATGATTAATCAGAGCACACAGTCTTATCTGACGGAAGCTCTCTCGGGGAAGGGAGAGGACTGGAGAGACACATTCCTTGAGTCAGGCACTAATGGAACTCAGTACTTGGGTCAATCCACCCGTTAAGTACCTTTTGAGAAGTGTAACTTTGTTAAGAAAATATATATACAGTACCAGTCAAAAGTTTGGACACACCTACTCATTCCAGGGTTTTTCGTTATTTTTTATCTTTTCTACATTGTATAATAATAGTGAAGACATCAAAACTATTAAATAACACATATGTAATCATGTTGTAACCAAAAGAGTGTTAAACAAATCAAAATAGATTTTATATTTGACATTCTTCAAAGTAGCCACCCTTTGCCTTGATGGCACTCTTGGCATTCTCTCAACCAGCTTCATGATGTAGTCACCTGTAATGCATTTCAATTAACAGGTGTGCCTTGTTAAAAAGTTAATTTGTGGAATTTCGGTCCATCTTAATGCGTTTGTGCTAATCAGTTGTGTTGTGACAAAGCAGGGGTGGTATACAGAAGATAGACCAATTTGGTAAAAGACCAAATCCATATTATGACGAGAACAGCTAAAATAAGCAGAGAGAAACGACAGCCCATCATTACTTTAAGACATGAAGGTCAGTCAATATGGAGAATGTCAAAAACTTAAAATGTTTCTTCAAGTTCAGTCGCTAAAACCATCAAGCGCTTTGATGAAAGTGGCACTCATGAGGACTGCCACTGGAAAGGAAGACCCAGAGTAACCTCTGCTGCAGTGGATAAGTTCATTAGAGTTACAAGTCTCAGAAATCGGCGTTCAACTGCAGATTGCAGCACAAATAAATGCTTCACAGAGTAATAGCCATATCTCAACATCAACTGTTCAGAGGAGACTGTGTGATTTTTAAAATGTATTTAACCAGGTAGGCTAGTTGTGAACAAGTTCTCATTTACACTGCGATCTGGCTAAGATAAAGCAAAGCAGTTTGACACATACAACAACACAGAGTTACACATGGAATAAACAAACATACAGTCAATAATATAGTAGAAAAAGTCTACATACAGTGTGTGCAAATGAGGTAAGATAAGGGAGGTAAGGCAATAAATAGGCCTTGGTGGCGAAGTAATTACAATATAGCAATAAAACACTGGAATGGTAGATGTGCAAAAGATGAATGTGCAAGTAGAGATACTGGGGTGCAAAGGAGCAAGATAAATAAATAAATACAGTATGGGGATGAGGTTGAATGCGCTACTTACAGATGGGCTATGTTCAGGTGCAGAGATCTGTGAGATGCTCTGACAGCTGGTGCTTAAAGCTAGTGAGGGAGGTATGAGTCTCCAGCTTTAGTGATTTTTGCAGTTAATTCCAGTCATTGGCAGCAGAGAACTGGAAGGAAAGGCGGCCAAAGGAGGAATTGGCTTTGGGGTGACCAGTGAGATATACCTGCTAGAGCGCATGCTATGGGTGGGTGCTGCTATGGTGACCAGTGAGCTGAGATTAGGTGGGGCTTTACCTAGCAAAGACTTGTAGATGACCTGGAGCCAGTGCGTTTGGTGACGAGTGTGAAGCAAGGGCCAGCCAAAGAGAGCTTACAGGTCGCAGTGATGGGTAGTATATGGAGCTTTGGTGACAAAACGGATGGCACTGTGATAGACTCCATCCAATTTGTTGAGTAGAGTGTTGGAGGCTATTTTGTAAGTGACATCGCTGAGGTCAAGGATCGGTAGGATGGTCAGTTTTACAAGGGTATGTTTGGCAGCATGATTGAAGGATGCTTTGTTGCGGAATAGGGAGCCGATTCTAGATTTAATTTTGGATTGGAGATGTTTAATATGAGTCTGTAAGAACAGTTTACAGTCTAACCAGACACCTAGGTATTTGTAGTTGTCCACATATTCTAAGTCAGAACCGTCCAGAGTAGTGATGCTGTATGGGTGGGCAGGTGCGGGCAGTGATCAGTTGAAGAGTTTAGTTTTACTTGCATTTAAGAGCAGTTGGAGGCCATAGAAGGAGAGTTGTATGGCATTGAAGCTCGTCTGGAGGTTAGTTAACAGGTATACAGAATGGTGTCGTCTGCGTAGAGGTGGATCAGAGAATCACCTGTAGCAAGAACGACATCATTGACGTATACAGAGAAGAGAGACGGACAGAGAATTGAACCCTGTGGCACCCCCATAGAGACTGCCAGAGGTCCGGACAACAGACCCTCCAATTTGACACACGGTGAATCAGTAGTTGGTGAACCAGGCGAGGCAACCTTTTGAGAAACCAAGGCTGTTGAGTCTGCAGATAAAAATGTGGTGATTGACAGAGTCGAAGCCTTGGCCAGGTCGACGAATAAGGCTGCACAGTAATGTCTCTCATTGATGGCGGTTATGATATTGTTTAGGACCTTGAACATGGCTGAGGTGCACCCATGACCAGCTCTGAAACCAAATTGCATAGTGGAGAAGATACGGTGGGATTCGAAATGGTCGGTAATCTGTTTGTTAACTTTGCTTTCGAAGACCTTAGAAAGGCAGTGTAGGATAGATATAGGTCTGTAGCAGTTTGGGTCTAGAGTGTCTCCCCCTTTGAAGAGGGGGTTCACCGTGGCAGCTCTCCAATCTTTGGGAATCTCAGACGATACGAAAGAGAGGTTGAACAGGCTAGTAATAGGGGTTGCAACAATTTCAGCAGATCATTTTAGAAAGAGAGGGTCCAGATTGTCTAGCCCGGCTGATTTGTAGGGGTCCAGATTTAGCAGCTCTTTCAGAACATCAGCTATCTGGATTTGGGTGAAGGAGAAATGGGAGAGGCTTGGGAGAGTTGCTGTGGGGGGTGCAGGCCTGTTCGCCGGAGTAGGGGCAGCCAGGTGGAAAGCATGGCCAGCCATAAAAAAATCTTATTGAAAATCTCAATTATAGTGGATTTATCGGTGGTGACAGTTTCCTAGCCTAGCTCTTATTCTCCATGGCTTTTACAGTGTCCCAGAACATTTTTGAGTTTGTGCTACAGGATGCACATTTCTGCTTGAAAAAGCTAGCCTAAGCTAGCCTCAGCTTTCCTAACTGCCTGTTCCTAACTTCCTGTTCCTAACTTCCCTGAAAGTTGCATATCACGGGGGCTATTCGATACTAATGCAGAACGCCACAGGATGTTTTTGTGCTGGTCAAGGGCAGTCAGGTCTGGAGTGAACCAAGGGCTATTTAATTTCCTGGTTCTACATTTGAATGGAACATGCTTATTTAAGATGGTAAGGAAGGCACTTTTAAAGAATAACCAGGCATCCTCTACTGACGGGATGAGGTCAATATCCCTCCAGGATACCCGTGCCAGGTAGATTAGAAAGGCCTGCTCGTTGAAGTGTTTTAGGGAGCATTTGACAGTGATGAGGGGTGGTCGTTTGACCGCAGACCCATTACGGATGCAGGTAATGAGGCAGTGATCACTGAGATCTTGGTTGAAAACAGCAGAAGTGTATTTGGAGGGCAAGTTGGTTAGGATGATATCTATGAGGGTGCCCGTGTTTACGGATTTGGGGTTGTACCTGGTGGGTTCATTCATGATTTGTATGAGATTGAGGGCATCAAGGTTAGATTGTAGGATAGCCGGGGTGTTAAGCATGTCCCAGTTTAGGTCACCTAGCAGCACAAGCTCTGAAGATAGATGGGGGCAATCAATTCACATATGGTGTCCAGGGCACAGCTGGGGATAGAGGGTGGTCTATAGCAAGCGGCACCTGTGAGAGACTTGTTTCTGGAAAAGAGGATTTTTAAAAGTAGAAGCTCAAATTGTTTGGGTACAGAACTGGACACTAAAGACAGAACTCAGCAGGCTATCTCTGCAGTAGATTGCAACACCGCCCCCTTTAACAGTTCTGTCTTGTCGGAAAATGTTATAGTTAGGGATGGAAATTTCAGGGTTTTTGGTCGTCTTCATAAGCCAGGATTCAGACACTGCTAGGACATCTGGGTTGGCAGAGTGTGGTGAAGCAGTGAATAAAACAAACTTAGGGAGGAGGCTTCTAATGTTTACATGCATGAAACCTTTTATGGTTATAGAAGTCAACAAATGAGAGCACCTGTGGAATAGGAGTGGAGCTAGGCACTGCAGGGCCTGGATTAACCTCTACATCACCAGAGGAACAGAGGAGGAGTAGGATAAGAGTACGGCTAAAGGCTATAAGAACTGGTCGTCTAGTACGTTCAGACCAGAGAGTAAAAGGAGCATGTTTCTGGGCGCGATAGAGTAGATTCAAGGCATAATGTACAGACAAAGGTATGGTAGGATGTGAATACAGTGGAGGTAGACCTAGGCATTTAGTGATGATGAGAGAGATATTGTCTCTATAAATATCATTTAAACCAGGTGATGTCACCACGTGTGTGGGAGATGGAACTGAAGGGTTGTCTAAGGCATATTGCGCAGGGCTAGAGGCTCTACAGTGAAATAAGACAATAATCACTAACCAGAACCGTAATGGACAGGGCATATTGACATTAGGGAGAGGCATGCGTTGCCGTGTGATCATAGGGGTCCAGTGAGTAGTAAGGTTGGCGACACGGCGATTCAGACAGCTAGCGAGCCGGGGCTAGCAAGCAAGCAGAAGGGCCTTAGAGGGGCGTCGCGATGGAGGAAGTCTGTTATAGCGCCCTCGTGCGGAGCCTCCTCGTCAGTTGTGATGGATTAGTAGGGTTCCGTGTGGTAAAGGGGTCCAGTCCAATTGGCAAAAGAGTTATAGTGGCCCAAGAAATTCAGCTCACAGTCCGATATGCTACAGACAGCTAGCAGGCCGCGGTTAGCAGGCTAGCAGATGGGCATTCAGGGGACGTCGCGACAGAGGGGCCAGTTGAATAACTCCCTCGGGCAGATTACGTCGGTAGTCCAGTCGTGAAGGATCGGCGGGGGTTCGTACTGGCAGTAAGAGGGGTCCAGGTATAGGTATTGTAGCCCAGGAGTGGCTGATGGACCTCTTCAGCTAGCCGGGAGATGGGCCTAGCATGGGATAGCTCCAAGCTAATTGGTGCTTGTTTCGGGACAGATACGTTAGCCAGGAGTAGCCACTCGGATTGCAGCTAGCTAGCTGCGATGATCCAGGTGAAAAGGTTCAGAGCTTGCGGTGGGAATCCGGGGATGTGGAGAGAAAATAGGTCCGGTATGCTCTGGTTTGAATCGCGTTGTGCAAACTGGCAAGAGTTTTCCGAGCTATAGGTTAGCTGATGACCGCTAGCAGTGGTTAGCTGACTACTAGCTAGTAGCTAGTTAGCTGGCTTGCTTCTGTTGGGGGTTCCGATTTATAAGTAAAGAAAAATGCTTTAGAAAAAAGCAGATCCACACCACATTGGGTGAGGCGGGTTGCAAGTTGATGTTGAGAAAAATATTTTTAAAATATTTGCGAAGAAAAATATATAAAATATATTTACATGGGACACGACAAAGAAGTCTGACTGCTACGCCATCTTGGGTTCTATACAAGACACTTCAAGAAATCTGGCCTTCAGGGTCGAATTGCTAAAAAGAAACCACTACTAAAGGACACCAATAATAAGAAGAGACTTGCTTGGGCCAAGAAACTTAAGCAATGGACATTAGACCGGTGGAAATCTGTCCTTTGGTCTGATGAGTCCAAATTTGAGATTTTTGGTTCCAACCGCCGTGTCTTTGTGAGTCGCAGAGTAGGTGAACGGATGATCTCTGCATGTGTGGTTCCCACCATGAAGCATGGAGGATGAGGTTTGATGGTGTGGGGGTGATTTGCTGGTGACATGGTCAGTGATATATTTAGAATTCAAGGTACACTTAACCAGCATGGCTACCACAGCATTCTGCAGCAATACACCATCCCATCTGTTTTGCGTTTAGTGGGACTATCATTTGTTTTTCAACAGTACAATGACCCAACACATCTCCAGGGTGTGCGAGGGCTATTTGACCAATAAGGAGAATGATGGAGTGCTGCATCAGATGACCTGGCCTCCACAATCACCTGACCTCAACCCAATTAATATGGTTTAGGATGAGTTGGACCACAGAGATGAAGGAAAAGCACTCAACAAGTGCTCAGCATATGTGGGAACTCCTTCAAGACTTGGGAAAGCATTCCAGTTGACTACCTCATGAAGCTGGTTGAGAGAATGCCAAGAGTGTGCAAAGCTGTCATCAAGGTAAAGGGTGGCTACTTTGAAGAATCTCAAATATAAAATATATTTTGATTTGTTTAACACTTTTTTGGTTACTACATGATTCCATATGTGTTATTTCATCGTTTTTATGTCTTCACTATTATTCTACAATATTGAAAATAATTAAAATAAAGAAAAACCCTTGAATGAGTAGGTGTGTCCAAACCTTTGACTGGTACTGTATACGGTTGTAGTTTTACCTAATTTTAACATTCTGATATGAAAAGCATGTTCAACTTCATAAAAAACATGTTTTTCCCATCTCAAGAGTTAAATAATAAAAATGAAATGACTATAGTAAGAGCCTATGAAGTGCCAAATAAAGTAAGAGGGTTGACCGTAACAGGGTTGATGATTTCATCTTTAAACCAGCCATAAATCCCCTAGGGGGAGCGGAACCTTGCTGTGTGCAACAAGGAGTGGCAATTGAAAGCAAGCTTCACCCCCAAAATGTATTTGCTAATACATTTCTAGCCTGTATATCTATGAATCACAGGGTTTACATGTTGTGCTTGTACAATAAATGGTTGGCTTTTACAATGAAACAAATGCAAACAAACCCTTTAAGACAACAGGTGTGCACAACTTCATTTGAAGAGTGATGCAGTTCTGCTGGGTTTTGATTTTCTCTTGCATCTCATTCATCAATTAGAGGCACTCAGTATTTGAGATGGAGGAAATACACCTGGACCATGCAGAGTATGGAGGATGAGGGGAGGATGGATGGATAGATATGGATGAGGAGGAAGTAGGAGAGGATTTTACCATAAAGGATCTCCTGCAGTGCTTATTTGGTCGACACCGTGTTCAGTGGTCCAGACAACGTGCTTCTAGGCAAATCACCTCTGTCTTCTGCTGATTTCATTGAAAAGTACCATTACTTTTCTCTGGTCACTCCCTCAGTCTGACCCAGGTGTGTGTGTGTGTGTGTGTGTGTGTGTGTGTGTGTGTGTGTGTGTGTGTGTGTGTGTGTGTGTGTGTGCGTCGTGCGTTGTGCGTGCGTGTGTGTGTGTAAACTAATATGTGCTCCCACACACGTACACTATCTCCATTACATTTCTAAGTCACCCACCTATATTTACCCACGATTCCCTGGCATTACCTGATCCTGAAAGAGAACCTTACAGAGTCATGACAGAGAGAGAGAGAGAGAGAGACAGTTGGAGAGGAAGGTGCTGAAAGAGATAAAAGGGTGGTGAAGGATGACATAAATGAAGGTCCTGTTCGGCCTGGCTGTAGCAGCTTAGATCCCCTCTCATGTTTGGTCTCTTGACCAGTTTGATGAGTTAGAGGTTTTAGGTGACCTGGTTGCGTCCACTTAAAATAAGGCCAGCTTATTCTCATTACCACTGCATTACCACTGTGTGTGTGTGTGTGTGTGCGTGCGTGCGTGCGTGTGCCTGACCACCATCCAGAGCATTGATCTCCCAAACACCTTTTCTGAGGTCTGTGCTGCCATCAGGTCACTGAAGAACAACAAAAGTCCTGGTGCCTCTTTTATCAATATTGCGTAGAAACTATTCTAAAATGCTACTTAAAAACAGAATTTATAATGTTCGTAAGCATAGAAAAAGTGTGATTTATCAAACAATCCTACGAGCACCATACGCACACCGGTAGCGGATAACCATTTGTTCTTGGCCTCAGGGCTTGTGCACGACTGAAGTTGATTCATCTGGACAGTCAACAAATGTAGGATCTTGGCTACAGCAGGAAAATAATCCTGCAGCAACAGGACATGTGAAACATTATGTGAGTAATAATGTTTGATACTTTTTTTTGTTATGGCAAATTCAGTCTGACCTTTTAAAGTAACATATGGAATTGTTTAAAGATGGTCATAACATGGATCATTTAGCTATTTGATTTTTAATTTTAGGACACCTTTCATGTTAAATATGATTTTGGCCTTTATTACTATAGCCCACAGAAATGCACTGAATAACACATTCATAAATGGCAAAACAATCATCATACAGAATAATGTTTTGAAGTGTCTGTCCTATACCTAGGAGAATATATATATATATATATATATATATATATATTGACAAATATTTAACTCCTTATTTTTGTTGGCACGAAACTACCTCCAAATTTCCATTCATTTGTATGGGCTACTCTTTAGAAGAGTCCCGTGACACTTTTGGGATTCATAGACCAAAACGGGGAACACCATTGTGTTCGTGAGAGTCTCCCCTATTAGTTTGTAGCCCAAACGGTTCAGACGCTACTGACAGAAGTAGGCACATCAGCATTACCGATGTGGGGCTTGTGGGGGTCGTAGAGCAAAACGGAAAACACCATCGTGCTCATGGGAGTCTGATCTTTCCATAGTCGTCATATTTGTAGGCCAAACCGTTCTGGATGTCTCATGGTCTGAGAAACACTGCTATAGCTCAGCCACCTTCCACCGCAGATGCGGAAAGCCGACATAGGCGGAAGCAGCATATTGAGACGCAGCCCATGCAAAAACGGATTTTGATTAGTATTTTTTTATTATGTTACTTACATTGACGCACAATAGACTATTAAGGACTTTTAAACCTCAAATACACTACAAATTTGCATTTCCTGCTTTCCAGAAACATTCTCAGCAACAAAAGAGTGATCAAATTAAGATCCTACATCATGGATGTATAATGTCATGGAAAGGTGTTCCTAATGTTTTGTACACTCAGTTTTGTACTATTTTACACTTGCCAAGCAGCTCCCTTATTCCACCACTTGGCACTGTGTACCCATGGCTGTGGCTCTGTGTAAAATTACGCACATTCTCAAGCAAACTTTCATTTTTATAAATCTCACACTGCGTGGAAATGATCCCATGCGTGGTTTACTCACAGATTTGTGGCTACGCATTATTGATAAATGTCGCCCCTCGACCTGACTCCATCCCTGCTGAGATCTTAAAACAGGGGTGCTATCTCTATACCAGAGCAGTTCACCTGTTCATCTCTGAGATATGAAGACAAGAGAGCGTCCCCAATCAATGGAGGGTGGCAAACATTGTCACCGTATACAAAAAAAGGGGGTACTTATCAATTTGGGGCAACAGCATGGTCATATCCCTCCTTGTAGTTGTTGGGAAAGTCCTGGCGAAAGTCAAACTCCGCAGACTTATCGACACCATGACTGAAGACCTGCTACCTGAGTCCCGGTGCAGCTTTAGAAAGAAAAGAAGAACGGTGGATGATCTTCAGTGCACGCCAACTGCAGGAAAAGTGCCGTGAACAGAAACGAGACCTGTTCGTGGCCTGTGTGAACCTCTCCAAAGTCTTCAACACAGTACATAGTGAACTCCTTTGGAAGGTCCTCTTCCAGTATGGCTGCCCTGGGAAATATGTAAACATCCTGCATCAGTTCCATGAGTGGATGGTGGCCAGAGTAACAGCTGGCGATCAGGAGTCTGAACCCTTTGGAGTTGGCACTGGTGTGAGGCAAGGGTGTGTGATTGTGCCGGTCCTATTCAATGTTTTCCTCCTGTGTGTCACAACACTCCTGCACAATGACATGGAAACAGAGAGTGGGGTGACCCTGGACTTCAGATTGGGCGGGAACCTCTTCAATATTAGGAGGCTCCAAGCTGCCACAAAACACAAATCTGAACTCGTGCATGAGCTCCAGGACACAGATGATTGTGTTCTTATGGCACATAACCCAGAAGCTCTACAAGTCACCCCCACAGCAGCTGTGAATGCAAACAGCAGAAAAGGGCTGTCTGTTACCATCCCAAAAACAGAGGTCGTACAGTATGTCAGTGGTCATCTGATTCTCCGCCTGATACACCAGCATTCTCCATCTCAGACTCCTGACTTGCCATTGTACCACACTTTAAATATCTTGGAAGCATCCTGTCGGAAGACTGTAACATCGACCAGGATATCCAGAATCGGGTCAAACAGGCCTCGTCCTCCTTTGGACGACTAAGGAAGAGGGTTTTTAACAACAGCAACCTGCACCTCCACACCAAAGTTGCAGTCTACCAGGCAGTGTGTAGACTCCTTTATGTAGGCAGTGTGTAGACTCCTTTATGGATGTGAAACATTGACAGTCTACAGCCGACACTTAAAACAAATGGATTCCTTTCACGTAAAATGCCCCCAACACATTTCAAAAGTGACCTAGCAGGACCATGTTCCGCACTCAGAGATCCTACAGAGAACCAACTGCAGGAGCATTGTGGCGTCCATCACACACCATTAGCTTAGATGGCTCGGCCATTCCATCTGGGTGCCAGAGCATCGCCTGCCACGAAAAATGCTGTACGGACAGCAACAACTGGGCAGTTGCTCTGCAGGTGGGCAGAAAGAACCAACTGAAGTCATCACTATAGAAGTGTGGGAAAAATCCTGCCCCCTTCGAGACAGTTTCTGCTGTTGGCTGAAGAAAAAAGGACTGAACATAGCCTGGCAAAACGGCAGAGAAGATATATGACCATGCCTGCACCGGCCTCAACGGGATAGGCCTCTGTGTGCTCTGTCTGTGGCAGACAGTGTGCATCCTGCATTGGATTATACAGTCATCAGCAAATCCACAAGCAGTAGTGGTAGTCATCATCGGATACGATGGACTACCTTAAGCTGTGTGTGTGTGTGTGTGTGTGTGTGTGTGTGTGTGTGTGTGTGTGTGTGTGTGTGTGTGTGTGTGTGTGTGTGTGTGTGTGTGTGTGTGTGTGTGTGTGTGTGTGTGTGTGTGTGTGTGTGTGTGTGTGTGTGTGTGTGTGTGTGTGTGTTAGACTTCACTTCGTATTTAGTCTCACTGTTTAGGAATGAGTATTACCATATCACTGATTGGGTCACCACAACAAAGGAACATTTTAAAATTAACTATCTGCAGTACCTCACTCTTTCATTCTCTCATACCAACCACCAGCACTACAAAATTTGAGGCAGTGCCATCGGTAGTGTATACAGTAGAAGCAGAGAATAGGAGAGAGTGGAAGACGGGAAAAGGGAGGGAGAGAGCAAGTGGAGAGGAGAAAGGAGAAGAGGAGAGAAAAGAGGAGGGGAAAGGGGAGATAAGGGTGGTGGGACTATGTTGTGTTTCGGGGTATGAAGCAGACAAGCCATATTAGGATCACTGTTAAGTCAAGCTTTACAGTGGAAATCTAACTGCAAATCAGCCACAAATAGTTCTGAAAACTAGCAGGAAAATGTGGTTGGCCACACATCAAAGATGGACAAAAATATTGGATTAGTGTATATAATATACAGTAGAGCATGATTTGAAAACAGATTTGCACATGAAACAGAAACAGAAAAGGCTATTGAGGACCATTTGGATAATATTGGGTAATGTTGAACTTCCCCTGATGGAGGATAGAAGATTACTCTCATAACGGAAACCTGACCCTCATAATCCTAAAGTCCAAAAGAGAACTGCTACCAACTCTCTGTCTGTGTGTGTGTGTGTGTGTGTGTGTGCGCGTGTGCATGCGTGTGCATGCGTTTGTGTGTGTGTGTGTGTGTATATATGTGTGCATGTGCATGTGAGAGAGAGAGAGAGAGAGAGAGCAGACCAATTCCTGGCAGTAACATTAGCCTGAACATTCTCAACGACGCTAGCAATGTACGGCGTCTGTGTTCGATGTCACTTCTGGCACTTCTGCTCTCTATTCATTCTCCGGCTTATAGGTCACAGTGACATCATGAACTCTCCATTATCATTCAACATCTTTAGTCATTGAGGTTCATAAAGAGTATCAACTATAAACTGACTGATGTTGTGTCATGGTAATTGATTGCATTGTGTTGTGTCGTGTTATGTCGCTATGGCAGGACTGATAATGACGTATCAGAACAGACAATACTGTGTACATTTTTTTTTTACTGGTGAGCAATCAAACCAGGCCAAAGTTGATGCCTTCCTTCCTCCCATGCCTTCGTCAAAACATAAAAACAAGACTCTCTCTCTTTCTCTCTCTTTCTCCCTAACTCTTCTTGAATTTTTAACAATATTTCTCTGTGACTCAGTCCTCTGATCTCACTTTACAGTTCTCCAAGGTAAGAGATAAAATCAAAATGACTACAACAATCTTTGATCAGAACATTTGGCAGTGTCATTTTTTACTTTTCCCTCAGAGCCCCCCTGAGCTCCTCACATGGCACTGACAGGACAACACTTCACTCAAATACATCTATACCAGAGGGTGTTGTGGTCTTAGCTGTGTTTACATCTATTTGAGATGACCTACAATGTTAGCTACATTAGGCTAATGGGTTGGGCTAACAACTATGCTAATCAGCCAGCTAACAAGGGAAATTACTGGTGGAGAGATGGAAATGTACTGAAGGCTACGACTAAGCTAATTACAATGTGTAATTAATTAATTAAGTTTAGTTCATTAATTCGACCCCTTTAAAACAAGCACACATAAAACTAGAAAAAGACACATTCGCATGAGAAAAATCATTGAGGAAAACACACAATAAAGTTGTGGTCCTCTTGTGACAAGATGTCAAGGCAAGATCGGCAACACGGTTGTACACAGTATGGCAGCGAGATATAAAAAAACATAAAAACATCTATTTCATTCCTGCAGTTACATCGTAAGGGACATTCAAATGAGCACAGAAAACATTGACCTTTTTTTTTTTAAAGCTGCCCGGGAGTTGTTTTTTTCGTCAGAGACAGCTCCTGTGTACAAGTACATTATATATACAAAAGTATGTTGACAGCCTTTCAAATTAGTGGATTTGGCTATTTCAGCCACACACTTTGCTGAAAGGTGTATAAAATCAAGCACACAGCCATACAATCTCCATAGACATACACTACCGTTCAAAAGCTTGGGGTCACTTAGAAATGTCCTTGTTTTTGAAAGAAAAGCAATTTTTTTGCCCATTAAAATAACATAAAATTGATCAGAAATACAATGTAGACATTGTTAATGTTGTATATGACTATTGTAGCTGGAAACTGCAGATTTTTTATGGAATATTGTAACGATGTGCGCTGAGAGTCGAGAAGCAAGTTCAGGGAGTGAGTGTTTTAATAAATAAATTAAACATTAAACGAAAACAAGAAACACGAACAACGCACATACAGGAAACTGAATCAATAATGCCTGGGGAAGGAACCAAAGGGAGTGACATATAGGGAAGGTACTCGGGGAGGTGATGGAGTCCAGGTGAGTCTGATGACACGCAGGTGCGCGTAACGATGGTGACAGGTGTGCACCATAACGAGCAGCCTGGTGACCTGGAGGCCGGAGAGGGAGCACTCGTGACAGTACCCCCTCCCAGACGCGCGGCATTAGCTGCAGGACTCCGACCAAAATGATGATCCCGGGGATCAGGAGCGGACCGGTCACCTCTGCTGAGGCGCGGGAAACCTGGAAATCCGGTTGAGATGAAGGAGCATGGCAACCTAGAGCGCCGGAGAGAGACCATACGTGACAGTACCCCCTCAACGGCACGTTCGGGTCCAGCCGTAGGACACCAACCAAAGGGACGATCCGAGGGATCAGGAGCGGACCGGCCACCCCTGCTGATGCGTGGGAACCTGTTGCCGGCTGAGGCATGAGAGCCTGACGAGCCGGCGGAAGCAGGGGAGCCTGGCGATCCAGCGAAGGCATGAAACCCCAACGAGCTGGCTGAGGCATGAGAGCCTGTAGCAGATCCCAGACCCGAAGTCATTCCCACTGACACAAAAAATAAACTGTGAGAGGGCCTCCCGGGTGGCGCAGTGTACTGCAGCGCCAGCTGTGCCACCAGAGACTCTGGGTTCGTGCCCAGGCTCTGTCGTAACCGGCCGCGACCGGGAGGTCTGTGGGTCGATGCACAATTGAACTAGCGTCGTCCGGGTTAGGGAGGGTTTGGCCGGTAGGGATATCCTTGTCTCATCGCGCACCAGCGACCCCTGTGGCGGGCTGGGCGCAGTGCACGCTAACCAAGGTTGCCAGGTGCACAGTGTTTCCTCTGACACATTGATGCGGCTGGCTTCCAGGTTGGATACGCGCTGTGTTAAGAAGCAGTGCGGCTCGGTTGGGTTGTGTATCAGAGGATGCATGACTTTCAACCTTCGTCTCTCCCGAGCCCGTACGGGAGTTGTAGCGATGAGACAAGATAGTAGCTACTAACAATTGGATACCACGAAATTGGGGAGAAAAAGGGGTAAAAAAAAAACTGTGAGGCGTAATTCTGTAATGATGTGCGCTGAGAGTCGGGAAGCAAGTACAGGGAGTGAATGTTTTAATAAATCAATTAAACATAATACAAAAACAAGAAACCCGAACAATGCAAAGACAGGAAACTGAAACGCCTGGGGAAGGAACCAAAGGGAGTGACTTAATCAGGGAAGGTAATCAGGGAGGTGATGGAGTCCAGGTAAGTCTAATGACGCGCAGGTGCGCGTAACGATGGTGACAGGTGTGCACCATAACGAGCAGCCTGGTGACCTAGAGGCTGGAGAGGGAGCACATGTAACAAATCTAATCTACATAGGTGTACAGAGGCCCATTATCAGCAACCATCACTCCTGTGTTCCAATGGCACATTGTGTTAGCTAATCCAAGTTTATCATTTGAAAGGCTACTTGATCATTAGAAAACCCTTTTGCAATTATGTTAGCACAGCTGAAAACTGTTGTCCTGATTAAAGAAGCAATAAAACTGGCCTTCTTTAGATTAGTTGAGTATCTGGAGCATCAGGGTTTGTGGGTTCAATTACAGGCTCAAAATTGGCAGAAACAAATCTCATCAGTCTATTCCTTTTCTGAGAAATTAAGGCTATTCCTTGTGAGATATTGCCAAGAAACGGAAGATGTCATACAATGCTGTGTACTACTCCCTTGACAGAACAGTGAAAACTGGCTCTAACCAGAATAGAAAGAGGAGTGGGAGGCCCCAGTGCACAACTGAGCAAGAGAAACAGACACCTCACAAGTCCTCAACTGGCAGCTTCATTAAATAGTACCTGCAAAACACTAGTCTCAACATCAACATTGAAGAGGCAACTCTGGAGTGCTCCCTCTTCGGCCTCTGGGTCACTAGGCTGCTCGTTATGGTTGAGGCAAATCAAATCTTGAAAATTGGATAGTCTAAAGTTACAGTACATTAGCCATCAATACAAGAAAGACCAAACAATGTATTAAAATAAAACACACTTGAGACATCATTTGTTGTCGATTACCTTTTTTGTCCCACTGTCACCATCATTACACGCACCTGCGCGTCGTCAGACTCACCTGGACTCAATCACCTCCCTGGTTACCTTCTCTGATTACCTCCCCCAATTCTCCTTCACCCAAAATCCAGATAGCTGATGTTCTGAAAGAGCTGCAAAATCTGGACCCCTACAAATCAGCCGGGCTAGACAATCTGGACCCTCTCTTTCTAAAATTATCTGCCGAAATTGTTGCAACCCCTATTACTAGCCTGTTCAATCTCTCTTTCGTATTGTCTGAGATTCCCATAGATTGGAAAGCTGCTGCGGTCATCCCCCTCTTCAAAGGGGGAGACACTCTAGACCCAAACTTCTGCAGACCTATATATATTCTACCCTGCCTTTCTAAGGTCTTCGAAAGCCAAGATAATAAACAGATTACTAACCATTTCAAATCTCACGCACCTTCTCCGCTATGCAATCTGGATTCAGAGCTGGTCATGGGTGCACCTCAGCCACGCTCAAGGTCCTAAACAATATCATAACCGCTATTGATAAGAGACATTACTGTGCAGCCATATTCATCGACCTGACTAAGGCTTTCAACTCTGTCAATCACCACATTCTTATTGGCAGACTCAACAGCCTTAGTTTCTCAAATGATTGCCTCGCCTGGTTCACCAACTATTTCTCCGATAGAGTTCAGTATGTCAAATCAGAGGGCCTGTTGTCCGGACATCTGGCAGTCTCTGTGGGGGTACCACAGGGTTCAATTCTCGGGCCGACTCTATTCTCTGTATACATCAATGATGTCGCTATCGCTGCTGGTGATTCTTTGATCCACCTCTATGCAGTCGACACCATTCTGTATACCTAATGGCCCTTCTTTGGACACTGTGTTAACTAACCTCCAGATGAGCTTCAATGCCATACAACTCTCCTTCCGTGGCCTCCAACTGCTCTTAAATACAAGTAAAACTAAATGCAGGCTCTTCAACTGATCGCTGCCCGCACCTGCCCGCACGTCCAGCATCACTACTCTGGACGGTTCTGACTTAGAATATGTGGACAACTACAACAAATACCTAGGTGTCTTGTTAGACTGTAAACTCTCCTTCCAGACTCACATTAAACATGTCCAATCCAAAATAAAATCTAGAATCGGCTTCCTATTTTGCAACAAAGCATCCTTCACTCATGCTGCCAAACATACCCTCGTAAAACTGACCATCCTACCGATCCTTGACTTCGTCGATGTCATTTACAAAATAGCCTCCAACACTCTACTCAGCAAATTTGATGCAGTCTATCACAGTGTCATTCGTTTTGTCACCAAAGCCCCATATACTACCCACCACTGCGACCTGTATGCTCTCGTTGGCTGGCCCTTGCTTCATACTCGCCACCAAACGCACGGGCTCCAGGTCATCTACAAGTCTTTGCTAGGTTAAGCCCCGCCTTATCTCAGCTCACTGGTCACCATAGCAGCACCCACCCGTAGCACGCGCTCCAGCAGGTATATCTCACTGGTCACCCGCAAAGCCAATTCCTACTTGGGCCACCTCTCCTTCCAGTTCTCTGCTGCCAATGACTGGAACGAACTGCAAAAATCTCTGAAGCTGGAGACTTATGCCTCCCTCACTAGCTTTAAGCACCAGCTGTCAGAGCAGCTCTCAGATCACCCCACCTGTACATAGCTCATCTGTAAATAGCTCATCCAACTACCTCATACCCATACTGTATTTATTTATTCATCTTGCTCCTTTGCACCCCAGTATCTCTACTTGCACATTCATCTTCTGCACATTCTACCATTCCAGTGTTTAATTGCTATATTGTAATTACTTCACCACCATGGCCTATTTATTGCCTTTACCTCTCTTATCCTACATCATTTGCACATGCTGTATATAGATTTTTGATTGTATGTTTGTTTATTCCATGTGTAACTCTGTGTTGTTGTATGAGTCGATCTGCTTTGCTTTATCTTGGCCAGGTCGCAGTTGCAAATTAGGACTTGTTCTCAACTAGCCTACCTGGTTAAATTAAGGTGAAATAAAAAAAATACATGTATGTCACTCCCGTTGGTTCCTTCCCCAGGCATTATTGATTCAGTTTCCTGTCTGTTCGTTGTTTGTGTTTCTTGTTTTTGTATTATTTTTTATTTATTTATTAAAACACTCACTCCCTGATCTTGCTTCTCGACTCTCAGCACACATCATTACAATATTCCATATAACATCTGCCGTTTCCAGCTACAATAGTCATTTACAACATTAACTATGTCTACACTGTATTTCTGATCAATTTGATCTTATTTTAATGGACTAAAAATGTGTTTCTTTCAAAAACAAGGACATTTCTAAGTGACCCCAAGCTTTTGAACAGTAGTGTACATTGTGGCTGCATTGAAGCAAGTCCCCAAAGAAGCGTTCTAACATCTAGTGGAAAGCCTTCCCAAAAGAGTGGAGGCTGTTATAGCAGCAAAGGTGGGACCAACTCCATATTAATGCCCATGATTTTGGAATGAGATGTTCGACGAGCAGATGTCCACTAACTTTTGGTCATGTAGTGTACCTTTAGCATTACTCCTGAACCTGTATAAGCACACATTAGCAACACCTGATCTGATGTTGTGGTTGTGTACATCCCTAACATGGGGAAGGTAATCAGTCAGATATTTAGGTGCAATCCTGTAAACCAGACCCAGTCTAATCTGGGACACCCTAGCCTCAGCAGGCAGCCAGTTGAGTTCCTGCTTTTGTGAGTATGTGGACACATCTTCAATACTACTCTGATAAGCTTATTCTGGGATATCTGGAGCATCCCATTCAGAAGCTTAGATAAACCCTCAAACCATGAAGTAATAGTGTAGTCAATATGGCATTGAATGACGGCAGTGGCTAGTACTCTCATGGAGTCCTTATCAAGCAAATCAAAGTTTATTTGTCACGTGCGCCGAATACAACAGGTGTAGTAGACCTTACAGTGAAATGCTTACTAACCAACAGTGCAAAAAAATGTATTAGGTGAACAATAGGTAAGTAAAGAAATAAAAACAACAGTAAAAATATGGTGACAAATAACAGTAGAGAGGCTATATACAGTAGCGAGGCTATATACAGTAGCGAGGCTATATACAGTAGAGAGGCTATATACAGTAGAGAGGCTATATACAGTAGCGAGGCTATATACAGTAGAGAGGCTATATACAGTAGCGGGGCTATATACAGTAGCGGGGCTATATACAGTAGAGAGGCTATATACAGCAGCGGGGCTATATACAGTAGCGGGGCTATATACAGTAGAGAGGCTATATACAGTAGCGGGGCTATATACAGTAGCGAGGCTATATACAGTAGAGAGGCTATATACAGTAGAGAGGCTATATACAGTAGCGGGGCTATATACAGTAGCAGGGCTATATACAGTAGCAGGGCTATATACAGTAGCGAGGCTATATACAGTAGCGAGGCTATATACAGTAGAGAGGCTATATACAGTAGAGAGGCTATATACAGTAGCGGGGCTATATACAGTAGCGGGGCTATATACAGTAGCAGGGCTATATACAGTAGCGGGGCTATATACAGTAGCGGGGCTATATACAGTAGCGGGGCTATATACAGTAGAGAGGCTATATACAGTAGCGAGGCTATATACAGTAGCGGGGCTATATACAGTAGCGGGGCTATATACAGTAGCGGGGCTATATACAGTAGCGAGGCTATATACAGTAGCGAGGCTATATACAGGCACCGGTTAGTCAGGCTGATTGAGGTAGTATGTGCATGTAGATATGGTTAAAGTGAGCAGCTTTGACTTTCTATCAAAAACAAGGTCCTGGCATTAACTTTACCTAGCACTTTAGTGGCCATGCTCACACTCCCTTAAGTTTCCATCAAGGATGCATAACGGGTAGAGGTTTTGGCAGTCAGCACCTCACCCCCTAAACACTCTGATTTCAGAAGATCTATACAATTTAAGACCCACAAATAATTGCCTCAGTTTTACCTAAGTGCAGAGATAGCTTATTATCTCCAAGCAAGGTGCTAATGTTAGTAAGCTCTGTGCCAGGTATGCTCTCTAACATGGTTTCACTTTTATGATACACCAAAGGTGTAGAGTCATCCGCAGAAAGGAAAAGACAGCAAGAACAAGCATCTTTCATGTATCTCTTTCCTGATGAAGTCAGTCAAGTAAAGTAAACATGAATGTATGTATGTTTTTTCTAAACCCCGCTGAAAATCATACATTAGGCTTTGTTTGTTGACATTCATAAATCTGCTCATTAAGAACTCTCAGGGTTCAACCCGGTAGTGGGATAGTCAGTGGCTATGCTAATTATCCGTGGTAATTACTGGTAGTAGAGCCGACACAGAGATACAGTGTCCAGGAGCAGCAGACATATCGGGGGGATTAGGCGGGGTGGGGGTGGGGGGGGGGGGTACGTTGAGATTAAAACATTCCCAACAAGTTCTCTTTAATAACCTGACCACTTCAATATGAGCTGTGCAGAAATGGCTACAACATTTCCTGGTTGCTAAAATTCTAATAGTTCAGTTAATATGAAAAAAAGCAGGTACAGTGTAGAGAATCATTGTACCATCTAAACTGCTGTGATATATATTTCCAATAACAAAAAATATATTTTCAGCTGTTTGCAGCTTGTGTACAAAACAGAAAGTAAAAGATGCAAAAACCGAATTTAAGAATGAGAAGCATAGAATGAATGCACATAGAACAGATATACTGCTTCTTCGACTTGCTTTCAATGAGAATGAAGATTCTATAACTCACAGTTCTATGTGAATTTTTTGTGAATTATTTGTGAGATAAAGACATTGGAGTGAGTGTTTAACAGTATGTAAGGCTCAGTATATGTGGGACAGAGGTAATGCATTAGCATCCCTCAGCCCTTCATGGTTCTCACATACAGTACCTACAGAGGTTACGTCAACTAAACATACAGTAATGATCCCCCAAAGCCTCACAAACAGAAATAATACACCTGTAGCACAACAGTTATTGGACAGAAACAAAATAACCTGAAATAGAAGAACCTGAAACAGAACATAAAAGCAGATTACACCACAAGGAACTACCACAGGCCATATAGAGTGTCATTGGGTTCTATGATTCTATGGTTACCTTCTAATTCCACATGCATTAAGTGTGACCTTGTCGCATTACGCTACATGTTGATCATGTATTGCCTATGCATTAGGATAATATACTCTAACACTGAGGGGATTAGCTGTAATCTGCTTACTGTGCCATATTTAGGAATTTAATGTTCATGGATGGATAGCTATAGCCAAATCCATTCAAGAAATATAGCACCCATCCGTCAGACCTGAGCTGTGTATTAAGCTGCGTTAGAGGGCGCACTGCTATGTCAGAGAACCTGCTGCGTCAGGACACTCGCCTCGCCAGGGGGCTTGCTACGTTACAGAGCTCATGCTTAGAATTTGCGAAGGGAAAGCTGATAATTGAGACGTGAATGTATTTGGAGGTTGTGTCCCAATACTCTTACTAAGGCAGCCTTTCCTTATATCCTTCATCTACAGTACATATATAACGAAAGAAGGTCATTTGGAACTATTGAAAGTATTGTTCAACCTGAAATATGAAGTGGTAGATTCCTCCTCGTTTGTCTAAAATGTCCTGTTGCTGTTTGCCAACATGCTGAAGTTTGTCTGGTTGGCTTGAGCCCAAGGTCAGACATAATACACACACACACACACACACACTCGCAGTATAGACTAGTCTAAATTAAATATTTGTCATATTGAGATGAGTGTGTACATCAGAGAGAGGAGATAAAACATTTACTCACACAGACATATTCTAGTAACTTCTGTTGGAATGTGACATTTGTATAGCACGTGTGATATAATATTGAGTATTGAGATATCAATACCAAATGTCTTAAATCTGCAATATATGAGATAAAGAGAGAAGGACAGAGGACTGGGGGAATCGAGTTTATTGTTAATAATTACTACACCTCTCTCTCTCTCTCTCTCTCTCTCTCTCTCTCTCTCTCTCTCTCTCTCTCTCTCTTTAACTGAAATAGGATACCCCTACCCTCCTAAAGGTGGTACATGTACTCGTTGACACTAGATCACTGGCCCCTCTTTTTATACTTCATTCTCTTCTACTCCCTCTCTAATTCCCTCTTTCCTATATTCTACACTCCTAGAAAAAAAGGTTCCAAAAGGGTTATTTATGGAACCCAAAAGTGTTCTACCAGGAACCAAAAAGGGTTCTCCTATGAGGACATCCAAATAACCCTTTCGGGTTCTAGATAGCACTTTATTTTCTCTCCCTTTGCACCCTTTCCTACTCTACGCCTCTCACACTACCTCCCTCTCCTCCCCTTTCTCCTGTAAGGGTGTCTTATTTTAGCAACATGTGTCTCTGTGAGCTAAGAGCTGTTGGCTTCCTCAGGACCCTTCCAGCCCACATAGCCTGAGGCATCGTACATGTATGTGTAACACGGTCCATCTCTACCACAGTGAGTCACAACAACACAACGTTTTATTAAAACTACCAACATCTCGCTAAACATACGATCCCAACTGGTCAGTCTGTGCAGAGAGAAGAAGTGAAGATTAGCTGGAGGGCAGAGTGGATTGTGCTTTACAGGTTATTGTTAATATACGGCTCGAAGGACCATGATAAAGAGTGCTCCCCAATTAAAGAGGTTTCTTCTATACATGTGGGGAAGCTGTGCTGTACAGAGGCGATGCATGGCAAAAATAAATGAAGGTACCAAGATATCTGCAGGTTGCTATTACTGAAACAGGTGTTGTTTGGGTTCTACTGTCCAAATGGACCATAATCAAGGAATTATGTGTCCGTTGTTCTGGTTGACTTGTGCCTGCAGCTGTTTTCTGTGCTCCCTATGAAATGGACAGAGAGCGATTTTATCTCTGCGAACTCTGAAACTCTTCAACGTCAGGCACAGCCAGAAGAGGTCTGGCCAGCCCTCTAAGCCTGGTTCCTCTCTAGTTTCTTCCTTGGTTCCTGTTTTCTAGGGAGTTTTTCCTAGTCATTGTGCATCTGCATTGCTTATTCTTTGGGGTTTTAGGCTGGGTATCTGTATAGCACTTTGTGACAACTGCTGATGTAAAAGGGCTTATAAATACATTGATTGATTGAAACCCTTGCCTGAAAAACCTTCACATAGCCATACCCTACACTCCCCATGCTGCTGCTCAGGTATCAGTATATTAAAGAGAATAGGGAGTGCCAACCAATTCCTGGCAGCAACATTAGCCTGAACTTCCTCAACTACGCTAGCAATGCACGGTGTCTCTGTACGATGGCTGCACTGCTCTGTGTGTGTGTGTGTGTGTGTGTGTGTGTGTGTCTGAATACCACAGAGTTCTCAGAGGAACACCATGCAGTGGACACCAGTAGAATTAAGACTGAGCATAAAAGGCCAAGGTGAGTATGAAGGACAGGGGAGAGACATGGAAAATATCCCCTGCTCACACTGATACACCGACATACACATAGCATCGGCCAGGAAAACTAATGAATCAGCATGATAGTCACCTTTTTTCTGTCCCCTGTCTATCCGTCTCTGTGCCCTTAGCTGTCCCTCTCTTTCACTCTCTCTTTTCTCTCCTGCTCCCTCTGTCTCTTTTCCATCTCCCTCTGTCCCCCTTCCCTTCCTATTCGTCTCTCCCTCCCTTTCTCCATCACTCTAGCATTATCCATTGTTGTACTCTGAGTGTATCACTCTCTCTCTATCCTCCAGTCTAACCCTCAGTATTCATTGCTCTCTCTCTCTCTCTCTCTCTCTCTCTCTCTCTCTCTCTCTCTCTCTCTCTCTCTCTCTCTCCTGGCTTGGTGTAATTGCTAAAGTCATTGTAAATACCTAAACCCTCTCCCCCAAAATGTCTCCAGTATTACACCATCCTGCCTAGTTGGCAGGACAAATGGCAGTTTACAAACGAGGGCAGAGAGTAGAGAGAAGCCAAATATAACTCAGAATGTTGGCAGGAAAGAGCTAGGGGAAAGAGAAAGTGTCTCTGCTCTGCTTGCGTGGTAGTTCTGGAACTGTCCTCCCCCATCTTTTCTTTATAATTTTCACTCCATTTTAATGTTTGTTATCCCGTTTCCTTGCATTAACCTTGATGAAACTGAATGAGGGATCTGATGTGTGGGACACAGTATAACATGCCGTATACACAGGATACACATGCTAGGTTAGCCAAGGGAAGTACCATCTGACACACACACACGCATGCACACACACACACACACACACACACACACACACACACACACACACACACACACACACACACACACACACACACACACACACACACACACACACACACACACACACACACACACACAGAGACATACCTAAAGTCACCCACTCCAGTAATTAGGGCTAGTGTAATTGGGGCCTGCTGTAAAGTGGCAGGACTGAGTTGCTAAGGAAGATAGATGGTGTGTTTACTGTGGGCTTATGGCAGTCAACAATATAGCCTTTAATGACATGTGTTTATCTATGTTTCCCAACTGCTAAGGAAAAATGTGGACCTGTAAAACTCTAGCCAAGGAGATGACATCATAATCTTTGAATCATCATCATAATTCCCACCTGTATCCATATCCCCATTACAATTATTTGTCATTATCGTTATCATGATCAGTGAGTTAAGAATAAGTATCGAGGCATGATACATTAATAAGAATGGTATGGTAGTAGGATAGATAGTGGTGATACACATAGCAGTGCAGAAAAGTTTAACCAGACACATAAACAGACATTATAACACCGCATTTGCAGAGCAAGCAGTAAGTTACCATAATGGAGCTCCCACTAAACAAACTCCCCTAGTACAACAAGCAAACCACCATTAGAGAGAGAGAGAGAGAGAGAGAAAGAGAGCGAGAAAGAGACAGAAGGAAAGACAGAGACAGTGAAAGAGAGAGAAATAGAAACAGATAGAGAGAGAGAGAGAGCAAGTGAGCGAGAGAGACAGAGAGAGAGGCATTGCCTGATTGCTGTGAAGTCTTGTAACCAATAAGGTTGTCATATTTTCTAGATGTTTAGAATACTAAACCTCATGTTATCAACCTAAACATCTCCAGACAGTGTGTGCTTGCATGGGAGGTGGAAACAGGCATTATACAGGATTTCCAGACAGGGTAAAGTATGGTGGGTGACGCTGCTACGCAGCACTACTCACCCGGGCCACCACAGTTACCATGTAGGCTTTGCAATAGACAAAAAGCTCATCAACTAAGTGACCTCCCAATAGAAATCAACAAACGTTTTATGACTCTACACCTGAAACGCCTAAACATCAACATGCAAACCATTGTCAGCACCTATGCACCAACACTATACTCTGAGGAAGACACCAAAGATAATTGCTACAGCCAACTCAATCACATCCTTCAGAACACACCAAAAACTGACAAGCTGATCCTCCTTGGTGATTTCAACGCAAGAGTTGGGAGAGACCAACAAATGTAGAATGGCGTAATTGGGGAAGAGGGAATTGGACAAATGCCAGAATGGCCGGACAATCTTTTATTGGGGTGGGATGGTCAAAATGGAAAAAAAGGTATATAAAAAAATCTCTCTCTCTCTCTCTCTCTCTCTCTCTCTCTCTCTCTCTATATATATATATATATATATATATATATATATATATGTATATATATATGTATATATATATATATATATATATCCATATTGTAACGTAACAAAATGTGGAAAAAGTCAAGAGGTCTGAATACTTTCCGAAGGCACTGAATGTATATATATATATACAGTGCCTTCGGAAAGTATTCAGACCTCTTGACTTTTTCCACATTTTGTTACGTTACAATATGGATTGAATAGTTGTTTTCCCTCATCAATCTTCACACAATACCCCAGAATGACAAAAGAAAAATACGTTTTGCTAATTTATATAAAAATATGACATTTACTTAACTATTCAGACACTTTACTCAGTACTTTGTTGAAGCACCTTTGGCAGCAATTACAACAATATCTTCTTGGGTATGACAGTGTTGTGGCAGTGTGGTTGGCAGTGTGGTGCCAGGACGACAACCTCTCTCTCAATGTGAGCAAGACAAAGGAGCTGATCGTGGACTATAGGAAAAGGAGGGCCGAACAGGCCCCATTAACATCGACGGGACTGAAGTGGAGCGGCTTGAGAGATTCAAGTTCCTTGGAGTCCACATAAACAACAAACTATCATGGTTCAAACACACCAAGACAGTTGTGAACAGGGCATGACAATACATTTTCACCCTCAGGAGACTGAAGAAATTTGGCATGGATCCTCAAAAAGTTCTACAGCTGCACCATCGAGAGCATCCTGACCGGTTTATTCACCGCCTGGTATAGCAACTGCTCGGCATCTGACCGTAAGGCACTACAGAGGGTAGTGGGTATGGCCCAGTACACCACTATGGTCAAACTTTCTGACATCCAGGACTTACGTATAGACTAGGCTGTGTAAGAGGGAGGCCCAAAAAAGTGTCCAGTCACCCAAGTCATAGACTGTTATCTCTGCCACGGCATGGCAAGCGATACTGGAGCTCCAAGTCTAGGACCAAAAGGCTCCTTAACAGCTTTTACCCCCCACCAGCCATAAGACTGCTGAACAACTAATCAAATGGCCACCTGGACAATCTACATAAACCCCCCCCCCCCCCCCCACCCCTTTGTTTTTACAATGCTGCTACTTACTGTATATTATCTATGCATAGTCACTTTACAAATTCCCTTGATTACCTTGTACCCCTGCACATTGACTCGGTACCGGTATCCTCTGTATATAGCCTCATTATCGTTACATTTCTTGTGTGTTACTTTTTGATAGATTTTTTATTTTTTACTTTAGTTTATTAACTTTATGTTTACTTTATGTTTTATTAACTCTATTTCTTGAACTGCGATGTTGTTTAAGGGCTTGTAAGTAAGCATTTCACAGTAAGGTCTACACCTGTTGTATTCAGCGCATGTGACAAATACAATTAGATTTGTATTTGACGCTAAAAGCTAGGTACACCTGCATTTTTGGAGTTTCTCCCAATCTTCTCCGCAGATCCTCTCAAGCTCTATCAGGTTTGATGGGGAGCGTTGCTGCACAGCTATTTTCAGATCTCTCCAGAGATATTCGATCGGGTTCAAGTCTGGGCTCTGGCAGGACTACTCAAGGACATTCATTGACTTGTCCCGAAGCCACTCCTGCATTGTCTTGGCTGTGTGCTTAGGGTCATTGTCCTGTTGGAATGTGAAACTTCGCCCCAGTCTAAGGTCCTGAGCATTCTGGAGCAGGTTTTCATCAAGGATATTTCTGTACTTTGCTCTGTTAATCTTTTCCTCGATCCTAACTGGTGTCCCAGTCCCTGCCCATGAAATACATCCCCACAGCATGATGCTGCCACCACCATGCTTCACCATAGAGATGGTGCCAGGTTTCCTCCAGATGTGACTTTTGGCATTCAGGCCAAAGAGGTCAATCTTGGTTTCATCAGACCAGAGAATCTTGTTTCTCATGGTCTGAGAGTCTTTAGGTGCCTTTTGGCAAACTCAAGGTGGGCTAGCATGTGTCTTTTACTAAGGAGTGGCATCTGTCTGGCCACTCTACCATAAAGGCCTAATTGGTGGTGCTGCAGAGATGGTTGTGCTTCTGGAAGGTTCTCCCATCTCCACAGAGGAACTCTAAAGCTCTATGGACATTTCCTTTGACCTCATGGCTTGGTTTTGCTCTGACATGCATTGTCAACTGTGGGACCTTATGTAGACAGGTGTGTGCCTTTCCAAATCATGTCCAATTAATTACATTTACCAGTTTGAATAGGGATGCACCTGAGCTCAATTTCGAGTGTCATAGCAAAGGGTCTGAATACTTATATAAATAAGGTATTTCTGTTTCTAAAATGTCTAAAAACCTGTTTTCACTTTGTCATTATGGGATATTGTGTGTAGATTGCTGAAGATTTGTATTTCTTTATTCCATTTTAGAATAAGGCTATAACATAACAAAATGTGGGAAAAGTCAAGGGGTCTGTGTACTTTCCGAAGGCACTCTTTATATATAGACACGGCTGGCGGCCCGTGGGCCTGTTTTTTTCAAGACCTTTGCTCCATTTCTTTGTTGTCTTAATCATATATTGAGCATTTGGCTGAGCCGACGTGGCACAAATTCACTTTCAAAGTCAAGCGCACATCATCAAACAGAGTGAGAGCCACTTGGACTCAATTCAATTCTAGGGGCCTTTATTGGCTTTTAAAATTTTTTACCGTTATTTTACCAGGTAAGTTGACTGAGAACACGTTCTCATTTACAACAACGACCCGGGGAAATATGACAGGGGATAAGAGGGGGATGAATGAGCCAATTGTAAGCTGGGGATGATTAGGTGACCATGATGGTATGAAGGACAGCTTGGGAATTTAGCCAGGACACTGGGGTTAACACCCCTACTCTTACAATAAGTGCCACGGGATCTTTAATGACCTCAGAGAGTCAGGACACCCGTTTAACGACCCATCCGAATGACTGCACCCTACACAGGACAGTGTCCCCAATCACTGCCCTGGGGCATTGGGGTCTTTTTTAGACCAGAGGAAAGAGTGCCTCCTGGCCCTACTGCCATGGGAAACATGTTAACATTGCCATAGCAAGTGAAATAGATCATATACAAAAGTTAAATAAACAATAAAAATGAACATTAAACATTACACTCACATAAGTTCCAAAAGAATAAGGACATTACAAAAGTCATATTATGTATATATCTGTCACTCAGTCAAAACTGAAACGTGGAAAGGTGGTGTGAAATTCTTTTGAGAGATCAAAAAAAGGGCTATTTAAAGGTGTGAAATTAACCAACTTTTTTGCTAAAAGTTCTGCTTCTGCTGGTCCGAGTGTTGTGGCTGTGTATGTGAGAAATTACGGATCAGCTGCTGTGGTGCAGTCGAGGTAGGTAGAAAACAGAGAAATACATACTCACACACACTGACAAAGATCATGTAGACTACAGCTGCCAGTTAGGCCTAATATTCTAGCAGTATATTGTATGGAATATAGTAGGTGAAATAGGGAAGGGGGATTCGGGGGAACATTTAGACACTAGGCTACTTGCAATATAGCCTAACAAGTCGTTAGATTGGCTTTTATAACACATGCTGTAGGCATTTTACTCAACACAAGTCATCATGTATTACAGTAAAGGTCAATTCGGGGTCTGTGTATTTTAATTGTTTTATCAATGTGAATTCGCTTCCGAGTCTCAGTCTTTTCAGCCCAGTGAGTGGATTTATGACTCGGATTCTGTGTCGTATTACATTGCATAGCCACCACTGCTTATTTCATTTGTTGAGAGGCCTGTCACTATTTGGCAGATAGATACACTTGGAATCAATCTACAGAAACTAGTCCCGGCATCGTTCTTTTATAAACACATAAGGATGCATATGAATTCAATAGAAGACATTGGCTGTAATGTACAGCAAAAACATTTAGGAACTGGCAGCCTCTTCCTCTCCTTATCTCACTCTGTTTTTTTCTATTGAATTATATGTAGCCTAATATTTAAACACTTAAACGCTAAGTGGATAGGGAGGAACACTTGACATGCACTAATTCGAAATATGTAGATAGGCTGTTATAAGGTATTATATGAACCATTTATAAGGCATTTAGAAATTGTGTGTTCACCATTTACTAATCATTTCTCCCACATGAATGGGCCATTTACTAATCACTAGTAAAGTATTTTTGCAGTCCCTGACCTAAAGTGAGTGCGATCTATACTTTCAATACCTTCAAACTGAACTCTGGACCTCGATGCCAGTTTCACTGCATTTTTGCCTTGCACCTCTCTAATCAGAGACTGGTATAGACCTGGGACACCAGGTGTGTGCAATTCAATATCAGGTGGAAAAGAAAACCAGCAGGCTCCAGACCTTGTAGGGTAAGAGCTGAATACCCCTGCCCTAGAAGGTATGTTGCTGTGCCCATCTCATGCAGCTGGTCCCGGTCTTCTGGTCCCGGTGGTGCTAGGCTTACCAGCACAGACAGCTCAGCACAGACATCAGTCAAGTGTAGTGGGCGTAGGGAGAAAACAGAGTGAGAGAGAGACTGACACATGTACTGGCAGTTTATTGATATTTTGGCTCTACATTATACACTAAGTGAACAAAACATTAGGAACACCTGCTCTTTCCATGACATAAACTGACCAGGTGAATCCAGGTGAAAGCTATGATCCATTATTGATGTCCCCTGTTAAATCCACTTCAATATAGATGAAGGGGAGGAGACAGGTTAAAGAGAGATTTTTAAGCCTTGAGACAATTGAGACATGGATTATGTATGTGTGCCATTCAGCCAACTTGAAATGTGGGAAGCATTGGAGTCAACACCAGCTTGCATCCCTATGGAATGATTTTAACAGCTTTTAGATTCCATGCCCCGACAAATTGAGGCTGTATGTATATATGTACTTAAGTACTTATCCAAAATAAGTAGTTGGGCTTTCATAAGGTATTATGAGCCAATGGTCATCTATTAGGCATTTATTCAGTAATCTTCCCTCTTTATCTAATAAATGTGTTTATTCATTCACAACTAGGATGTTGCTGGGCCCAGCACAGGCAGTGTGGTCCCCTGGTCTTCTGGTACCAGTGCTGTGGGACAGGGTGCTAGGCTTAGCAGAGACAGCTCAGAGGTGAGTGCATGTACTGTAGATAGGAAGAAAACAGAGGGACACAGATGCACTGCAAGTTCCTTAATAGGTTGGCTCTATATGTAATTGCAAATAACACTTACTGTAGGAGTGCCAGATGCGCTCGGTAATGTGAGCTTGTGTGGCTCAAATGCCAGGGCTGAAGTTTTGTCCCAGCCCGCCCCTGTGTGTGTGTGTGTGTGTGTGTGTGTGTGTGTGTGTGTGTGTGTGTGTGTGTGTGTGTGTGTGTGTGTGTGTGTGTGTGTGTGTGTGTGTGTGTGTGTGTGTGTGTGTGTGTGTGTGTGTGTGTGTGTGTGTGTGTGAGACCATGTGTTTACCTGTGACTGCAAGCAGACCGTTACTGAAGGAAACCCGGGTATCAGATAATCTACCATCCATCATACCTGCCCTCCATCTCACACTCGATCTGTCACATTCCTACACCAAATATTACCATAATAAACTTTCACAACAATATTTCCATTCTTAACATTTCCACTCCAATCACTCAAAGTCCCATATTTCCAACCATTATTCCCATTTACAACATTCTCAAATTCATAGTCCCATGTCCCATACTTCCAAACATGTTATTTGCTCCAGTGATAAGTCTGCAGAGGCTTTTTTCTCTCTCCTAACAATAGCCGCTTTTCAGTAATTCAAAGGAGTGAAGGAGTGAGCAGTTTGCGAGTAGTTACATAAATATCAAAGTGAGAGATGCAGCATTCCTGGAGAAAAACGTTAACGTTTCTCCAAGCTTCTGACCCCTGGTTGACTGTATGAGACTGTATGTTGCAACATGTTACATAGAGGTTTTTAGGAAAAATAAGGACTGGAAGACACATACACTAGTATGTTCAGCATAGCTTCAGAGGGTCCCATGAGTATCTACTGTATGTGTAGAAAAGGCTGTCCTGCTCCCCTCCTCTCTACCTAACTTTCCCTCACAGTCCTTTTAGTGCCCCCACAGTCCCGTTAGGGAGATATCTCACCATCTCAGCTGTCCATCAAAACCCTTTGGTTTCAGCCAATCAGCGTGCCTAAATGCTCATCTGGACTCTAACCCCTCCCACCCCAGGTCAGAGTGTTTTTAGTTGTCGAGTGAACAAGATGCTGGCGATTAAAGGCACCCGCAAACTATGTTCGATTTTCTCCTAGCAGATCTCAGCTAGGCGAAGCGACCTTCTGTTCTCTCATACTCCCTAAAGACCTTTGCTTGAAAAAACAATATTACTAAATCAAGTTCTTACTGAGGAGATTTTAGTTGCACAATTTTGCAGTATTTCTCAAGTTTAAAAAAATAGATAGACATTTCCACTTCACAATAACAGCACTTACAGTTGACCGGGGCAGCTCTAGCAGGGCAGACATTTTACGAACTGACTTGTTGGAAAGGTGGCATCCTATGACAGTGCCATGATGAATGTCACTGAGCTCTTCAGTAAGGCCATTCTACTGCCCATGTTTGTCTATGGAGATTGAATGGCTGTGTGTTCGATTGGGGTGAAATAGCCAAATTCACTATTTGAAATGGTGTCCAACATACTTTTGTTTATATAGTGTATTCGCAAACTTTATCAACTGGGAAGCATACAGTAAGCTTAAGCTTAAATTGACTGTGTTAACACTGAAGATTGTGCATGCATCTAAGAAAGTGAGTTGTGGGGCCTACTGTTGTGGGTTTTATGCTGCTAAATGATGCTTAGTTACTAATAGCAGGCCTACTTATAGCTAATTTTCTACACGTGTAACTGTATTGTAATAGTATTATGTCATCTTGCAGCTAAGGTTTGTGTATATTTTAGATGGTGCATATTGTTTATATTGCCTTAGTGCAGGTATCACCTTGATTGCACAAGTGTTTTTGACTTTAGATGCATCATAAACTTAGATAGCTAACGTAAACTCACCCCATTCCTTACAGATGTGCGCAACCGCAACATTCAAACGAGGCTACAAAGAAAACTAATGGGACTGTAGCGACTGTGTTGACGTCAAAATCGGGGGTGTGAACTCGGTTTCTATTCAAGCGTTGATCGACATGGTAATGGCTCTATAGTATTGGAGAAAAGTTGAAAAAACTGACCCTCCGTTACATCTTGACGTGTCATGTCGTCACGTACAGCACACATAAAGAAACTATTTCTGTCTTACAATCTCTCTCCACCAGGTGTAGCACTTCTATCATCCTTTAAAAACAAGAAATGGACAGTGACGGGGGTAAGGGGGATACCTAGTCATTTTTTTCGTCACCATTGCATGCAATCATCATTCTCAAAGCCGTTGTTAACTTCTAAGATCACTTTAGCACCGCCCTAAAAACCTGAATCAATTCGACGCAAACCTTCAAATAGGTATGTAATGACACATTATATGAACTCTTTATAGTGTTTTTTTTAAACATTTTATAGGCGATAAGGTGATAAGTTGGACAGATCGAGTGAAAAAAAGCAATTTTCCCACACAACATCTCTCCTTCTCACTATCACGCATTAGTTTCACTTCCCCACCCGCCATTTTTAAAAAGACCCGAGGGGGCTCATTGCCTGCTTAAATTATGCAGAACCGTCAGCGTTTAGGTCATGTAATTGATTATGTTGGAAAGGGGAGAAATTGTGCTTTAGAATGGTATTGACATTACAGTTGATCTGGAAGCATTATGTTTTTGGGGCACTAAAATAAGGGCAATTGTACAGACCAAGGCGATGTACGAGTTTACGTGAGTTTACGTTAGCTAAGATTGAGAGGGGACCACCGGATTTTAACTGCTAGCTATTTTTGACAAACTTTGCTAGCTAATGAAAACATTGCCATCTGTCTACAACCTATGAATAGCAACATTTGTTTAGCATTTGTCTTTTTTGCCCAGCTCTCAGACTTTGTATGTCTGCCTGCCTGCCAGCCTGTCTGTCTATGAGTTCCAAGAAATGTGGCTAGAGGAGTTGTGGTGGCCACTGGAGGGCAACTTTACTGGAGCACATGTAGGAGCTCGGTGTCATTAAGTTAATCTGTAACAGCTGATACAAGTACGCATCCCATCCCTACAGTACTAATTCATATTTCATTAATGTACATGGTCGACTTTGACCCAAGAGAACAATCCAGACTAAGAATTTGCAAAAGGTAAGATCATAATGAATACTATTATATGGACAGCGTGGTACGGATCCTAGATCAGCACTCCTACTCTGATGGTGAATTCTCTCTCTCCCTCATCCTTCCTATAATTTCAGATTGAACCCGTGGTCTATGATTAGTAGATGTGGGTGAGTGGACATAGAGATCTGGGACTAGACTAGAATATCTTCTCAACTATTGGCAAGGATTTATTTGACATCCAATCACCATGAGAGATGCTTTATCCTGCATTTATCACTTCTATTGCAGGAGAGGTGAGCGTGTATCATATCCCCCTGCTGTTCTTCACCCCTTGGTGCAGTCTGCTGACCATCGCTGAGGCCAGGAAGAAGTCCGCTAGCCGAAGTAGAAGCCAAGTTCATCACCATGCAACGCTCTATTGACCGAGGTCGGCTATGCTTTGAGTAGCAACTGACAGACAGTCAGGCAGGCAGGCAGAGGCACACACACTCACATTTGACTTGACCTTATATTTACTGCACTTTGCTCACAGATACCCCCCTCTCCCTTTCCCTCCCGTTCATCTCCCCCCTGACTCCACCCTAGGTGCCATGTCATCTTCCATCTACTTCATAGTGGCCTCAGTTGGACTCCACCGCATAACATCTTGGTCTAGCCAGATTAATCAAGAGCTTCAATCCGGGCCGGCTTTGGTTTCCAGGTGGATCACAGTTACAATCCCCATTGCTTCCACCCACCTCAATTATCTACTAGGGGCTTCACATTCTTCTTGCGGCGCTGATATTACTTTCTAAATGAAATGTTATCATGGTCGGATGACTTACAATCGTACATGATTATATTCCCTTAAGGCACAGTACCAGAGACTGTTGCCTTATTAGAAATGTACAGAAGTAATTTTTTTTTAATAAACTATTTTCTATATTAGTTTTGGGCTAATCCAATCCTGACCTGACAGCATGATATTTAGTTTTACAACCCTCAAGAGACTCTGAGAAGAGAGTGGTGGGCATCTGACCAACGCCATTGCTGTGTGTGGTTAACTCCAGCAGCTCCTCTAGGTGCTCCAGCACACCTCCTCCTGTCTTTTAGATCTTGCTGAAACGGTCCACTATCAGCCAGGCTCTCCATGGAAAAGAAGGGCTGTTGTGGCACCAAAATGGGTAGCACCTCCTTTGTCCAAAAAGTTTAATTTAACTCTGAAAATCTTAGTGCATTAAACTGACAACTATGTACAAGATCAAAGTAGTGCTAAAAATAACATAAGGTAGAACAAAAACACAAGAAATATACATTGACAATAAGAAGAACACAAGAAGCTAAGTAAGCTATTTACATGGTCAGTTCCAATGACCAGGGATATTGGAGTGAACTTTTTTTTGCAGAAATGCCTTCTGGAACATGTAAACTTTCATGTGCCTTAATATCAAATGTGTATGCCTTTATGTAAATACAAATAAAATTGTCAAATTACGAGCCTAGTTGGTTTAGCCACGGAAAAAGAGAGAGCAACCTTCCCGCTAGCCATTATTGGCTGAGATGATGGATGAGCTGGACATACTGAGAGATGAGTTTAGATTGGTCTGCCATGTAGCACACTTCTGTCTATAACATGAGCTGGTCAGTATTTGTAGGTAATCATTTCTAATACAGCTTTTTTGAAAGATATCACTTAGTACAGTGGTTCCCAAACTTTTTATAGTTCCGTACCCCTTCAAACTTTCAACCTCCAGCTGCGTACCCCCTCTAGCACCAGGGTCAGCTCACTCTCAAATGTTGTTTTTTGCCATCATTGTAAGCCTGCCACACACACACTAAACAATACATTTATTAAACATAAGAATGAGTAAGTTTTTGTCACAACTCAGCTCGTGGGAAGTGACAAAGAGCTCTTAGAGGACCAGGGCACAAATAATAATATAAAAATAATCAATCATTTTGCTCTTTATTTAGCCAGCTTACATACAAAACTTATTTGTTCATCGAAAATTGTGAATAACTCACCACAGGTTAATGAGACGGGTGAGCTTGAAAGGATGCACATAACTATGCAATGTTGGGTTGTATTGGAGAGAGTCTCAGTCTTAAATCATATTCCATACACAGTCTGTGCCTGTATATAGTTTTCACGCTTGTGAGGGCGAGAATCCACTCTCACATAGGTACGTGGTTGCAAAGGGCATCAGAGTCCTAACAGCGCAATTTGCTACGTCAGAATACTCTAAGCGCAGCCCAATCCAGAAATATGGCACTGGCTTTTGATTAAATACAATTTTCACAGAACCGCTTGTTCCAATTTCAATGAGGCTCTTGTTCATATATCGGTAAGTGAACTGGAGGCAGGGCATGAAAGGGATATCAAATCCAGTTGTTTGTGTCATCCTTTTCGGGAAAGTACCTGCGTAATTGCGCACCCAACTCGCTCAGGTGCTTCACTATGTCACATTTGACATTGTCCATAAGCTTGAGTTCATTTGCACACAAAAAATCATACAATGATGGAAAGACCTGTGTATTGTCCTTGTTAATGCAGACAGAGAAGAGCTCCAACTTCTTAATCTTAGCCTCAATTTTGTCCCGCACATTGAATATAGTTGCGGAGAGTCCCTGTAATCCTAGATTCAGATCATTCTGTCAAGAAAAAAATCACCCAGATAGGCCAGTCTTGTGAGAAACCCGTCATCATTCAAGCTGTCAGACAAGTGAAAATTATGGTCAATAAAGAAAACTTTAAGCTTGTCTCTCAATTCAAAAAACCGTGTCAATACTTTGACCCTTGATAACCAGCACACTTCTGTATGTTGTAAAAGCATTACATGGTCGCTGCCCATATCATTGTATAGTGCAGAAAATACACGAGAGTTCAGGGGCCTTGCTTTAACGTTTTATGGCTGCATGGGCAGTATTGAGTAGCTTGGATGAAAAGGTGCCCATTGTAAACGGCCAGCTCCTCAGTCTCAGTTGCTAATATATGCATATTATTAGTAGTATTGGATAGAAAACACTCTAAATTTCCCAAAACAGTCAAAATATTGTCTGTGAGTATAACAGAACTGATTTTGCAGGCGAAACCCTGAGGAAAATCAAAACAGGAAGTGGCTTCTATTTTGAAAACTCCATGTTCCATAGCCTCCCTTTGCTGGATTTAAAGGGATATGAACCAGATTCCTTTTTCTATCGCTTCCTCAAGGTGTCAACAG
This sequence comes from Oncorhynchus mykiss, assembly GCF_057628025.1. NCBI lineage: Eukaryota > Metazoa > Chordata > Actinopteri > Salmoniformes > Salmonidae > Oncorhynchus > Oncorhynchus mykiss. The sequence continues at coordinate 71,165,056 of NC_143025.1, read as the reverse complement.
TCTTCAGACATAGTTTCAGGCTTTTATTTTGAAAAATGGCCTTAGTTATCTTTGTTTTCTTTATTATTTTGGTTAGGTCAGGGTGTGACATGGGACAAAACAGACAAAACACATAAATCCCCCAAAATGAATCCTGGAAAAGAAGGTTACAAGGTAAGGGGACATACAGAGAGAACGAGAGAGAGTGAGAATAAGGAGAATCCTCGCTGGGGAAAAGCTTGGACCTTTGAATTAGAAGTTAACAGGTCTGTGAGAGCCAGAAATCTTGCTTGTTTGTAGGTGACCAAATACTTATTTTCCACCATAATTTGCAAATAAATTAATTAAAAATCATACAATGTGATTTTCTGGATTTTATTTCTCATTTTGCCTGTCATAGTTGAAGTGTACCTATGATGAAAATTACAGGCCTCTCTCATCTTTTTAAGTGGGAGAACTTGCACAATTGGTGGCTGACTAAATACTTTTTTGTCCTATTGTATGTTACTGGCTGAAAAGGGTGGGGGGTGTATGAGGTTTCATCCCAGAATGACACAGCTCCAGACGGATCAGTGACCAAGGCCCTGGCAGAGATCTCTGGGGGAGATAATGCTCTAACAAATTGGTTTGATAGTGTGTTTGGGAAATTAATAAACGTCATGATCACTGTGTTTTGTGCAACCTTCACCTGTGTGACCGTGTTAGTTTTGTGTGGATGAATCTGGTGTGAAAGGTTCTCATTTCCAGGACTCTGGAGAAATCGATGAGACAACAGATGGTGAGATACGGGCCGATTCCGAGCTCTGACCAGTGGAATGATGAATACATGATTCTAGACCTAGCATATGGATCCGGATCCTTCACATACGAGAAGCCTATGTTAAATGAGACCATTTTTAATGTTTAGGTTCTCTTATGTTTTGATGTTTAGACTATTTCTTTGATGAAGATTATAACGAAAATCCTGAGAAGAAGTGTTATGATTCTGATGTAGGCCTGCAACAGTCAATGTAATACATATGTTGGTCTTTGTTAGGTTGTATTTGGATAACAAGAGATAGTTTTAATAAAAATAGATGTGTGCTCTTTAACATTCTAATAAAAATAGATGTGTGCTCTTTAACATTCTAATAAAAATAGATGTGTGTGTTTTAACATTCTAATAAAAATAGAGGTGTGATTGCATGTATAATATTTAGTCATAGGGTGGATATGTTATGGGATTTTTATGAATAATGACTAAATTATGTATACATTTAGCTTAGAATTATAACTAAACAGAATACTACTCTGTTACTGTATGAATGTATGAATCGTATTATAATCAGATTATAAAATCAAATCAAATCAAATGTATTTATATAGCCCTTCGTACATCAGCTGATATCTCAAAGTGCTGTACAGAAACCCAGCCTAAAACCCCAAACAGCAAGCAATGCAGGTGTAGAAGCACGGTGGCTAGGAAAAACTCCCTAGAAAGGTCGGAACCTAGGAAGAAACCTAGAGAGGAACCAGGCTATGAGGGGTGGCCAGTCCTCTTCTGGCTGTGCCGGATGGAGATTATCACAGAACATGGCCAAGATGTTCAAATGTTCATAGATGACCAGCAGGGTGAAATAATAATAATCACAGTGATTGTAGAGGGTGCAAAAGGTCAGCACCTCAGGAGTAAATGTAAGTTGGCTTTTCATTGCCTGATTATTCAGAGTATCTCTACCTCTCCTGCTGTCTCTAGAGAGTTGAAAACCGCAGGTCTGGGACAGGTAGCACATCAGGAGAACAGGTCAGCGTTCCATAGCCGCAGGCAGAACAGTTGAAACTGGAGTAGCAGCACGGCCAGGTGGACTGGGGACAGCAAGCAGTCATCATGCCAGGTAGTCCTGAGGCATGGTCCTAGGCCTCAGGTCCTCTGAGAGAGAAAGAAAGAAAGACAGAAGGAGAGAGAATTCGAGAGAGAGAGAGAGAGAGAGAATTCAAAAGAGCATACTTAAATTCAAACAGGACACCGGATAAGACAGGAGAAATACTCCAGATATAACAGACTGACCCTAGCTATTGCAGCATAAATGCTGGAGGCTGAGACAGGAGGGGTAGGGAGACACGATACGACGATACCCCCGGACAGGGCCAAACAGGCAGGATATAACCCCACCCACTTTGCCAAAGTACAGCCCCCACACCACTAGAGGGATATCTTCAACCACCAACTTACTATCCTGAAAGAGGGCCAAGGATAGCCCTCAAAGATCTCCCCCACGGCAAAACCCGAGAGGGGGGCGCCAACCCGGACAGGAAGATCACGTCAGTGACTCAACCCACTCAAGTGACACACCCCTCCTAGGGACAGCATGGAAGAGCACCAGTAAGCCAGTGACTCAGCCCCTGTAATAGGGTTTGAGGCAGAAAATCCCAGTGGAGAGAGGGGAACCGGCCAGGCAGAGACTACACTCAATCATAGGACCCACTGAAGAGATGAGTCTTCAGTAAAGACTTAACGGTCGAGACCGAGCCTGCTTCTCTCACAGGAATAGGCAGACCATTCCATAAAAATGGAGCTCTATAGGAGACAGCCCTGCCTCCAGCTGTTTGCAGGAAGGAGGCCTGCGTCTTGTGACCGCAGCGTACTTATGCTCCTCATACTTATGGCTAGGATGCAGGGATTGAGCTCGGGCCGAGTTATCTGGCCCAAGTGTATTATTGGGGCTTGGGCCGATTGTGGCTACTCTCTGGCAGATGATTACACGGACTGCTTTACAGTGGGGCAAAAAAGTATTTAGTCAGCCACCATTTTGACCCCACGGGGTGAAATCTTGCGTGGAGCCCCAGATCGAGGGAGATTATCAGTGGTCTTGTATGTCTTCCATTTCCTAATAATTGCTCCCACAGTTGATTTCTTCAAACCAAGCTGCTTACCTATTGCAGATTCAGTCTTCCCGGCCTGGTGCAGGTCTACAATTTTGTTTCTGGTGTCCTTTGACAGCTCTTTGGTCTTGGCCATGGTGGAGTTTGGAGTGTGACTGTTTGAGGTTGTGGACAGGTGTCTTTTATACTGATAACAAGTTCAAGCAGGTGCCATTAATACAGGTAATGAGTGGAGGACAGAGGAGCCTCTTAAAGAAGAAGTTACAGGTCTGTGAGAGCCAGAAATCTTGCTTGTTTGTAGGTGACCAAATACTTATTTTCCACCATAATTTGCAAATAAATTCATTAAAAATCCTACAATGTGATTTTCTGGATTTTTTTTAGTTGAAGTAGTTGAAGTGTACCTGTGATGAAAATTAAAGGCCTCTCTCATCTTTTTAAGTGGGAGAACTTGCACAATTGGTGGCTGACTAAATACTTTTTTGCCCCACTGTATATAATTAATATTTATTTATGTATTTATTTTTCCATATTTTGTCATTGTTTCTGTGATAAAAAAAGCGATTAAAAAAAAAAAAAAAATTCTTTAAGAGTCCTGTTTAAGTAGTATTTTAGTATTTTAGTATTTTGATACTTTGTGCAAGGCAATTGACAAGCATTAAAAACTTTGTGGATGAGACCTCCCAAGTGGCGCAGCGGACTAAGACACTGCATCGCAGTACAAACTGCGTTGCCACAGATGCTGTTTCGATACTTGTGCTGGCCGCGACCTGGAGACCCGTGAGGCCATGCACAATTGGCCCAGCATTTTCCGGGTAAGGGGAGGGTTTGGCCGGCCGGGATGTTCTTGTCCCATCGTGCTGTAGTGACTCCTGTGATTTTTATTTATTTATTTCACCTTTATTTAACCAGGTAGGCTAGTTGAGAACAAGTTCTCATTTGCAACTGCGACCTGGCCAAGATAAAGCATAGCAGTGTGAACAGACAACACAGAGTTACACATGGAGTAAACAATTAACAAGTCAATAACACAGTAGAAAAAAAGGGGGAGTCTATATACAATGTGTGCAAAAGGCATGAGGAGGTAGGCGAATAATTACAATTTTGCAGATTAACACTGGAGTGATAAATGATCAGATGGTCATGTACAGGTAGAGATATTGGTGTGCAAAAGAGCAGAAAAGTAAATAAATAAAAACAGTATGGGAATGAGGGAGGTGAAAATGGGTGGGCTATTTACCAATAGACTATGTACAGCTGCAGCGATCGGTTAGCTGCTCAGATAGAAAGAAAGACAGGGCCAGGCGCATTTACACTCACACTCAGTCACGAGGTGTATGGTGTTTCCTCCGACAAATTGTTGCGGCTTCCGGGTTAAGTGTGCATTGTGTCAAGAAGCCATGTGGCTTGGCGGGCTTGCGTTTGCAGGACGCATGGCTCTCGACCATCGCCTCTCCTGAGGCTGTATGGGAGTGTCCCAGCGATGGGATATGACAACAGGATAAAAATGGAATATGACAACTGGATAAAAATGGGATATGACAAAAGGGGTTAGGAAAAAAATACAATTATTTAAAAATATTGTGGATGGTTATAATTTCCATCTATAAAATGTATAATAGTAATATTTAAAATTACTAAACCGGGTAATATTAGACATTTATTTAAATTGCATCGGGCCGCTTCTGGGGGAATTCTGGTCAGATGCCGGGAAAGTCGGCTGAATTCCTGTTGACTGAAATGGCCCGATGTACTTGGGCCGATTCTGAGCAGTCATTCATTTTGATTCCGGGCTGAGTCCGACACCCGATTCTGGGCCGATTCAATAATTTCTAGACCCCCAGAAGAGGGGAAAAGAAGAAAATTGAACTTTTTGGCAACAATGCAAAACGTTATGTTTGGCGTAAAAGCAACACAGCTCATCACCCTGAACACACCATCCCCACTGTCAAACATGGTGGTGGCAGCATCATGGTTTGGGCCTGCTTTTCTTCAGCAGGGACAGGGAAGATGGTTAAAATTGATGGGAAGATGGATGGAGCCAAATACAGGACCATTCTGGAAGAAAACCTGATGGAGTCTGCAAAAGACCTGAGACTGGGACGGAGATTTGTCTTCCAGCAAGACAATGATCCAAAACATAAAGCAAAATCTACAATGGAATGGTTCAAAAATAAACATATCCAGGTGTTAGAATGGCCAAGTCAAAGTCCAGACCTGAATCCAATCGAGAATCTGTGGAAAGAACTGAAAACTGCTGTTCACAAATGCTCTCCATCCAACCTCACTGAGCTCGAGCTGTTTTGCAAGGAGGAATGGGAAAAAATGTCAGTCTCTTGATGTGCAAAACTGATAGAGACATACCCCAAGCGACTTACAGCTGTAATCGCAGCAAAAGGTGGCGCTACAAAGTATTCACTTAAGGGGGCTGAATAATTCTGCACGCCCAATTTTTCAGTTTTTGATTTGTTAAAAAAGTTTGAAATATCCAATAAATGTCGTTCCACTTCATGATTGTGTCCCACTTGTTGTTGATTCTTCACAAAAAATACAGTTTTATATCTTTATGTTTGAAGCCTGAAATGTGGCAAAAGGTCGCAAAGTTCAAGGGGGCCGAATACTTTCGCAAGGCACTGTATGTAACAGCCGATCTGATGTTCAAAAGTTCTTGTCAGTTATAAGAAATGATAGTGGATACACTTCGTGAAAATTAAGTCAAAGTTGGTTCAGAGCTATCAAAGCAGCGTCCATACAATCCTGCGTCATCTTTTCACTTTCATTCAGAATATGCAATATATTAAAGTACTAAATCAGATCCTCCTCATCCCCACTTTAGCTACGCTGTTATACAGTTCTGCTCAGTTCTGGAATTCTCCCTACGTGTCATCTGCCACTACTTTATCGTGCACTTTTTATATTATGGGTCTCCTAATTTATGAGCTTGTACAGTATCTCCCTTCTAGAAACCAGAAACCTTCCTTTTATTTATTGAACCTTTATTTAACTAGGCAAGTCAGTTAAGAACACATTCTTATTTACAATGACAGCCTAGGAACAGTGGGTTAACTGCCTTGTTCAGGGGCAGAACAACATATTTTTACCTTGTCAGCTCGGGGATTCAATCTAGCAACCTTTCGGTTAGTGGCCCAACGCTCTAACCACTAGGCTACCTGCTGCCCCAATCACAACTGGCGCCCCAATCACAATCCGTCATATCACACTCTAACAAACTGTTTAATTGTGGGAACATTTTAACCACCTTTGATAGGAGCATCTAACTTACAGTGCTTTCAGAAAGTATTCACACCCCTTGACTTTTTCCACATTTTGTTGTGTTTCAGCCTAAATTTCAAATGGATTCAATTGAGATTGTTTGTCACTAGCCTACCCACAATACCCCATAATATCAATGTGGAATTATGTTAATCGAAATGTTAACAAAAAACAATACTCTCTCACTCTCTCCGGGATATGTTTGTACATACTGTATGTTGATATATGTATCCCTTATTGGTGTAATCCTATGGGATTCATCCCTGTGAATATATTCCTATTGCATGTGCAACTTATTAATACGGCCATATGTATATTTTCCTTTGCTTTAGAACCACAAGTCGTTCAGAGTACGACAACAGTTCAACTGCTATTCCAAAATCCATTGTAAATAACCAGTGTGTATGACTGTGTACCTAATGTGTGGAGGTGATGAAGAAAAGCAATGAAAACCCTGAAAGGAGAAGCTTCCTCCTTGTTCTTATCGGACATCCTGTATAGTCATAACCTAAGTCAGCGTCAGCATAAATGTACTCGCGAGTGAGGGCATTCACTGCCGACTTCTCAGAAGGCTGAGAAAATGGCAGCCAACTGTTTTTTTTTGTTGCTATGTGCACTTGTTCCTCTTTCGCTTATCGCCCCCACCCCGCAATAATTCTTTATCTCTCTCCCTCTCATGCTCTCTCTCTCTCTTATCCCCTCTCTCGCTAATTCTTTATCTCTTTCTCTCTCTCAATGACCTAATGTACCCTCTGGGCAGCAAAGAGAGCTCTGAGCTTCAAGGAAACTCTGATTGAGTTGATTGAGTTAACTCTGACACTTAACTCAATCGATACACACAACAGAATATGGTACCAGAGTGTGGTGGACTAGTGGAGACTGGAGATGTCTCCAAGCACAGGTCCAGAACCAGTTTTATGATTTCACCAGTTGCGTTTATGATCTAATTCGGGTTTATAAAGCTGATCCTAAAGCAGATCTTAGCTGAAGAAAAGTTTAGAAGCAGAACCCTTACATGATAGGGAGCTTTCATAATTTGGTGTGAGAAAATAAGATGCAGTATAATGACAGACAGTTGTAAACAATGGTGTCGAGAAGGAATGGTAAGACTTGGATCATCTGGGTCTGTGGTGTGGTGGTAAATACTGAGTGGGGTCGTGATCTGATCCCCAACACTGGGTCAGGCTGTCATGGCCCCCTGCTGGTCAAAGGCTCTTTCAAGACACAGACGCATAATAACACGCTTGCTTGGTCAAAGGCTCTGTCTTACAAGAGCTTTCTGATTTCTGTCTTTAAATTGATGGAAATTAAACAATAAGAAGCCTTATCATTATTCTTATCATTAGTAAAGGTTTAAAAAATCTGTCATCAGGGTACCTCCAAATGGGGAAAAACACTCAAAGACAAACTAAATTAACTTCAGATGGGCCACCTGCAAGCTAATGGTAATTCATTTGAAATTTGAAAACACAATATGATGATTGCCGAAGCTCGTTCCATGATTCAAGTAGCATGAATCATAGTCTCATTCCATGACTCTTCTGTTGCCTCCAAGCCACCGCAGCTGTAACAGACTGGCTGTTAACCTTCTGGCTCGCTATACAGCTACGTGCCTGTACTATTAGCCTGCCAAGCTACAGTGGCAAAATGTTTAAAAGCCATGGGAGATACAGCACTTTGATCGCTGTGGTACATGTTGGCATAGTAGACATATTACTCATATATACAGTATGTGAAAGTCTTCACATATCCTTGTCCATGTGATCAGTTGTCTTATCTGTGGCTAACTGTCTCTGTTACAGAGCAAAGAGGACGTTTTCGTCAATGTTTGGAAAAGTGTCTCTTTTGACACAAAGCGTCCACTGTGTTTGTTACACGCTGCACTGAGAGCATAGCTGTTCACATACTGGCTCCAAGGTTGAGAACACAAGTCTAGAGAGAGTCCCACTAGAGAGAGTCCAACCCTGGTGCAGGTGTGCTCCACAATGCAGGTGGGCTTAAGTTTGGCAGTAGGTCCCAATATGCAGGTGGGCCCCATGGTGCAGTTGCCAATATTAAAGTGGGCCCAATTGTACAGGTGGGTTCCACAGTGCAGGAGGGCATACATCTAGGTCCCAGTGTGCAGGAAGGCCACAGCATGCAGCAGCATCAGAGGGACTCTGCTCTGATTGTGCCAATATAACAGGTGTCTCTGCACCCTGATCTGTGTTTGGTCAACTGTGTAACCAACTGATTATGGAAGTCAAGGAACAATTTCTCTCTCTCTCTCTCTGTCTCTCTCTCTCTCTCTCTCTTTCTCTCTCTCTCTCTCTCTCTCTCAATTACTTGATGCCTTTTATCACACCCCCCAAACCCTCCCTCTCCCTCGGTCTCTCTCTCCCTCGGTCTCTCTCTCACCCTCTGTCTCTCTCTCTCTCTTTGTCTCCCTCTCTCTCCGTCTCCACCTTGGTCTTTCTCTCCCTTGGTCTCTCTCTCCCTCGGTCTCGCTCTCCCTCTTGTCTTTTTCTCCCTCTGTCTCTCCCTCTCCCCCTCTCTCTCTCCCTCTGTCTCTCTCTCTCTCCCTCTCCCCCTCTCTCTCTCCCTCTCTCCCTCTGTCTCTCCCTCTCCCCTCTCGCTCTCCCTCTCTCCCCCTGTCTCTCTCTCTCTCAAAAATGAAACTTTCTCTTTTCAAGTCTCTCTTCAACTCCCTTTTTCTTTCTCTTCTGCTCTCTTACTCTCTATCATACTATACTTGTGTATATGAGGGACAGTAGGTGAAACGTAATCAGTGTTAGTGTGCCACGCTTACAGCAGGTATTCCATTAACAGCTAAAGTCACTCTGCAGCATTCCAATGGTATTTCATTAACAGATGATTGTTCCCCAGGGTTAATGTTTAGAGGCATTAGGTCTGCAGAAGACTGAATGTTATCCCTACAGCCACTGTTTGATCTTTTCCTCCTGGAACAACCAGGGAGGAGGGGTTGGACCAAAGACAAGACACACACAGATCACTTAACCACTCCAGTCTACCTGAGGCAAAGTCAAAAAGCTTGCGTAAGGAGACTCGCTCACCTTGGTGCTGACAGAAGTAGGTCGTCAGAGAGAGGAAGGAGATAGGATAGGGTACAAGACGTAACAGCTTTTGATTGTGAGAATTTACTAAGCATTCTCTTTCCACATTGAAGTTATAACAGGAACTCTTGTAGGAACAGGTGTCGGAAGATTGATAGTAGTTATCATTAATGTTATCATGAATGTGGTAATAAAGAATGGATAAAAAGCTATAAATAATTTCTGTTCAACACAAACACCCCACACATGCACCAATAGGGTTAAACCACTTGGTGATAATTATAACGCTAACCATAATGTAAAGTTACTGTGACACTGGAGGGCTGTTGGAAACAATAAAAAGTATTCAATACTAAGTAATTCAATACTATGACACAGATAGAACAAGTAGACAGATATTTCACTGGACATATAAATGTGAAGTGTCCGCTTGGTGTTTCCACTCACTACCAAATATGGTAGTGAGAGGAAGCCCACTGGCGGCAGTGGGAGAAGATGGAACAAGATGGATTTTGGCCGACATTCTGCAGATTTTCTCATCGATGAAACATTTGCTTTTAATATCGTTTTCTGTTCCCAAAACTAGAATCTGCTATGAACAGAGTGGACTAAGTTTTGTAGACTTTACCCTTTGCAAACGTTTTTTTTTTAAATTGCGCTGTGTAGGAGTGCAAAGGCGAATTGAGTTATTGCACACGCGCACCTCACAGAGTAGGCATTTCCTAACGTAAATATGCAGACGCATGCTAGAACGTGCCAATAGGATCTCACTAGTGCGTGCTTGGAATTGCTCATATCCTTACTTGTTCTGCCCACTATGACTAATTTGTTCCTATTGGAAACAACAGACAGTGGTCTATCTTGATTTAGTTATAAATCTTTGCCTAAGATAGAGACTATTTGGAAAGGGCACAATTGCTGTCGAAGCTGCAAATTTGGTCGGTGATGGTGGGAGTGGATTTGCCTAATTAAATTATACACTGAGTGTTGGAAGATGAACCTTCATCCCAGTCTGAGGTCCTGAGCGCTCTGGAGCAGGTTTCCATCAAGGATCTCTCTGCTCCATTCATCTTTGCCTCAATCCTGACGAGCCTCCCTGTCTTTGCCGCTGAAAAACATCCCCACACCACCATGCTTCACCGTAGGGATGGTGCCAGGTTTCTTACAGACATGAGGCTTGGCTTTCAGACCAAAGAGTTCAATCTTGGTCCATCAGACCAGAGAATCTTGTTTCTCATAGTCTGAGAGTCTTTAGGTGCCTTTTGCCAAACTCCAAGCGGGCTGTTTTATTTTTTGGTACCCTTCCCCAGATCTGTGCCTCGACACAATCCTGTCTCGGAGCTCTATGGACAATTCTTTCGACCTCATGGCTTGGTTTTTGCTCTGACATGCACTGTCAACTGTGGGACCTTATATAGACAGGTGTGGGCCTTTCCAAATCATGTCCAATGCATTGAATGTACCACAGGTGGACACCAATCAAGTTGTAGAAACATTTTAAGGATGATCAATGGAAACAGGATGCACCTGAGCTCAAGTTCGAGTCTCATAGCAAAGGGTCTGAATACTTATGTAAATAAGGTATTCTGTTTTTGATTTTTAATAAGTCTGCAAACATTTTTATTTAACCAATTTTAGAATAAGGCTGCAATGTAATAACATTTGGAAAAAGTCAAGGGGTCTGATTACTTTCTGAAGGCACTCTATACCAGTGGTGGTCGGTACCATTTGAGATTAGGGAGGACGATTTAAATTTTAATGAGCATGGCCTTATTTCTATTACAGCATAGCATGGATGACAGTCTATCATTCATATTCCATTAAATCAGCTCAATATAATATTATTAGGTTTAGGCTACTACATTTGCCCTATTCTCATCATGAGTTTTCTACAACCTTGTTATGGTGAGTGAATGAGGACCCAAAAGCGAACTAACTTAAACAGAGCTTCTTTAATAACCAAACATAGGTAGGCTCAGATAGACCGGCAGATTCCGACAGGACAGGACAAGGTTACAGCAAACATGACGATAGTCTGGCTCAGGCATGAAACACAACAAACAAGAATCCGACAAGGACAGGAACAGAAACAGAGAGAGATATAGGGACCTAATCAGAGGGAAAAAGGGAACAGGTGGGAAACGGGGTGAATGGGTAGTTAGAGGACACAAGGAACAGCTGGGGGAAAGCGGGGGAGAAAAGGTAACCTAACAACGACCAGCAGAGGGAGACAGGGTGAAGGGAAAGGACAGAGACAAGACACAACATGACAGTACATGACAGTACCCCCCCACTCACCGAGCGCCTCCTGGCGCACTCGAGGAGGAAACCTGGCGGCAACGGAGGAAATCCTCGATCAGCGCACGGTCCAGCACGTCCCGAGAGGGAACCCAACTCCTCTCCTCAGGACCGTACCCCTCCCAATCTACGAGGTACTGGTGACCACGGCCCCGAGGACGCATGTCCAAAATTCTACGGACCCTGTAGATGGGTGCGCCCTCGACAAGGATGGGGGGGGGGGGGGAAGACGAGCGGGGGCGCGAAGGACGGGCTTGATGCAGGAGACATGGAAGACCGGGTGGACGCGACGAAGGTATCGCGGAAGAAGAAGTCGAACTGCGACAGGATTAATGACCCGAGAAATACGGAACGGACCAATGAACCGCGGGGTCAACTTGCGAGAAGCCGTCTTAAGGGGAAGGTTCTGAGTGGAGAGCCAAACTCTCTGACCGCGACAATATCTAGGACTCTTAGTTCTACGCTTATTAGCAGCCCTCACAGTCTGCGTCCTATAACGGCAAAGTGCAGACCTGACCCTCTTCCAGGTGCGCTCGCAACGTTGGACAAAAGCCTGAGCGGAGGGGACGCTGGACTCGGCGAACTGAGATGAGAACAGCGGAGGCTGGTACCCGAGGCTACTCTGAAAAGGAGATAGCCCGGTCGCAGACGAAGGAAGCGAGTTGTGGGCGTATTCTGCCCAGGGGAGCTGTTCTGACCAAGACGCAGGGTTACGAAAAGAAAGACTGCGTAAGATGCGACCAATAGTCTGATTGGCCCGTTCTGCTTGACCGTTAGACTGGGGGTGAAAGCCGGAAGAGAGACTGACGGAAGCCCCAATCAAACGGCAAAACTCCCTCCAAAATTGAGACGTGAATTGCGGACCTCTGTCCGAAACGACGTCTGACGGAAGGCCATGAATTCTGAAAACATTCTCGATGATGATTTGTGCCGTCTCTTTAGCAGAAGGAAGCTTAGCAAGGGGAATGAAATGAGCCGCCTTAGAGAACCTATCGACAACCGTAAGAATAACAGTCTTCCCCGCTGACGAAGGCAGTCCGGTGACAAAATCTAAGGCGATGTGAGACCACGGTCGAGAGGGAATAGGAAGCGGCCTGAGACGGCCGGCAGGAGGAGAGTTACCGGACTTAGTCTGCGCGCAGACCGAACAAGCAGCCACGAAACGACGCGTGTCATGCTCCCGGGTGGGCCACCAAAAACGCTGGCGAATGGAAGCAAGCGTACCCCGAACGCCAGGGTGGCCGGCTAACTTGGCAGAGTGAGCCCACTGAAGAACGGCCAGACGAGTAGGAACGGGAACGAAAAGAAGGTTCCTAGGACAAGCGCGCGGCGACGGAGTGTGAGTGAGCGCTTGTTTTACCTGCCTCTCAATTCCCCAGACAGTCAACCCGACAACACGCCCCTCAGGGAGAATCCCCTCGGGGTCAGTGGAGGCTACTGAAGAACTGAAGAGACGAGACAAAGCATCAGGCTTGGTGTTCTTAGAGCCCGGACGATAAGAAATCACGAACTCGAAACGAGCGAAAAACAGCGCCCAACGCGCCTGACGCGCATTAAGTCGTTTGGCAGAACGGATGTACTCAAGGTTCCTATGGTCAGTCCAAACGACAAAAGGAACGGTCGCCCCCTCCAACCACTGTCGCCATTCGCCTAGGGCTAACCGGATGGCGAGCAGTTCGCGGTTACCCACATCATAGTTACGTTCCGACGGCGACAGGCGATGAGAAAAATACGCGCATGGGTGGACCTTGTCGTCAGAGAGGGAGCGCTGAGAAAGGATGGCTCCCACGCCCACCTCTGACGCGTCAACCTCGACAACGAACTGTCTAGAGACGTCAGGTGTAACAAGGATAGGAGCGGATGTAAAACGATTCTTGAGGAGATCAAAAGCTCCCTGGGCGGAAACGGACCACTTAAAGCACGTCTTGACAGAAGTAAGGGCTGTGAGAGGAGCTGCCACCTGACCGAAATTACGGATGAAACGACGATAGAAGTTCGCGAAGCCGAGAAAGCGCTGCAGCTCGACGCGTGACTTAGGGACGGGCCAATCAATGACAGCTTGGACCTTAGCGGGATCCATCTTAATGCCTTCAGCGGAAATAACAGAACCGAGAAATGTGACGGAGGAGGCATGAAAAGTGCACTTCTCAGCCTTCACAAAAAGACAATTCTCTAAAAGGCGCTGGAGGACACGTCGAACGTGCTGAACATGAATCTGGAGTGACGGTGAAAAAATCAGGATATCGTCAAGGTAAACGAAAACAAAGATGTTCAGCATGTCTCTCAGGACATCATTGACTAATGCCTGAAAGACAGCTGGAGCGTTAGCGAGGCCGAAAGGAAGAACCCGGTATTCAAAGTGCCCTAACGGAGTGTTAAACGCCGTCTTCCACTCGTCCCCCTCCCTGATGCGCACGAGATGGTAAGCGTTACGAAGGTCCAACTTAGTGAAAAACCTGGCTCCCTGCAGGATCTCGAAGGCTGAAGACATAAGAGGAAGCGGATAACGATTCTTCACTGTTATGTCATTCAGCCCTCGATAATCTATGCAGGGGCGCAGAGACCCGTCCTTCTTCTTGACAAAAAAAAACCCCGCTCCGGCGGGAGAGGAGGAGGGGACTATGGTACCGGCGTCAAGAGCTACAGACAAATAATCTTCGAGAGCCTTACGTTCGGGAGCCGACAGAGAGTATAGTCTACCCCGGGGGGGGGTGGTTCCCGGAAGGAGATCAATACTACAATCATACGACCGGTGTGGAGGAAGAGAGGTGGCCCTGGACCGACTGAACACCGTGCGCAGATCGTGATATTCCTCCGGCACCCCTGTCAAATCACCAGGCTCCTCCTGTGAAGAAGAGACAGAGGAAACAGGAGGGATAGCAGACATTAAACATTTCACATGACAAGAGACGTTCCAGGAGAGGATAGAATTACTAGACCAATTAATGGAAGGATTATGACAAACTAGCCAGGGATGGCCCAAAACAACAGGTGTAAAAGGTGAACGAAAAATTAAAAAAGAAATGGTTTCACTATGATTACCAGAAACAGTGAGGGTTAAAGGTAGCGTCTCACGCTGAATCCTGGGGAGAGGACTACCATCCAGGGCGAACAAGGCCGTGGGCTCCTTTAACTGTCTGAGAGGAATGTCATGTTCCCGAGCCCAGGTCTCGTCCATAAAACAGCCCTCCGCCCCAGAGTCTATTAAGGCACTGCAGGAAGCTGACGAACCGGTCCAGCGTAGATGGACCGACAAGGTAGTGCAGGATCTTGAAGGAGAGACAGGAGTAGTAGCGCTCACCAGTAGCCCTGCGCTTACTGACGAGCTCTGGCCTTTAACTGAACATGAAGTGACAAAATGACCAGCGGAACCGCAATAGAGACAGAGGCGGTTGGTGATTCTCCGTTCCCTCTCCTTAGTCGAGATGCGGATACCTCCCAGCTGCATGGGCTCAGCACCCGAGCCGGCAGAGGAAGATGGTAGTGATGCGGAGAGGGAGGCGACGGAGAGCGCGAGCTCCTTTCCACGAGCTCGGTGACGAAGATCAACCCGTCGCTCAATGCGAATAGCGAGTTCAATCAAGGAATCCACGCTGGAAGGAACCTCCCGGGAGAGAATCTCATCCTTTACCTCTGCGCGGAAACCCTCCAGAAGACGAGCGAGCAAGGCCGGCTCGTTCCAGCCACTGGAGACAGCAAGAGTGCGAAACTCAATAGAGTAGTCTGTTATGGATCGATTGCCTTGACATAGGGAAGACAGGGCCCTGGAAGCCTCCTCCCCAAAAACAGATCGATCAAAAACCCGTATCATCTCCTCCTTAAAGTCTTGATACTGGTTAGTACACTCAGCCCTTGCCTCCCAGATTGCCGTGCCCCACTCACGAGCCCGTCCAATAAGGAGAGATATGACGTAGGCGACACGAGCAGTGCTCCTGGAGTAAGTGTTGGGCTGGAGAGAAAACACAATATCACACTGGGTGAGGAACGAGCGGCATTCAGTGGGCTCCCCAGAGTAACACGGCGGGTTATTGATTCTGGGCTCCGGAGATTCGAAAGCCCTGGAAGTGGCCGGTGGATCGAGGCGGAGATGGTGAACCTGTTCTGTGAGGTTGGAGACTTGGGTGGCCAGGGTCTCAACGGCATGTCGAGCAGCAGACACTTCCTGCTCGTGTCTGCCTAGCATCGCTCCCTGGATCCCGACGGCTGAGTGGAGAGGATCCGAAGTCGCTGGGTCCATTCTTGGTCGGATTCTTCTGTTATGGTGAGTGAATGAGGACCCAAAAGCGAACTAACTTAAACAGAGCTTCTTTAATAACCAAACATAGGTAGGCTCAGATAGACCGGCAGATTCCGACAGGACAGGACAAGGTTACAGCAAACATGACGATAGTCTGGCTCAGGCATGAAACACAACAAACAAGAATCCGACAAGGACAGGAACAGAAACAGAGAGAGATATAGGGACCTAATCAGAGGGAAAAAGGGAACAGGTGGGAAACGGGGTGAATGGGTAGTTAGAGGAGACAAGGAACAGCTGGGGGAAAGCGGGGGAGAAAAGGTAACCTAACAACGACCAGCAGAGGGAGACAGGGTGAAGGGAAAGGACAGAGACAAGACACAACATGACAGTACATGACAAACCTAGCCTACAAATTAAATGATGCAGGTGCACAGGTCGAGAGACAAATTGGAATAATCAAGGTGACAGACATTGACACATTCCATACTCCCTTGCACACTCGTACCTGTATCAAGCGGATCTAGGGTTTAATCATTAGTCCAAACAGTTGAGAAACTTTACATTTTGCAACTAAAATTAGAGTTTCTATTGGACAAATTCAGGTAGGTCCATCCCCATTTCATTCCGTTTAAGAAATGTTTTGCCACATAATTGGAGGAATGAATAGACCCTTTATTCCCTGCACACACAGTTCACTTTCATAGCAGCCATACAAACAGCATCATCAAATCAAATCAAATATATTTATAAAGCCCTTCTTACATCAGCTGATTTCTCAAAGTGCTGTACAGAAACCCAGCCTAAAATCCCAAACAGCAAGCAATGCAGGTGTAGAAGCACGGTGGCTAGGAAAAGCTCCCCAGAAAGGCCAGAACAGAGGAAGAAACCTAGAGAGGAACCAGGCTATGAGAGCTGGCCAGTCCTCTTCTGGCTGTGCCGGGAGGAGATTATAACAGAACATGGCCAAGATGTGATCATAGATGACCAGCAGGGTCAAATAATAATAATCCCAGTGGTTGTCGAGGGTGCAACAGGTCAGCACCTCAGGAGTAAATGTCAGTTGGCTTTTCATAGCCGATCATTGAGAGTACCTCTACCGCTCCTGCTGTCTCTAGAGAGTTGAAAACAGCAGGTCAGGGACAGGTAGCACGTCCGGTGAACAGGTCAGGGTTCCATAGGCGTAAGTCTGTGCTCTGTTAGAGTTTCTTGTTATGTTACGTTTATTTTATTAAAACACTCCCTGAACTTGCTTCCCGTTACAACTATGTTTAAAAAGAGCTTTAATTTCTAAACGGTTCAGCCGCTATGGATGTAAATACCCTGAAGTTAAAGCTGACACTCTGCACTTTAAGCTATAGTCATTGTTGGGAGTATAGTGCTGAAAGAGGAAAAAATGCTTCACTGTCCCAATAATTACGGAGGGCACTGTATATAATGAAGGTCACTGCAAACTAAATACACAAATGAAAAAGTATGAAAAAGTATGAAAATGTATGCACTCACTAGTGTAAGTTGCTCTGGATAGAGCATCTGCTAAATTACTAATTTTTATTTTATTTTGTATTATTCAACAAAAAGGACTGGTCTCCAAATGCAGAAAAAGCTAGGCACGACAACATGGGACATTGACATTGGCCCTTCTTGCTGTTCCCACACTTGAGTCTTGGTCCAGATTGTGGGAGCCTGAGTTTTGTGCTGATGCCCAGAGACTGGAGTTTGAATACAGTCAGAGAGAGAAAGAAAACAAAGCGAGAGAGCCAAGTAAACCAGTTAAATGAGAATACAGTACCAGTAAAGTACAGTTAGAGTGGGCCCACGCGTACACCCGTGCACACACACACAGACACACACGCGCATGCGCACACACACACACACACACACATACACACACACACACACACACACACACACAGAGGCAGGTAAATTTGTTTGCACTGTAAGATGCCATCCTGGAGTTGTGGGCCTACAATTTACTGTGTTCACAGAGGGACTGAGAGGCACAGACCGAGGGAGATAAATACAGAAAGAGGGAGAGAGAATGTAAGGGTGTGGTAAAGAGCAGAGCTCAGTTATCATGCCCTCTCTGCGTGTGTGTATCCTTTGCACATAAGTGTGTGTGTGTGTGTGTGTGTGTGTGTGTGTGTGTGTGTGTGTGTGTGTGTGTGTATGCGCGAGTGTGTGTGCGAGTGTGTGTGCGAGTGTGTGTGTACGTGTGTGTGTGTGCGTGTGTACGTGTGTATGAGTGTGTGTCAGTGGTTTCTGGCTGGCTTGTCTGACTTTGACCCACACAGTAGGCAGCTGACAGCCTGGCACGTCGCCACACACACACTTAACGCCACAGCAACGTGCAGCTCGCCTCATACACGGCCTTGGCAACGTAATGTCGTGGAGATGGCTGTGGCTGTTCAGCTGAATCAACAGCAGCCACTGCCGGATAAACTGGAAACTCATTCATAAAAATCACACAGCAGTGGAATATGGCATTAACTTTGCCTACACATACATCCATATATGGCAATATATGCCTACACATAGTCATAAATGGACATACAAGTCACATAAAGATTAACAGAGATATTACACATACAGCAAATATTTTAAAAGTTAGAATCTGGGAATCTAGTTGACATTATTTTAAAATGGTCCATTCTGACAATTTTTTCTTTCTCTGTCTCAGTCTCTCTCGGTGTGACTCTGTATGTGTGTCTCTCTCTGTGTCTCTCTCTCTGTCTCTCTCCCTGTGTGTCTCTCTCTCTGTCTCGCTCTCTCTGTCTATCTCTGTCTCTCTCGCTGTCTCTCTCTCGGTCTCTCTGTCTCTCTCTTTCACTCACTCACTCACTCACTCACTCACTCACTCACTCACTCACTCACTCACCTACTCACTCACTCACTCACTCACTCACTCACTCACTCACACAAAGTGCTCCCTTTTTTGACACAGTAGGCTATATTATTCACAGTATTTATAGGAATGTAAACATATCAGCAAAGACAGACACACAGTTTTACAAGCACGCACAGCTTGGCAATACTCTTTTGGGGATTGTACAGTACAGGAGGGGGATCACGCTCCGCTCCCTTTGAAAAGCAGGATGACCCACATCCCCTCTCCTCTATCCACACCCCTCCATATCCCCCAGCCCCCCTGATGTAGCCACGTGCCACCTCCATGTCAGGTCTCTCTTGGTGACTGAGGCGAGAGGCAGAAAGCATGACTGGGAGCGTGACTCAGGGTAGGTGGGGGGAAGGACCAGATTTTTGGGGGGGAGTAGCAACTGCAGCTCTGCAGCTGTGGGCCTACGTGAGCATCGGCAGGAACACATTATTTTCCCCTCTCCCTGCCTCGTTCCCTTGCTCTCACATCTCTCTTCTTCTCTCTCATCTCTCTCTCCCCCTCCCCCTCCCTCACCCACTTGCCTCCTTGTCATACACACCCTTTCTTTCGTTACCCCTCTCTCTTGCTCCCTCTCTCACAGTCCCTTGCTTCTCTCTCCGTCTCTTCTCGTTCCCAAAGGGCGGAGACCTTGACAATGAGAGATGTGTCACATTCGTCCAGCTGGCGGATATCTGAGACGAGTGAAAGGAGAAAAAAGGAAGGCAAAGATCCTTTTCCCCCAAATACACACAGACACCAAATGTGGCCTGAGACGACCTGCCACACCATGTGTCCTTGTGTTTGTGCATTTGCATTAGCACATACAAAAATCTTATTCACACGTACCAATACATTTTATCCTTAATCTACCCAGTATAATCTGTAATGTACTCAGACAAAATAAGCCATATAGCATGCAACAACACATACTGTGTACTCTACATATCCAAGGCCCTATAGCATAAATACAGGCCCTCTGTCTTTCATTGCGATTAAGAGTAATCAAGTACGCTTATGTGTGTGCATGCGTGCGAATATCAGGAGAACCCCTTCTTTCTTCCGGACAGACAAATCGCTCCCTGAGTTCACTTGTGTCACACAACACACACACTGATGCGTCTACCATCCAATCATGTGACCAGACCAAGGGCTGGAATCTGATCTGGGTTCACACACTCCTTTCAAACCAAGGTTAGACACAATACAATTCACAAAGCACGGGAGGAGGAGGAGGAAGAGGAGGAGGAGAAAGGGAGGTATTGTCTGTCATTGTCTGTATTATGACGCCTGTGCATGACACCATCTACAGTTTATGTGTGATTGTTTTTTTGTGTCTGACACTGCATTCAAAAACGGTCTCAACAGCAGTGCACTGTGGTCTACTGCTACCTCTACTGGTTAAATATAGATCCACATCAAACGTCAATAGAGCTTCCCAGATAGTGGTTTGGAAGCCGAGACCAACTGGTGAATGTGTGATGTGTGTGTTTTATTTTAAGACCAGCACAGACTAAACAAACAACAATCCTCAGGTTCAAGGTCAGAGCACAGCCTCTTTCAAAGCACAACTTACCCTCCACAACAGCATACTGTCTGTATTAACTGAGTGTACCAAACCTTAGCAACACCTTCCTAATATTGAGTTGCGCCCCCCCCCCCCCCCCCCCCCCCCCTCCGCAATACACACGGAAAACTGTTAAAACCTGTTGTAACTAGGGGGCACTATTTTCATTTTTGAAAAAATAACGTTCCCAAAGTAAACGGGCTATTTTGTCAGGACAAGATGCTAGAATATGCTTAGGATAGAAAACACTCTAAAGTTTCCAAAACTGTAAAAATATTGTCTGTGAGTATAACAGAACTGATATTGCAGGCGAAAGCCTGAGAAAAATCCAATCAGGAAGTGACTCATGTTTTGAAAGCTCTGCGTTCCGATGCGTCCCTATTGAGCAGTGAATGGGCTATCAACCAGATTCCTTTTTCTATGTATTCCCCAAGGTGTCTACAGCATTTTGACTTAGTTTCACGCCTTTATGTTGAAGAATGAGCGTAAGCGACTACATTGCGTAAGTGTCTGGCTATTTTTCCTCCCGGTCTTACGGAAAATACAGCTGTCCCGGTGGATATATTATCGAATAGATATTTGAAAAACACCTTGAGGATTGATTATAAACAACGTTTGCCATGTTTCTGTCGATATTATGGAGCTAATTTGGAATATTTTTCGGTGTTGTCGTGTGACCGCAATTTCCGGTCGAATTCTCAGCCAAACCTGAAGAACTAACTGAGTTATTTCGGCTACAAAAATAATATTTTTTGAAAAAAGGAACATTTGCTATCTAACTGGGAGTCTTGTGAGTGAAAACATCCGAAGCTCATCAAAGGTAAACGATTTAATTTGATTCCTTTTCTGATTTTCGTGACCAGGTTGTCTGCTGCTACCTAGGCATAATGCTATGCTAGGCTATCGATAAACTTACACAAATGCTTTTCTTGCTTTGGCTGTTGCTTTGGCTGTAAAGCCTAATTTCAAAATCTGAGATGACAGGGTGATTAACAAAAGACTATTTCATGAAAATTAATATTTTTTGTCCGTTGCGTTATGCTAATTACTGTAGTTGATGACAATGCTCCCGGATCCGGGATGGGTAGTTACAAGAAGTTTAAAGTGTGAAAAACCCAGCAGTGTTGTAGGCACTTAAATCTTTTGTCTTGCACATTCATCCTATGGATGGCACACACACAGTCCATGGCTCAATTGTCTCAAGGCTTAAAAATCCTTCTTTAACGTGTCTCCACCCCTTCATCTACACTGATTGAAGTGGATTTGACAAGTGACATCAATAAGGGATCATAGCTTTCACCTGGTCAGTCTATGTCATGGAAAGAGCAGGTGTTCTTTATGTTTTGTATACTCAGCGTATTAGGCCCATTGTCGTGCCATTCATCTGCCGCCATCACCTCATGTTTCAGCATGATAATGCACAGCCCCATGTCGCAAGGATCTGCACCCATAATAAGAAATGTCAAATAGTTTTAATTGAATAATTCAAGCAAACGCATTTAATTTACTGCATATAATGAACTCATAAATAAATGTTTTGATATGCCTATATCAAACCTAAAACTGTTTTGATGAGACCATATTCATTTGATATAGAATTAATGAATAAAATATTATTCATTTTCTTTAAATTCATTTCATTTCAGTTTTTTTTTCTTCTTCTCTTTTTTTTCTTCAAGCTTTAGAGGATGTTTACTACAGTGTTCTGTTGTTCCAGTAGTTGTTTCATCATGGCCAACATCTCTGTGTGGCATGTCTGTGCTTCCAATTCCCTTTTTCCAGCTGCCAACTGGCGTGTATCAACCTCCACCCAGTAATCTTTAAGCCAAGCTGGCTCCTCTGCAGGTTTCCTTTTCTTCAAATGTGGTGGCTTCACAGATTGGGTTGTTTGTCCCACATCCTCTGACTGGCATGCATTGTCCTCTGGCTCGGTGGACCCTGCTTGTGTCAGGTCAGGTTGAGCGGTGGGCTTTGGGGCAATTGGTAGACCTAACATGGGCTGAAACCCACTGAGGTTGCTGGCTATTGACACAGGGTTGATGTTGGGCTATCTATGAAGGAGTGTGTCTAGTGCATTAAAATATGGGCATGTTGCCATTCTTCAGCACGATTTTTTTACTATTTGTTATTATTGGGGGCCTGTGACCTGTTGGCATTTCTTATGCATTTCTAGTGCTATGAGCTCCCAGGCAGCTTTTTTTCTCCATTTTTTAAGAATATAAATTTGATCTGTATTGTTCGTAAAGCGCAATGAGGAGATAGACCACTGCCTGGTCCCAGGTGAACCCTGCTGCCCCTGAGTCAATGGCTCCATGACTAACTGCTGAAGTTTCCTCACTGGCTCCCTGAATCCCTGACACCCTTGATCCATCACTGGTTGGCTCCTGCAGTGATCCTGACTCTACAAAATAAAAATAAATACAAAAATATAAGGTTACTATCATAGTAAAGTGCTATTATATGGTGCAGTTCTCTATTGACCCAGCTGATTAATTAATAGGTTGATGATAACAAACCCTAGATCAATTAGAGGATGGAGAAACTTGAACAAGAAACATCTGGCTAGTTAATGTTAAACTAAATTAGTTAGCTTGCTAACGTTAGCTAAGTTAGCTAGCTAATGTAGCTAACGTTAGCTTACCTAGTAAGTGAACGTAATAAATTACATACACATGAACACTATATATCTCAATTACCTCCTGGGTTTGTTTTGCCATTACATTTGGCAATATGTTGAATTATTACTTTAAATGTATCAATATAGCCACATCTATCACATCTTGCCGTTACGGACACTGCCATTTTGAAATTGGATATAACTCTCGCAGAGGCTCAGATCAACCCTACTCCTTGGCCAGAGCGTCCAGTGTGCGCACTGAACAATCCGAGAGACAAACAGACAATCTGGCAATGCTCTGAATTTAGGAACGCCCAGAGCACACTCTCTGGCACTCTAGAATGAATTGAATAATGCATCCCAAAATCTCATTCTAGTTCTGTGGGAGGTTGGTCTGTGACATCATCCACTGTTGTCAGAGCTGTTACTAACAACAACATATTTAACTAATTTTGGCAAAGGGATCCATGGAATAAGTTAAGAGGGTGTAATACAATGTCATACCATTAATCTACAAAGTATGTTCTTAACCCTGGGCAACATGGGCCTGGGAGGCTCACAGGGATATTGGTAACCACAGTACCCCACCAATTTTCAACTCAATACTTCTTGTATTTTTCCCAAAATGATTTGTTTAAACATAAATGCACTGTCATTTAAGCTTTTAAACTGCAAAGTTTTCTCTCTGACCTATGATAAAATGTGTACAATTGCAGAAAATGAGCTTGAAAACTGTAACATTTTCTCACCGATGCCAAGAAATGGGCCCATTAAAATGTTTCTTCCCAGGGCCCTGAGACTTGGTTCGTATGACCATGCACTGCCGAAGTCATAGTATAGTTCGTTTTGTTCTGATTTTGAGGGGGTCACTGATGATTTGTTATTACAAAAGTGGCCTTAGCAGACAGAGGACGCCAGAACACAATGACAAACACTACCACAACCAGGAGTGAGACAGATAAATAGAGAGACAGAGAAAAAAAATACTTATATCATTAAAACAAACTTTCTTTCCTTTTAACAGACTAGAAAGTTAAAACATCTCCCCATAATCATACCCTCACTCTTCTCCCAGTTCACCTCAAACAACACTAAAGCCCTGCTAACCTCTTCTACATCTCCCTCCCCTCTAACAAACACTGTTACATCATCAGCATAAGCTGACAATGAAACCGACTCCCCACCTACTACCCCTGGAAGTGACAACCCCTGCAGCCTCTCCCTCAGCCTACAACCCCTGCAGCCTCTCCCTCAGCCTACACAGCAGTGGTTCTATGACTAAACAGTAAAGCTGACCTGAGAGTGGACACCCCTGCCTAATCCCTCTCCTAACTGGGACTGGCTGGCTCAGCCCACCCCACACTTTTACCAGAAGCCCCACAATACAACAACTTGATCCATGATCTAAACCCACTTCCCAGGCCAAACACTTCCATGGTCCTAAACAGACAGGCACTCTATCAAAAGCTTTTTCTTGATGTATCGAAATTATTCCCAGGTCCTGATCATACATCCTAATGATGTCTCTCAAAAGAAACAAGTTGTCCATTATTGTCCGCCCAGGCACACAGTATGCCTGGTCCCTATGAACTACTAACAACGTTTCATTCGATTTGCCAAACACTTGGACAGTATTTTGTAATCCAAGCAGAGCAACAACACCGGCCTCTGGTTCTTCAATAGAGTTAGGTCCCCCTTCTTCGGCAGTAGTGACCACACTGCCCGCTGGCAGCTGACTGGTAGTACAGAGCTCTCAAAGGACTCCCAAAAGATCTCTAAGAGGTCCCTCCCCAATATACCCCAGAAACATTTATAAAACTCAGCTGTCAGTCCATCGATCCCCGGCACACGGCCTGGGGAGAGCTGCTGCACAGCCGCTGTTAGTTCCTGAAACTAAAGATTCCCCTCCAGCCCAGCACTCTGCTCAGGCCCAAGCTTAGGCAACCCCCTATAGAATTCCCTGAGCACACTGTGGATCAGTATTGCTGTCACTGTTGTCTGCGTGGAAGTCCATAGTCATCTTCCTCAGTCTCGCTGGATCTGACATCAGAGACCCTGAAGGACACCGCAAATGGA
Organism: Oncorhynchus mykiss; assembly: GCF_057628025.1. Lineage (NCBI taxonomy): Eukaryota > Metazoa > Chordata > Actinopteri > Salmoniformes > Salmonidae > Oncorhynchus > Oncorhynchus mykiss. The sequence goes on along the minus strand of NC_143025.1, from coordinate 71,140,219 downwards.
ACATCTGCTTCTGCTGCGCCGACTTCCTCTCCAAGTTGAAGAAGAATGCACTTGGAGCACCCCTTTCCGTAAGGGTAGCCATCCATTCTCTAATAAGCGCACCCTTTACCTGATCATGTAAAACCCCAGCTGCGTCCGCTTAGCCCTCAACTCCCTCTCTGACCCTAAAACCTGCTGCCCAATAAGGCTATCCTCAATGCCTCTAATATCCTGCTCCAACCTCTGAATAGTAGACCTTATCCTTGCTGTCCCATGGGAAGAGTGCTGCTGGCAAAACATCCTTACTTGTGTTTTCCCCATCTCCCACCATTGTCTTAAGTTCTCAAACTCAGCTTTCTTCCCTTTCCAACTCTCCCAAAATACACCAAACCCCTCACAAAATGAGTCATCATGCAATCATTTAGCACTAAAGTGCCAGTAAGACCTCGGACGAGGTACAACTGCCAAGCTATACTCAACTGTTACCGTATGATTGTCTGAAAAACCACTAGGCCAGATTCAGGAGCCCAGAACAATGTTACAGCTCCACCTCTGAGGTAGATGATACTTTAAGATCTAGGCCTGATGAGAACAGAACTGCTACTCCTGCACTTATATTAGACCCATGACTAAGGAAATACTCCCCAACCCATTCCATGCCCCACACTACCTTATTACCAGTATCACTGTGGGCCTTGTGAGTGGAAAATTAACATGTTTACCTGCTTTGTTTAATATTAATAGTTAACAATTATGTATACTTAACAAATAGTAAGACATTTCTGTTCTAATAATGCTGTATATTTGTCAAGGTGCATACTCCAGCTCCCTGCAGCTGGTCTAGGTGTGTGGTCAAGGATATGGGTTTTACTCGAGATAGGGGTATCTGGAACTGACAATTGATTTAATGGGTTGGTGATAAAACCTACATCATGCATTTCATAGAATGAGTTGGTGTTTGTGTAATGTAAGGTACCAGGGAGAGATGGTTCGGGTATGGATAATGATAAGAGGAACCTTGTCTTGGGGGCTACAGTGGTTCCTCCTTTAAAAGTTGTGAGCTTACACTTAGAGGTACCAAGCATCACAACTTCATTGCTCCAGAGCACCACAATGGGGAGTTAGAGCACTCACGTTGCCACACATTTGGGTCCCAAGATTTTTATATAACCAATCATATTGAGTGGTTCCAATGACGTATTTGTCGCGAGCCACCCATCCCTGGTGGCTTTCTTCAACAAAAATGGCTGACAAAACATTATGGTGGAAGCAAATGTAGGTAATTATAATGTCATAACGAGTCAACCTAAAAATTTACAATTGAGAGGAATATGTTAGTTAATGTAGAGACAAACGATTGTGCATATTTTTTTGTCATAAAGTTCATTTACGAAAATCGCAATTTAGCAAGTTAACTAACTAGCTAACATTAGCCAGCTAGCTAGCTAGTGTTATGACATGAGTACAGTATGACATTGTAATTCGTGTTGTTTAATGTTTTAGGAGCTCCTGAGAAAACCCTCAAACTAGGCTGTCTGTCGTCTTGGGATTGAGTGGATGTAAAGAATCTAGCGAGCTAAAGCATTTACTGCAAATTGAATGTACAATTGTGTAAGCTTGTCTTGCCATGCAATGTAGATGAAGTAACGTAGCTAGCTAACTATTTACTTGCTTATTGTGTAGTGGAGGATAAAAATAACTGTATGCCTATGGATTTGTAGCTAGCTACAGTATGTAGCCCGTCTGTGTATGGACCCTAAAATGTTAGGTTCTGAACTAATATACATACCAATCTATGAACCTCAGCTATCATAGTTGTTGTATCAACTTCAAGTCTGAATGGCATTAATGAAGCCTATGGATTGAGTAGAATATAATCATTTTAATGTGCCAGGGATGCAAGTCCTATATACATGTACTGTAGTTATTACCACGCATGAGATCCCGACATTGTAGCCTGTACATTGAATATATTCACTGATCATGTACTCTTCATGTACTCTCTAAACTATGCATATCTATCTCCCTTCATCTGTATTAATCTGAGGACACAGGATACTATTTCAATGAGATACTTAATTTCAACCAGTGGAGAATGTGAAACGCTTTATTGAAAGAAGTTCATTATCCAGGTGTTATGAATACATAATACATGCATTAAAATTATAAGCATTGTAATATTATATTACAAATACAAGTTCAATCTGTACTCCAATGCACATATGATGTCCATTATGAAACGAGGAAGAAAGACGAGGTGGGGAGAGAGGTGTAGAAGACACAGAAAGGGAAAGAGGTAAGAACAGAGGAAGACAGCATATGATTAATGAATTACAGTGCTACCCAAATATTCTCTCAGTTCATCACAATTACAGTGTCTCTAGCGGTGTCTCCTAACCAGCCTTGGGCCTCCAGTTGGCCCGAAGGATAAGAGCGGGTAAGGTGGCGATGAGGGGACTGGCTTCCTCTCACATCAAAACATACCTACAGACAAGAGCCAGATGGATAGAGAGCATGATTAAGCCTTGTTTTTTTTATTCTAACACGATCAGTCATCACAATCATCAGGAGGTGAAATGCAAAACTGCAGAGATCATTAACTCTGGGACTACTGCATCTCTATCTGTATTTCAATGTAAAGCATCTCCTTAATAATACTTCCTGTTGACCTGACCTCTCACCTATGATCATGCTGTACCCTCTGTGTCAGCCAGTTCAGATGCGGGAGCGGTTCACCGACACAGCTGATATAACCTAGAGGATGCATGGGCAGTTTAGTTTTACAGACAGACCGTAAGCCGCTCGTTCCATTGATCAACACGTACGACCTGGACAAAGCACCATTCAGGTATCAGTGACTACTCATGTGCCTCAATGTGAAAGCAATGCACGTTCCTGGGAAGCAGGCTGTGGTGGTTGACACACTGACAAGAAACCCACTGAAAGAAAACACATCCGACACAGAATAATAAGTCAAAGCATATGTGGAAGCTGGGGGGGAGAGCAGACCAGTGTCTGCACACATGCTGGATGACATCATAGAGGCGAAACGCAATGATGCAGCCCTCCAAATGGTCATGGGCTACATCCGAAAAGGCTGGCCTCCGAATGGCGCAGCTACCCTACTCGCTACAGGGATACCACACAGCGAAAGCGCATCTATTGGGGCGGGACAGACTTGTGCTATATCAAGACAGGATTGTCAGCCCAGCTTCACAGAGAGAAGAAGTTCTACAGATACACAAAGGTCACATGGGGGCTGACAAAGTGCAGAGAAAGAGCCAAGATGTCGGTGTGGTGGCCGGGCATCAGCCCTCACATCACGAGAAAAGGGATGTCATGCAGGATCTGTATAGAGAACAAACCAACTCAAAAGAGAGAGCAACTTGTCATGATACCTTTACCTAAGGGTCCGTGGCAGAAGATCGCAGCTGACCTGTGTGAGCTAGAGGGCAAGAAATACCTCATACTGCTGGACTACTATTCTAGGGACATACAAATAGCTCACCAACACTAATCAGCAGGTCATCACCTGCCTCAAAGGTATGTTTGTAAGTTGGGGGATACCTACCGAGCTCGTTAGTGACAACACTACTCAGCTTGTCTGCACTGAGTTCAAGGAGTATGGTTTCACTCATACCCCCTTCAGTCCCCATTTCCTACAGGCAAATGGAGATGCGGAGAGAGCTGTACAGACGGCTAAGTGAATTCTTAAACAACCTGACCCACACATGGCTCTAATGTGCTACTGAGCCACACCCATCAGCACAACAGTATCAAGCCCAGCACAACTCATGACTGGACGTCAGATCCAGTTTGGATCGATCCCAGTGCTGGATGGGAAACTCCAACCAAAACGCATCAGCCACAACAGTTTTAAACAGAAGGACCAAAAAGCCAAACAAGCTTACCAGTTCGTCTTTAATGCAACCGCTGTGTTAGATTTCAAAAAAACTTTACGGAAAAGGCATAATCTGAGTACGGCGCTCAGAGCCCAAAACAGCCAAAAGAAATATCCGCCATGTTGCGCCGTCAACATTAGTCAGAAATAGCATTATAAATATTCACTTACCTTTGATGATCTTCATCAGAATGCACTCCCAGGAATTCCAGTTCCACAATAACTGTTTGATTTGGTCGATAAAGTTCATAATTTATGTCCAATTTATCTCCTTTTGTTAGGGCGTTTGGTAAACAAATCCAAACGTGAGTGCAAGTCCAGCGGAAAGGTCGGACGAAAATTCAAAAAAGTTATATTACTGGTCATAGAAACATATCAAACTATGTATAGAATCTATCTTTAGGATGTTTTTATCATAAATGTTCAATAATATTCCAACCGGAGAATTCCTCAGTCTTCAGAAAAGCAAAGGAACGGGAGATACCTCTCATGTGAAATGCGTGTGACCAGCGTGTGACTGCTGGCAGTCCTCTGACTCATTCCCCTCTTATTCAGCCCCCCTTCATAGTAGAAACCTCAAACAACGTTCTAAAGACGGTTGACATCTAGGGGAAGCCTTAGGAAGTGCAACATAACCAATATCCCACTGTGTATTCGATAGGGTTCAAAAACTACAAACCTCAGATTTCTCTCTTCCTGTTTGGATTTTTTCTCAGGTTTTTGCCTGCCATACTCACAGACATCATTCAAACAGTTTTAGAAACTTCAGGGTGTTTTCCATCCAATACTACTAATAATATGCATATATTAGCATCTGGGACTGAGTAGGAGGCAGTTTACTCTGGGCACGCTTTTCATCCAAAAGTGAAAATGCTGCCCCCTATCCCAAAGAAGATAACAGGAGGCATTCAGTGCACCCCCTACCGGAATTACAGCCTGGACAGAGTGTAAGAGTCAAGCTGGACAGAGGGAAAGGATGGAAAACACTAGCAGTTGTCATCAGCAAATCTCTAGAGCTAAGATCCTACATTGTGGAAAATGAACACCTTCAGGGTTTTCCAGAGTCACCTACTATCACGACTCAGGATAAGACCCAGATGCAGACACAGGAGGCAGATAGTTCAAATCTCAGAAAGTTTATTTTCATACAGAGTGCAAGCAAAGGGCAGGTCGAGGGCAGGCAGAAGGGTCAGAACCAGGAAGACTAAAAACACAAACTTGAGAAACAGGAAAACTAGAAAAAAACACACTAGTACGATCTGACAAGGAAAGATGAACTGGCAACAGACAAACAGAAAATGCAAGTATAAATACACAGGGGAAAATAGGGAAAAATGGGAGACACCTGGTGGGGGGTGGAGACAAGCACATGTAACAGTACAAATTTAGACCGTCCCCTCGCCCATACCCGGGCGCGAACTAGGGACCTTCTGCACACATCAACAGTCACCCTCGAAGCATCATTACCCATCGCTCCACAAAAGCCGCGGCCCTTGCAGAGCAAGGGGAACTACTACTTCAAGGTCTCAGAGCAAGTGACGTCACTGATTGAAACGCTATTTAGCGCCCACTCTAACTAAGCTAGCCGTTTCACATCCGTTACACTCACCCCCCTTTTGACCTTCCTCCTTTTTCCGCAGCAACCAGTAATCCGGGTCAACAGCATCAATGTAACAGTATAATTTTAAACCGTCCCCTCGCCCATACCCGGGTGCGAACTAGGAACCTTCTGCACACATCAACAGTCACCCTCGAAGCATCGTTACCCATCGCTCCACAAAAGCCGCGGCCCTTGCAGAGCAAGGGGAACTACTACTTCAAGGTCTCAGAGCAAGTGACGTCACTGATTGAAACGCTATTTAGCGCCCACGCTAACTAAGCTAGCCGTTTCACATCCGTTACACACACAACAGGTGAAACAGATCAGGGTGTAACACCTACTCCAGAGAGCAGCAGAACAATGAAAGAGTCACCCGGTCTACCAGTGAGGACAGCACACAGGTCCTGCCTGTGAGCCAGCCAACTTCCATCCCCTCACTCAATCCACCACCTCAGCCAGCCTCACCACAACTGGTGAGAATGACCTCCAGAGGTCGAGAGGTAAAACTACCACTGAGGTTCAGAGACAAAAGAAAGAGACAAAAGAAAGAAAGATGTATAGGAACAGCAACTGTTTCGGGGCAGAATAATCCTTATGTTGCTGTGGACAAAGGGCTGTCTACCCCGATGTCCGAGTTGACACAGTTATGTCGATGTTAAAAGAAAAACAAAACTTATTTTACTAAAAAGGATATGTTATTGAAATACAAATAGATTGCATTGAAACAGTCCACACGGTGAATTATTAGGTATCAGGTAGAGAGGATATTAGAGTTTTTATTTCTCTCAGAAAAGGGGCGATGTCTGATAGATATCTCCGTAACTGATTGGTTATGCGTGTCATCGTCATCACCAGATAGGACTAACCTTGTGTCATAACTCTCCTGTGAAGATCTGAAGGATCAGGTCACAGTGGGTCCGCTCTACAGTGTCCTCTCTCTCCTGCAGAGGTGGAGGGGGCCTCTTTATGGCGGTCGTAAAACACGCTGCTTCTGGGCTCTGTAGTATTGAGTATGTAATGTGACTGTGGAACACAGAGAGACACTTGGACATCAAAAGGTTGAATAATTGAACAGTATTTCTGTATTCCAAGCAGTTGGTTTAGTCCGGGAACACTTAAGGAACAGTCATATCGAGGTTGTTTCATTTGGTGACCTCATGAAGGACAGGAGACACACATTACTGTTTCTTTATTTGTATACACTTCTCAATTATGGGGTTTGCATCTGAATGTTGTATAAATTTACAGTAGACCAGAAAACATGGAAGCTGCCGTTACATGTTGAAATGGTTAGCAACTCCAAAGGATAAGACCAGAGAACATGGAGATAATTTCTACATTGAAATGGCTAAGAATTCTACAAACTAAAGAACAATTATTCAGGCTGCAGCTGTACTTTTGTCTGGTAAACGCTACCGGTCGAACGACCGAATAGTACGTCTGACGTATCCATTACAACAGACACTATCCAGAGCCAGCTGAGAAAACTACAACTACGAAAGACTTTGATCTCTGGTGGACAAACCAGAGACTTTACAATCTATCCAGCAGACAGACCGGTGTTCGCAGAGAGGGACAACAAAGGCATACACTAGTAAATATGTAAATTGCCATTTATTTTCGAATGAGCGGTTGCTCATGTTCAAAGTATTAGCATTTCCATGAGTATCGTTATAAAATCTGAATTTACCGCTCTTGAGCTGTCCCCACCCCTTTCCTTTGTCTACCAAGCCGTCATATCGGTTTTGTCCACTAGGGACTTTTCTTTGCCACATGTTAGTAACCAATGTATGACCTACTCTAGGTGTGTTCATGTAATTGATTTGTTAGTTAGTAAATAAATAATTAAGCCAATTTGTATATCGCTGATTCATGATTTATGTCAGGATTCGTGCAGATATCCAAGGGTTTGCGACATTCAGGAATGAGACTGATGAGGTAATAATACATTAATAGAAGACTGTAATCGATAAGATAATAAAATATCTGAACAGTTATATTACTATTTCGTGATTAATTTAATCACAGAATAATTATAGATAGAGAATTGATTTGATAATACAACAGTCTTCACATTTAATAAATAAGTCACGTTACGACACTAGCAATGAGGACCAGTAGCTCGGTGGACTCCATGTTAATTGTCTGATTGAAGAGTTATTAAACCTAACTAAACCGGATAATTCACTGCCTGGTCTCCATCATGACAACCACTAAAATGTATCACTTAACCTACCTACCCAAAAAAGATATATATAGACAGAAATAAGCAAAAAAAAAGGGACAGCAAACCCTTTCACCACTCTCACACCAACATGTGTCTATGGTGTGGAGAGAGAGAGAGAATAGGCTGTAGGGACATCTTGCTTGTTGAAGAACCAATCAGTGATGCTCAGCACATTAAGCCCATGAGTCCTTTATGTTGCCATAGTTACGCCACAGGTTGTAGATCTCTTCTAGCTGGTTGTAGTTCGCCTGCGGAAGAAAATGTCAACTACTTCATATTGTCTGTACATAATATGGATTGACTAACGATAGGGTTTGATAACCCATCCTTATTAGTGATATTGGATTTACCTAGGGAAGGAGTCCACCCTGGTAGGCGGGCCAACTGCAGCAGTAACCAATGAGGCATCTGGTAGAATTCAGAGCCTTGGACATGGCAAAGAAAGGAAGAAAGAAGGAAAGAAAGAAGCGTGTTCAAGCAAGCAATTACAAATCCCCGAGCTGACAAGGTACAAATCTGTTGTTCTGCCCCTGAACAGGCAGTTAACCCACTGTTCCTAGGCCGTCATTGAAAATAAGAATTTGTTCTTAACTGACTTGCCTAGTTAAATAAAAAATATTAAAAAATAATTAAATACTCACCCTGTACTTCCTTCCCTTCTCCCAGCATCTGTGGTTACGGAGCCGTTCCAGAATCAGAGGGCTGGATTTGCCATCATGTTGAAAGAGCCTGCGTGCTGGCCGCTCTGATGAACTCTCATTTTGAATCATTACTTAAGAACTAAAAATGTATCAACGTAAATCAATTGTTATTTGCATGTTACATTTATTTACATGTTTTATGTTTGCCCAGTCTTTGAGGGTATTCACAAATTAAGGAGTGTGGCATCCTAATCACAAGATCCACCAACCCCACTGGCTTGCCAACTTCAACATGCCATCACTCTGCTTCCTCCATTCCTGAAGAGTGTGCCTTTAATGACATGGTGCATTGTGGTTTCAGTTTCCTTTTCAAGAGACATAGTGTCTAGTCTTGACAAGGAAGGAAGTGGGGTTACTGACCGTTTGGTGTTCTGGCCTGTTCAACAAGTTTACCAAACATATCACTGCACTCCATAGTGATACACTATCTATTCACTTTTTCAGCTCAATGACAGTCCCTCAGTGCATTTAAGTGTTGGTTGTTCTACTGTTGTCCTTTACTGACACCTGGTGGACAAAATAAGTGGTTGGTATTCACAGTGGGTACAGATCAGAGTATACCTATGTGAGCGGAGTGGACCTGGAGCAGAGCGTGACCAATTTGACTGGAGCGTGGAGGGAGTTTCCCAAAGGCTAGAGTGTTGACCTTCTCTCCCACTCCAATTTCGCTCCAGTACCGCCAATAGTATTCACTTCACCAGCTCAGGGCATGCCTGGCCCAGCATGCATTTGTAGGCTACTTGTGTGCTTCTATAGCCCCTTGTTTTAGCTACTGTCATGGAGATCGCTAAATATTTTCAGAAAAAAAAACCCTGAGGTGCAAAATCAAGGTAACATACACTGAACAAAAATATAAACACATGTAAAAAGTGTTGGTCCCATGCTTGACGAGCTGAAATAAAAGATACCAGACATTTTCCATACACACAAAAAGCTAATTTCTCTCCGATTTTGTACACAAATGTGTTTACATCCCTGTTAGTGAGTAATTCTCCTTTGCCTGACAGTTTTGTCACATAACACAATGCCACAGATGTCTCAAGCTGACTGCAGGACTGTCCACCAGAGCTGTTTCCAGAGAATTGAATGTTCATTTCTCTACCACAAGCCGCCTCCAACGCCGTTGTAGAGAATTTGGGAGTATGTCCAACCGCCCTAACAATTGCAGACCACTTGTACGGCGTTGTGTGGGCGAGCGGTTTGCTGTCAGCGTTGTGAACAGAGTGCCCCATGTTAGTGGTGGGGTTATGGTATAGGCAGGCATAGGCTACGGACAATGAACACAATTGCATTTTATTGATGGCAATTTGAATGCACAGAGATACCGTGAGGCCCATTGTCATGCCATTCATCAGCCGCCATCACCTCATTTTACAGCATGATAATGTACGGCTCCAGGTCAAGAATTCCTGGAAGCTGAAAATGCCCCAGTTCTTCCATGGCCTGCATACTCACCAGATATGTCACCCATTGAGCATGTTTGGGATGCTCTGGATCGACGTGTATGACAGTGTGTTCCAGTTCCCACTTAATATCCAACAACTTCGCACAGCCATTGAAGAGGAGTGGGAAAACATTCCACAATCAACAGCTTGATCAACTCTATGTGAAGGAGATGTGTTTTCTGATCCAAAGATCAGGGCCTAATGATTTTATTTAAATTTACTGATTTCCTTATATGAACTGTAGCTCATTAAAATCTTTGAAATTGTTGCATGTTGCGTTTACATTTTTGTTTAGTTGTGATAACGGAGCTGTGAGTCGGGAAGCAGGTACAGGTGAAACGTTTAATAAACAAAACCAGAAACAATACAAGTCCATGTGGCTATACGCCAGTACACAATAATAATAGCAACTGGTGAGAAAACATAAGAGAGTGACATATAAAGGGGAGGAAATTTATGAAGGTAATGAAGTCCAGGTGTGAATCATAATGATTAACATGTGCGCGCAATGATGTGTGCCAGGTGTGCGTAATGATGAATCCCAGGACCGGTGTTTAGTACTCTGGCGATGTCGTACACTGGAGGGGAGGAGCAGATGTGACATCAGTATATACAAAGATAAGCAGGACCAAGAGCAAGAGAGAGAGTGTGGTGTAGTAGTGTCCTGATGGTTTACTATGTGCACATGCTAACAGAAAGGACGAGGTGGGTAGCTAGCTAAGTGTGTCATTGTAGCAAAGTATTTATAAATAAAAATCTGATCTCTTAAAAGTGTCCTTCATTTTAGTTCTATTATCTATACAATAGGCTAACAATGATTTCGTCCCAATAGGCCTGACATATTACCTCTTTCAATGAGCTTTCTGTTTTGATAGGGTTATTTTTCCTAAAAACCTTTAGGTCTACCTGTAACGGTTTTCTTCTGTGGACGAAGGATCGGACCAAAGCGTAGCGTGGTTAGTGTTCAACATGTTTAATAAAGACAATAAACGCGAACACTACAAAATACAAAACAACAAATGTGAAAAACCGAAACAGTCCTATCTGGTGCATAGACACAAAGACAGAAGACAACCACCCACAAATTACCTACAGAATATGGCTGCCTAAATATGGTTCCCAATCAGAGACAACGATAGACAGCTGCCTCTAATTGAGAACCAATCTAGGCAACCATAGACATACAAACTACCTAGAAAGGGAACAGCCCTATAAACATACAAAACCCCTAGACAAGACAAAACACATACATCACCCATGTCACACCATGACCTAACCAAAATAACAAGGAAAACAAAGAACACTAAGGTCAGGGTGTGACAGTACACCCCCCCCCCCCCCCCCCTAAAGGTGCGGACTCCCAGACGCACACCTAAACCCATAGGGAAGGGTCTGGGTGGGTGTCTGTCCACGGTGGCGGCTCCCTCCCACTCCACCATTGTCTTAGTCAGTTTTTGTGGCCTCCTAGGAACGGCGACCATCGCAGCCAACCCTGACCTGGGAACCCTAATAAATGGGCCCACGGGACTGAGGGACACCTCTGGACTAAACAAACTCCTCCGGACTGAGGGGCAGCTCCGGACTGAGGGGTAGCTCAGGACTGAGGGGTAGCTCAGGACTGAGGGGTAGCTCAGGACTGAGGGGTAGCTCAGGACTGAGAGGTAGCTCAGGCTGAGAGGTAGCTCGGGACTGAGAGATAGCTCAGGCTGGTTGACGGCTCTAGCGGCTCCTGGCTAACTGGCGGCTCTGGCGGCTCCTGGCTGACTGGCGGCTCCTGGCAGACTGGTGGCTCCTTGCAGACTGGCGGCTCCTTGCAGACTGGCGGCTCCTTGCAGACTGGGGGCTCTGGCAGATCCTTGCAGACTGGCGGCTCTGGACAGGCGGGAGACTCTAGCGGCTCTGGACAGGCGGGAGACTCTAGCGGCTCTGGACAGGCGGGAGACTCTAGCGGCTCTGGACAGGCGGGAGACTCTAGCGGCTTTGGACAGGCGGGAGACTCTAGCGGCTCTGGACAGGCGGGAGACTCTAGCGGCTCTGGACAGGCGGGAGACTCTAGCAGCTCTGGACAGGCGGGAGACTCTAGCAGCTCTGGACAGGCGGGAGACTCTAGCAGCTCTGGACAGGCGGGAGACTCTAGCAGCTCTGGACAGGCGGGAGACTCTAGCAGCTCTGGACAGGCGGGAGACTCTAGCAGCTCTGGACAGGCGGGAGACCCTGTAGGCAGAAGACGGAGAGACAGCCTGGTGTGGGGGGCTGCCACCGGAGGTCTGGTGCGTGGAGGTGGCACTGGATAGACCGGACCGTGCAGGCACACTGGAGCTCTTGAGCACCGAGCCTGCCCAACCTTACCTGGTTGAATGCTCCCTGTAGCCCGACCAGTGCGGCGATGTGTGTTGGCACTGGGATGTGTTGGCGAACCGGGGACACCATGCGTAAGGCTGGTGCCATGTACGCCGGCCCAAGGAGACGCACTGGAGACCAGATGCGTAGAGACGGCTTCATGGCACCTGGCTCGATGCCCACTCTAGCCCGGCCGATACGAGGAGCTGGAATGTACCGCACCGGGCTATCCACCCGCACCGGGGACACCGTGCGCTCCACAGCATAACACGGTACCTGCCCGGTCTCTCTCGCTCTCCGGTAAGCACAGGAAGTTGGCGCAGGTCTCCTACCTGCCTTCGCCACACTCCCTGTGTGCCCCCTCCAATACATTTTTGGGGATGCCTCTCGGGCACGCCTCCGTGCTGATTCCATTCGCCGGTATCCCTCCTCACACTGCTCCAGAGAATCCCAGGCAGGCTCCGACACTCTCCCTAGGTCGACCGCCCACCTGTCTATCTCCTCCCAAGTAGTGACACAGTCTAGATCTTGCTCCCATGTCCAGAAATCCTGACATCGCTGCTGTTGCCCATTACCACGCCGCTTGGTCCTTTTGTGGTGGGTGGTTCTGTAACGGTTTTCTTCTGTGGACGAAGGATCGGACCAAAGCGCAGCGTGGTTAGTGTTCAACATGTTTAATAAAGACAATAAACGCGAACACTACAAAATACAAAACAACAAATGTGAAAAACCGAAACAGTCCTATCTGGTGCATAGACACAAAGACAGAAGACAACCACCCACAAAGTACCCACAGAATATGGCTGCCTAAATATGGTTCCCAATCAGAGACAACGATAGACAGCTGCCTCTAATTGAGAATCAATCTAGGCAACCATAGACATACAAACTACCTAGAAAGGGAACAGCCCTATAAACAAGACAAAACACATACATCACCCATGTCACACCCTGACCTAACCCGAAACAACAAGGAAAACAAGAACACTAAGGTCAAGGTACCTATAGAAAAATACAAAAAAACAAGTCTGCTTCCCTGCTCAGCCTGACAAAAGTGGCCTGATGGGTGCTTAGCATCCCCAGTGGCTCTGGAAGCAAGAGGGTATTTTCCGCTGCTGGCCTACTCTCCAGGCACCATCACATGAGTCTGAAGCCACAAACTCTGGTCAAACTTGTGCTTCTAAACGTGATTTCAAAGGCACTGTAGGCTGAGACTAATAAGGTGTTTTTTGTTACATCATTTTATTTTATTCTAAGTAAGTCACAGCCTATATGCACAATTTATAGACTATAATGCTGAGGTCTTAATGCTCCTGCCAGCCTAGTGTGTCGCAAATACTTCACAATCAATTTCCTTGTAGGCTATAGCCTTGTAATAATTAAAATAATAGGCTAATAATTTATCCAAAATAATACATTTTGTTCCTTCTTAGGCTACCTGTCTGAATCCTGACCTATTTAGGCTGTTTATATGCTGTTTAGTACGACATGTAGTCTATTTGAAATGATGCGCTTCTTACAGTCACATTTTCATGTTGTTTTTTAAAATACTTTTCATTCAAATCATATGGTTTGGTTTCAATACTTCAAAAGGGGGGTAGGTGCGGGGAGCGCCAGTGGGTCCTGGTCAGACGTGACTGTGATGCTGGGGTCAGTGCTGTGGATGGGGACGCCGGCTGCATGGCTGCTAGAAGCTGCTCTGGGAACAGTGGCTGTGGTGAGTTTTGGACCAAAAAGGGGCAGTGAGGGTGACGGTCATTCTCATCTGCCCTGAGCTGTTAAGGGAGCCACGGCTGCAGGGATGTGACCGGGGACCGCGAATTTAGAACCTCTGTAGTAGTAGGGGCGGTGCTAAGCTTGCAGGGTCTAGCACAAGGAACTGTCATACTGGGACCAGCAGAATTAATAAATGTAACCCTTGTTGCAGTGGTGTCCTTCATACTGGGTGCACCAAAGAGTCCGTTCCATACAAATGAGGGGTGAGGTCCTCACAGGGGCCAGCCTGATGGGAGGAATCGCATGGAAACTGTAACCGTGGCAGCTGCACTTTAAGCAGGGGCACTGGGAGCAGCAGTGCTAGGAACAGCTGCACTGGTGAGACTGGGGACATTGGGAGTACTGGTGGCAGCAGTACTAGGAAAAACTATATGTGGACTGGGAGACTGAGACAGTGGCTTACAGCAGCAGACTTTGTTATTTCTGTTGATGCTATATGTGTGTGTGTGTGTGTGTGTGTGTGTGTGTGCGCACCCATTTGTACTTTTCTGAGACTTTACAGAGTGCACTATCATTATTTGCTGACCATGGCCAGTTCATGACCTAGAAATCATAATAAACATGAAGGATAACTCAAGGTGTGTATCCTTTGTCTATGATTATGATTATGGTCATTATGAGGATGCAGGATTCATAACTTACTTCCCTAACTAAACCCACAATAAGTATGAGAACTACCACCGCCTCCCTTCCTTCTTCTCTCCATTCCTTACCTCCCTGCTCCATCCTCCATTCCTCCCCCAAGACACAATAACAATCCAGTAATTAGTTTGGTTTCAACTGCGTTAGCAACATCAGGGAGAGAGAGGGGAGGGCAGAGAGAAAGAGAGGGAGAGTAAGAGAGATTGGTCTGTTTGCTGGATAGAAAACAGTTTAAAGAATCCTTCTGATTCAAAGCGGATTAAAAGCAATGATACAATTGACAATTTTTTGCCAGCCTTGATCTAAAACCAGTCGTGAGTACTTATGGAATCTGTTGGATATTTACCTCAATCTTGACTAATTAGAACATTTTAGGTGATGATAGTTGTCACAACTATTTGAGTTTATTAAACAAACCTGTTGTCAAGTCTTTAAATACCACATTTGCACTAAGATTGTAATTGTTTTAGATAATATTGAATATATTGCGTTTTATCTATTTCAAATGGATATGTCTAATGCTTTTAGACGACTTTGGCCTACTTTAGAATGAATGAATAATGATATTGTGTATTTTACATATTTCAAAGTATTAGCATTATTTTGTTTTCATACTGTAGAGTTGGATATGATGTGTCAGCGTTATGCGTAATTGGATAACTATCGGTTGTTATCCATCCAAGGCAAAGTGAATCAAGACAAGAAACAAGTTATGTCTTTTTGAGATGACCGAGTATCAGTCTTTATAAAAGGAAAACCAATATGATTGTCTTGCATGCTGCTCTACACTGTGAGATTGCGAGGTTTGCCATGGAAACGGTGGACAGTGGCGCAGAGATAGTGACTGTGTGATCTGGTAGGCGAGGGAGAAATCTTCAAGCATCGCGAATGTCATTATTTTACAGAGCTGCCATAATGGTGAATCGGAAAACATAGACATATTTTTTTCACAACGGTAAGGGGAGGTTATGTCAAACTTGGTGGTGTTAGTCAGACCAAGTCTTCACACGATATGGTGGACGTCGTTAAAATGAGGGTCTGATGCGATTCACGGGAGACACTTTTAGTTAGCCTACTGTGGTTAGGCTATGTCATCATGTCATTAATTCCCCTGAAAAGCAATGACAGGGTTTTCCTTTCGTGACATCTCACTGAATCGCTGAAGCTAAACACCCCCTGTCTGCTTGCGCACGCAAGGATCTAGTGCGTTTTGGAGAAAAATAGGATTACGGATTACCTTCACTGAGACTGGAACTCTTACTCTGGATCCAATATGTCTCTAAACCGGGTTTACACGGACACGGAGCAGTCTGCAGAGGATACTGGAGAATGTTCGGCCACAGTCTCATCGGACAACGGGCACGGGGCAGGTCGTACGCACGAGGTGACCGTGCGCAACACCGGCTGCTGCGTGTGCCTGCCGCGCATCATGCGCCTCACCTTTGCGCCCGAGTCCCTCGAGCGGCTCTACCAGGTCTACTTCCGAAGACAGCGACAGGAGACGCTTCTCGTGCTGGTGGTGTTTGCGGCGCTTTTCAACTGCTATGTCATTGTCATGTGCGCAGTGGTGTACACGACAGACAAACGTGCAATGATCGTGGTCGCGGCAGTTGGACTTGCTGCAGATATTGTACTCTACACGCTTTGCCGACTGCGCAAGCTCCCCGCGACGCCTGTTGTGCGCGGTGCGATACCATACATACTCTGGTTGATGATAGCCGTGCACGTGCTGTGCTACCTGGGGCTGAACTACCAGCTTTTCCCCCAAGCCAGTGACACAGCGGGCTGGCAGGTTTTCTTCAGCTTCTCCTGCTTCCTGACGCTGCCCCTGACCCTGGTCCCTCTCCTGCTACTCACAGCTCTGTCCTGTGGGATCCATACCCTGGTGCTGGGGGTCACCATCGCCCAAAGGCACCAGGACAGCCTGCAGGGAACCATACTGCTCAGACAGGTAAAGGAGAGGTGGATGTGGGTACAGATTGGGATGGGGTGGGTGGAACAAAGGTGGGCAAAAAGGGAAGGGGTGCTGGTAGGTGAGTTCTCAGCAAAATCAGGGTGTACATTTAACTCGGAAAGTATTACATTTACACTATTTTCAGTGAACATATGAATCCCACTGAACAGGTGTTAAAATAACACATTTGAAAGTGTTAAAGATGTAACTATATTGCAGTGTTCCACATTCAACTCTTAAAGTTTTCAAATGAACTTGATTGTGGTGTTTTCATAACTCTACTGTAGAATAATATGCAACACCTACAGTGTAAAACATAACACTTGATTTAGAGTAAAATTGACTTACTTTGCTTAGTGCTGTCGCTGTTACGCTTTTTCAGTGTACAAAATTAACACCTGTAGTGTTAGTAAATCATTTTGGGGTGTTGTTTTAACACTATATGGTGTATAGCCTAATTTCATATTTTCCAGGGCATCTTTTCAAGGGAATTGTAGAGTTATCACCCATGACTGTAATTGTTAGTGACAGAGACATTGTTATTTAAAAAAAAAAATTTTTAAAGGTCTGTGGCTTTCACCAAGTGAGTACATAGGCAAATGCCATCATTATGCCATTCATGACAATACAATACTTATATGATTAAGACTTACTTTGAGGGCCTAGTTTCATCCCAACACAGTGGTGTTTGGCAACTCCTGGTTTTCAGGCCACACCAGGCCTGCAAGTCACATTATGCTGGCTTGCAAAGTGATGTGTTATACCAATTGGAATACAGCCAGCGTTAGGATATCCAACAGACTGTCAGGGTTGGGTGAAGTTAGTAAGAAGACCACCTAAACCATTTAAACTGGAACAATCATTTCAGTAACGGTGCAATAAATATAGCAAACTGTTTGGATTAGTTTAGAAAAATGTATGTAATTTGTCTTTGTGTAGCATGTGATTAATCAATCAAAAACACAGATATTAATAATAAAAAATAAGAAAATAACACTGGGGGTTAATTTACTCCACTGAGTGTTCATTTCACTCTTACAGCAGGACCCTGAACAGCTTCAACCCCCAAGCCATAAGACTCATAAGTAGTTAAATACCCTGGCTAACTGCATTGACCCTTTCTGCACTAACTCTTTTGACTCATCACATACGCTGCTGTTATTATTTATTATCTATCCTGTTGCCTAGTCACTTTATCCCTGCTTATGTGTACAAACAGTATGCACCGCAATTACCTCGTACCCCTGCACATCGACTCGTTAATCATTGTGTATTTATTCCTTGTGTTATTATTTATATATTTTTCAAATATTATGTCTTCATCTGCATTGTTGGGAAGGGCCCATAAGTAAGCTTTTCACTGTTAGTCTACAACTGTTGTCTCCAAAGCATGTGAAACATACACTTACATTTAATTTGACTTAACTCCTGAATCAACACTAGAAATGTTACACTGAAAAATCAACACTGGACAATTTGCTCTGTGGGAAAGAGGACAGGCGCAACACTGGCTGGTGAGATAGGGCATGATACAGGTGAGAGGACCTGAAACATCACACACACTCCAAACTCAGGTAATCACCATTAAGTTGCCTTTGTGTGTCAGGTTATGCAAGCCAGCTGTGCAGGGATCTGTGGGACACCCTTCGAGCTGAGTGTAATTTTGGAAAATGTTGTTGAACCTGCTCACTGTACTCAGTGAGAGTTGTCACTTAGGAACGTAACGCTCCCTCTGCATCCCTCACAACCTCAGTCAGTCAGGACTTTGTTTTCAGCCACGTTATGTTCATCCCTTCCCCCAGCTCCTGGCTAACTGGGTGTTGTACCTGTGTGCGGTCACTGTGGGCGTGATATCATACTACATGGCCGACAGGAAGTACCGAACGGCCTTCCTGGAGGCGCGCCAGTCCCTGGAGGTCAAACTCACCCTGGAGGAGCAGAGCACCCAGCAGGTAGATGTGTGTGCGCGGGCGTCTGCATCCGTGCGTTTGTGTGTATGTGTGTGCCATGATGCCTGAGTGCTCTAATTGCAGTGTGTTGTCTCTGGCTCTGGTCTAATGGGCTGATTAGACAGACTGTTGTTATCTTTACAGTAGAGGCATTGTTAAGGAGGTCACATACGTACTGAGGTATGCAGAGGTGTGGGACCAGGGCTAATGTCTCTTTCCATCACTTCCCTCTTTCTTTCTTCTCTTGCCTTTTCCTCTCTCCCTTTACTGCTTTCCATTCTCTCTCTGTCATCTCCCCCTTCTCTCTCTTCTGTCTCCTGTCCCCTCACACAATCCTCTCTGTCATTACTGTCAAATTAACTGAGTCGACCCTAATTCACTGCAGCTGATGAGCCAATTATTATTGTGTCCCTTCCATCCTCTGTTATGCTTTTCCCTGACTGCTACTATTTGTAGAGCAAACAGTATGGGCCCTGGGGAGAGAGAGCGAGACAGAGGGAGAGAGAGAAATAAGTTAGAAAGACAGAATTCCCAGAGTGGCAAAGAGGCAGTGGAGGCTTCTGGGAGACGGGTGCAGCCAGCCAATCAGAACACATCTGACTGCTTCACATTGCCATGACGACGCGGCCCTGAGAGGATGCTCACAGAAATTATACTCCTTTCTCAAACATGCAGTACGCGCTGTGCGCAGGCGCGCGCACACACACACACACACACACACACACACACAAACACGTCTGTCTCTGTCTTTGTGTGTGCAGGAGGAGTTGTTGCTGTCCATCCTGCCCAAACACATAGCAGAAGAGATGCTGGAGGGCATGAAGAAACAGGCTAACCAGAACGAAGTGCAGCAGTTCAACACCATGTACATGTACCGTCATGAGAACGTCAGGTTCGACAATGTTAATATAACGTAATGCGAACGTGAAGATGTGCTATCATTCAGAAATACTCATGACAATCATCTGTACTTTAACACATGGAAATTGAGTTAAGCAATTTAGTTCTCTGCCTTCCCCTTTCTCTCCCCCTCTTCTCTCTCTCTCCCTCCCTCTCTCTTACAGTATCCTGTTTGCTGATATAGTGGGTTTTACACAGCTCTCCTCAGCGTGTAGTGCACAAGAGCTGGTCAAGCTGCTCAACGAACTGTTCGCCCGCTTTGACAAGCTAGCTGCTGTGAGTTTCTCTCTATACCAGGAATTGTCAACTAGATTCAGCCACGGTCCCATTTTTTTCTTGAGTGGATGGTCGGGGAGCCGGAGCATAATTACAAATCATTTTAAATTGCAAATTGACCGTAAAATGCCCAAACAGATATAATATTTGACTAAACCATAATAATTTACAATTATTACGTTTGTATACGATCACGTGTCTTCTCTATAGGGAATAATTGGGAATATATTTCCAAAATGAAAATCACTTGGAGTGGATTTCCTGGTGTTTGTACAGTCTTTTCTGCCCAACAATAAAAATACTATTTAAATAATTGCTCATAAAACTTGGGGAGCCAAATAAAAACACCCACGGACCAAATTCGGCCCGCCGGCCGCCAGTTGGAGAACCCTGCTCTATACCTTGCTTTGTCTCATGGTCGTGTTTCTCTGCCTCCTTGTGTTGTTCTCTCCTTATCTCTCACAACAATACGTTATATTAGGTGACTTTCACATTCATCTGACTCACCTATCTCTTCCATAAGGATACTTCTGCTGTCTTTAAAATACACTGTTTATTTCTCTCGCAAACACACACAACTCATAACATACTGACATTCATATCATTCCTGTCATTGTGTCTCTACTCTCCTCTCTCTCTATATCCACCCTCCCTCCCTCCATACAGCAACACCACCAGTTGCGTATCAAGATCCTGGGAGACTGTTACTACTGTATCTGTGGCCTGCCTGATTACCGTGATGACCACGCAGCCTGTTCCATCATGATGGGCCTGGCCATGGTGGAGGCCATCTCGTAAGTGAGGGGAAGGAGGAGAGGAAGGAAAAGGAGGAGGAAGGGGGGAAGAAGGGTGGGATAGGTGGGAGAGGAGGGTGGAAGAGTGAGCATGAGGGATGTGCAATTTAGAAAAGGATAGCATTTAAAAGAAAAACGGAATTGAATTAACCCCTTTTCCGTCCAAACTCAGGTATGTGCGTGAGAAGACTAAGACAGAGGTTGACATGCGTGTGGGGGTGCACACAGGCACTGTGCTGGGAGGGGTGCTGGGACAGAGGAGGTGGCAGTTTGATGTCTGGTCCACTGATGTCACTGTGGCCAACAAGATGGAGTCAGGAGGGATACCTGGGTAAGAAATGTACAGCAAGACCACTGGCCCAGGGAGAGGTCACTAGTAATGCCTCTGAGTGTCACTTTCATTGCCAAGAGGGTACATAGACAGTGTGTGTCTATGGGTGTGCGTGTTCTCCAGGCGTGTCCACATCTCCCAGAGCACCATGGAGTGTCTGCATGGAGAGTTTGACCTGGAGCCAGGAAACGGAGGGGAGAGGTGTGAGTACCTGCTGGAGAAAGGCATAGATACCTACCTGGTGGTGTTCTCCAAGGAAACCACCCAGGTCAACGGACTCAACAGGGTAGTAAGTTATGACCTCTCTGTCTGACCTGGTTCTATAAATGTAATGTTTTATATTCCTCACTCTTTCTGGCCTGGTTCTGTACATTAAATGTTTTATATTGCTCTCTCTGTCTCTCCCCACTCGTCATTTTTCAGAATAGAATCTCTCCACAGTTGATTAACACCACAGAGACCAATGGGAGCGTCGGTTCTGTCCAGGGCACGCCCACAGAGCGCAAACAGGAAGCAAAAACACAGGTACACCTAACCCCTAACTTCCATATTTTCTTTTAAGATTTTGATTAGATTTGACTAATTGTATGAATTTCACTACGAGCCTATCCATGACCTCTGACCTGTGTTGCCTAGGTGACGAGCCCTCAGCGTCAAATAAAAAAGAAAGTAGATGCCAGGGAGAGTGAACAGGAGCTGAACAGACTACTGCACCTGGAGCTGCTGGAGAGAGAGAACGAAGAGACGTAAGAGAGGAGGAGAAGGGGAAAGGGATTACAGGCTGGGGGGACAAAGCAAAGAAGAAGGAAAAGTATATACTCATCCATCTCTCACTCTTTTGATCTCTCTCTCTCTTTCAATCAGTGCGAAGGAGCGTCGGACGAACCCTGTGTCCCTGCAGTTTGTGGATGGGGAGTTGGAGGGGCGTTACTCTGCAGAGAAGGAAAGACAGAGTGGTGTAGCTTTCTGCTGCAGCTGCCTGGTCCTCTTTTTCTCTGCAGGCATGGAGGTCCTCATAGACCCAATGTGAGTTCACACGTTATATTCAACACAAAATATTAAATATACTGTACTACATCATAAACTACAACATAAACATAAACGTCCCTTTTTCAGGACCCTGTCTTTAAAACATCAATTGTAAAAATCCAAATATCTTCACAGGTCTTCATTGTAAAGGGTTTAAACACTGTTTCACAAAATTGCAGTACTGCGTAAAGTTCTGTATCCAATTTTCAAGGAAAATAGATAAAAAGGGAAATGAGTCGCTCTCGTCGTTGATAAACTATATATTGATAACCAGTTGTTCAGAGACACAAAGACTAGTCCATGGTTATTTAAAAAAATTACAAAGTTCTTATAGACGAAGAAAATAATTTAACACAATTCTAGCCCGGTTATGGATTGTAACAATGAAATAGAAAATCTATATTTTTTTATTGATCTTCAAATGTAACTAGTTGTTGAGTGACCTTGTACCTAGCCGGTGGGGCTTCCGGTGGGCTGCCCCCACCCAGGCAGTGGCAGTGATGGCAACACTTGCTGCAGTAACCCATGCGAAGGGGGTCACACTCGGACATTCCGAGAGGGGGAATATTATTGTGGCCCTAGTGGCACAAAATCATAAGTCTGACTGCATGGAGATGCTTGGGAATATGGTCAATACGGGGGACCGTGTTGTGGGTGTTTCAGGGAAAAGGTGTACATTTGACCTCCATCATCTAGGACGTGACAATGGTTAATAAAATCTCTCCATTTCAGCCCATTTTTTTGCAGTCTTGCAGGCCTTCTCATACAGCTGCAACTGTATATGCATTTGTAAATCAAGACCTTTCTTGAGTTGGGCTCTGGGATGGTGCAACTGTTGAGAATGTGAGCCTGTGGTTGAGTGTGTGGGTGCATGTGCGTAACCCACAACTGTTGCAAAGGAGTAAAATATGTTCGGGACAATATAGGATGATTCACACACAATTTTGGTAATGGCGAGACTGGTGAGAGGTAAAACCCTTTGCATAAACTGCCTACATTACTACAAATATTAATAGCTAATTATGGAAAATAAGAAACAGGATTTTAAATATATATATATTTCTTTTGATGGCCAAATATAATACAAATCGAAGTGAGGGCGATGGAAATGCATTTGGCGGTTGATCTACTTCTGTTCTGTAAATGGCACTGTGTGCTCTTTTCGAAGGAAGGATCCCAGTCTTTTCAGGGCTATGGGATTCGGGGGTGTTCTTTCAGGCACTGGGATGACAACCCAACTCTGGATGAGGGCTTTTAGCGGGTGGAATAGTGGGGACCAATTGGAGGTTTACTTAGTAGCAATGCAAATATCATGGTACAGCTATATAGACACTTAATCATCGTGTTACTTTTTAATGGTACGTAAACAAACATATATTTTGATAAATAGAATTGAAAGGTGTGTCTCATTATGGTAAGTGGTGAAATAAGTATAGCCAGTTAGAATTGTAATGGCCTAGCAGATAATAAGAAAAGACGATCAGTATTTACCTGGCTAAAAGAGAAGGAATATAAGGACTGGGGGGGGCGAAATATATTTCTACATGGGCAAAGAAATTCTAAAGGGGTGATAGTTTTAATTAATAGTACTTTTGATCAAAATGTGCAAATTGTCCAAACAGATCAAGGTAGATGGATTATTTTAAATATGTTATCGGACAGATAACAGATATGGCTTATTAACCTATACGGTCCAAATAATGATGATCCAAGCTTCTTTGAATATATATATAAGAATTTATCAACTCTACAAGCAACACTAGACTATTATTATGGTGGGAGATTTTAATACGGTCTTAAATACCTCTATGGACTGGAAAGGACATCACACTACAAACTATCACCCTCAGGCACTTAAGGAATACATGGAAATATTGGAATTAGTGAATATATGGAGACTTAAATACCCTGACATGGTGAGATATACATGGTGGAGACTTAAATACCCTGACATGATGAGATATACATGGTGGAGACTTAAATACCCTGACATGGTGAGATATACATGGTGGAGACTTAAATACCCTGACATGGTGAGATATACATGGTGGAGACTTAAATACCCTGACATGGTGAGATATACATGGTGGAGACTTAAATACCCTGACATTGTGAGATATACATGGTGGAGACTTAAATACCCTGACATGGTGAGATATACATGGTGGAGACTTAAATACCCTGACATGGTGAGATATACATGGTGGAGACTTAAATACCCTGACATGGTGAGATATACATGGTGGAGACTTAAATACCCTGACATGGTGAGATATACATGGTGGAGACTTAAATACCCTGACATGGTGAGATATACATAGCGGAGGCTTAATCAAGCTAGTCGTCTCGACTACTTTCTTATGCCATTCTCTCTGACACCAAAAGTTTAAAAAGTGTTGATAGTGGACAGAATGTGGTCAGATCATCACATAATTGGCATATATATTACTCCTACAGAATTTCCACGTGGGCGAGGATATTGGAAATGTAATCAAAGCCTACTAGATGATCAATTGTTTAGAACTAGGACAGAAGAATTTATAACTGACTTTTTCAGACATAACATAGGTACAGCAGATCCCCTTATTGTATGGGACACTTTTAAATGTGTCTTTAGAGGCCATGCAATTCAGTACTCATCTATAAAACAAAAGCAATTTAGAGCAAAAGAGTCCATATTAACAAAGGAAATTGAAGGACTAACAGTACAGTTAGATAGCAATAAAACTGTACCATAGAGGCACAGAATAAGTTAGAAAAATCCAGATCCAATGTAATATATTATAAAAAATAAAGCGAACTGGATGGAATATGGGGGAAAATGCACCAAATTATTTTTCAATCTTCAATATAGAAATGCTACCAAAATTGTTTTATTGAAACCTGTTACAAATGATGGAGTCACGCATGATTCACCAAATTAAAGTACTTTAAGAAAAAAAATTTGTTTCAGTCTCCTCCATCTCCACTAACTGAAACTAATTGTATGGATTTTTTTCCTAATAATAATAATGTAAAATTACTGTACAGAAAGACTAATGCGAAGGCCAAATTACAGAGGAGGAACTTCTTGATGTAACTGGGGCCTTTAAGGCTGGGAAAACTGGCTGGATGGCATACCAGTGGAAGTATACCAAACTTTTTTTGATATACTCAGAGGACCATTATTAGCATGTTTTAACTACTCCTATATAAATGGTAGATTATCGGACACGCAACAAGTTCTGATATCATTATTACTGAAACAGGACCCAAGTGGTATATATAAAGATCCAGTCCATTTAAAAAAATTGGAGACCTCTTACACTTCAGTGTTGTGATGCAAAATGCTGGGCGCATAGAATTTAAAAAAGTATTGTCAGATATTATTCATTCAGTTTTTTTTTACATGGACGATACATTGGAGATAATATAAGACAAGTACTGGAAACAATAGAACACTATGAAATATCGGAGACACCAGGCCTGGTTTTCATAGCTGATTTTGAAAAGGCTTTTGATAAAGTACAACTGGAGTTTATATATAAATGCCTAGAATATTTCAATTTTGGGGAATCTCTTATAAAATGGGTTAAAGTTATGTATAGTAACCCTAGGTGTAAAATAGTAAATAATGGCTACATCTCAGTTTTAAACTTTCTATCTAGAGGAGTAAAACAGGGTTGTCCACTATCGGCATATCTATTTTTTATTGCCATCTAAATGTTAGCTGTTAAAATTAGATCAAACAATAATATTAAGGGATTAGAAATCTGTGGTTTAAAAACTAAGGTGTCATTGTACGCTGATGATTCATGTTCTTTTAAAACCACAATTAGAATCTCTCCACGGCCTCAGAGGATCTAGATACTTTTGCTATCCTCTCTGGATTAAAACAAAATTATGATACGTATTGGATCACAAAAAAATGCCAATTTTACATTACCGTGTAGTTTACCAATTAAATGGTCTGACGGAGATATAGACATACTCGGTGTACAAACATTAAAGCATTAGACCTCTCACTAAAGGCATTAGTCATAGAAAAGTTATACTTAAAACCAAACTGGTTCTCTAGTAAATTGGTAGGAATGTCTCATCCTATGTTCAATAATTGCCCTTTCCCCTTTATTCAGATTACACCTGCACACTTTCTGTTGTTTGAAAAGGAAATAATCTACAAAATATTGTTATTTTTTAAATAAGCCTTAAAAAGTTGGTTTCAATTTCAGTTTAATCCACCAGAAAAGACAGAACAAATAATAAAACAAATATTGTGGTTAAACTCAAATATACTAATTGATTAAAAATTGATTGATTTTTCGAAGAAATGTTTAAAAAAGGTATAATTTTAGTGAATGATACAATAATTAGGACTGGTGGAGTAATGTCACCCATGCAGCTAACACAGACATATGGAAATGTCCTGTATAAAAAGAACATAAATGGTTAAAGAAAAGTGTGATAAATAAAAACATATACCAATTTAATTTAAGGACCAACAATTTGACATCTGTGCCATATAAATTGCAAAATAGTTGGGAAGAGATTTTCAATGTACCAATTCCATGGCACATGGTTTATGAATTGATAAGCAAAACAGGCCGGATTCAAAACGTCACATTTTTCCATTTAAATTACTATACAAAATTCTTGCAACCAATAGAATGTTATATATATATGGGGGATACAATCTTCCCAGCTCTGCAGATTTTGCTGTGAGGAGGAAGAGTCATTAGATCATTTATTTTGGTATTGTCCATATGTAGCTCGTTTTTGGTCACAGGTACAGGAATGGCTGAAGAATTGCAACATTTGCCTAAAACTAACGATAGTTAATCAATCAATAATATAAAAATAATTTTAGCAAAAACATTTATTTTTAATTTACAGTCTGTTGTAGAAGCTATGAGAATAGAAAGGTTCAGTACTTTTGTGAAGCATCACAGCACAGTTGAAAAATATATGGCAAATAGAAATCCAAAATGGATGATGTTGAGAGATAGATGGGAGGGGTTGAATGGAGCTGAAGGGTGGGACTAATAACAAGATAAACAATGTAAAACATATGGGATCTGTAAAATGTATATAGGTTCAGAACTTTTTGTGAAATAGCACAGTTACAAATAGAAATCAAACTGGATGGACATAGAAATAGAGGAAGGACTAAAAACAAACAAAAAATAACTATTGTAAAATAGACTGTGTCTGTAAAATGTATATAAGATGTATAAATTGAAGGTAAAAGCCAAAGTGTTTATTAGTTTACACCAATTGGGGGGAGGGTGGTAGGGTTTGAGGGGAATAATAAAGGTATATTCTTTAAAAAGTATGTATATCTATATAGGTATGTGTATGTATATATGTATATATATATGCATACGTGTATGTATGTGGATAGAAAAAATGTACCCAAAAATATATGGGGGATTAAAAATGATGCAGACAATTACATTGATGGAAGCAACAATCTTTCCGCAATATTAAGCTGATCCACCCCTTAAAGAAATCATAAAATAAATAAAAAAAACACTGTTTCCTATGAATGTTCAATGAACCATAAACAATTAATGAACATGCACCTGTGTAACGGTTGTTAAGACACTAACAGCTTACAGACGGTAGGCAATTAAGGTCACAGTTATGAAAACTTAGGACTCTAAAGAGGCATTTCTACTGTCACTGCAAAACATCAAAAGAAAGATGCCCAGGGTTCCTGCTCATCTGCGTGAATGTGCCTTCATGGAGGCATGAGGACTGCAGATGTGGCCTAGGCAATAAATTGCAATGTCCGTACTGTGAGACGCCTTAGATAACACTACAGGGAGACAGGATGGAGAGATGATCGTCATCGCAGTGGCAGACCACGTGCAACAACACCTGCACAGGATCGGTACATCTGAACATCACACCTGCGGGACAGTTACAAGATGGCAACAACAACTCCCTGAATTACACCAGGAACGCACAATCCCTCCATCAATGCTCAGACTGTCCGCAATAGGGCTTGTAGGCCTGTTGTAAGGCAGGTCCTCACCAGACATCACTGGCAACAACGTTGTCCATGGGCACTAGCCCACCATTGCTGGACCACACAGGACTGGCAAAAGTGCTCTTCACTGACGAGTCGCGGATTTGTCTCACCAGGGATGATGGTCCGATTCGCGTTGATCTTCGAAGGAATGAGCATTACACCGAGGCCTGTACTCTGGGCGGGATACATTTGGAGGTGGAGGGTCCGTCATGGTCTGGGGCGGTGTGTCACAGCATCATCGGACTGAGCTTGTTGTCATTGCAGGCAATCTCAACGCTGTGCGTTACAGGGAAGACATCCTCCTCCCTCATGTGGTATCCTTCCTGCAGGCTCATCCTGACATGACCCTCCAGCATTACAATGCCACCAGCCATACTGCTAGTTCTGTGCGTGATTTCCTGCAAGACAGGAATGTTATTGTTCTGCCGTGGCCAGCGAAGAGCCCGGATCTCCCATTGAGCACGTCTGGGACCTGTTGTATCGGAGGGTGAGGGCTAGGACCATTCCCCCCAGAAATAACCATGAACTTGCAGGTGCCTTGGTGGAAGAGTGGGGTAACATCTCACAGCAAGAACTGGCAAATCTGGTGCAGTCCATGAAGAGGAGATGCACTGCATTACCTAATGCAGCTGGTGGCCACACCAGATACTGTTACTTTTGATTTTGACCCCTCCTTTGTTCAGGGACACATTATTCAATTTCTATTAGTCACATGTCTGTGGAACTTGTTCAGTTCATGTCTCAGATGTTGAATCTTGTTATGTTCATACAAATATTTACACGTTAATTTTGCTGAAAATAAATGCACTTGTCAGTGAGAGGACGATTTTTGCTGAGTTTAGTATGTGTGCCTCTGTCTGACAGGCTGGTAGTGAACTATGTGACCCTAGCGATTGGAGAGGG
The DNA here is from genome assembly GCF_057628025.1 of Oncorhynchus mykiss. NCBI lineage: Eukaryota > Metazoa > Chordata > Actinopteri > Salmoniformes > Salmonidae > Oncorhynchus > Oncorhynchus mykiss. Next base: position 71,111,459 of record NC_143025.1, on the reverse strand, counting down.
GTTGCTGCTCATTCTTACTATTTGCTCCATGGCTGCCGTCTTCCCTCGTGTGAGTCTCCTCCTCCTCTGATGATAATGATGGAGGTGTTGATGATAATGGCAGTGATGATGGTGATTTTAATCATGTTTGTCTGTGTCTTTGTAAAAGATGTTCTCGAAGAGGCTCGTGTCGTTCTCGATGTGGATCGATCGAACCCGTTGGGCACGGAACACCTGGGCCATGGCAGCCATCTTTGTTTTAACCATGGCTGAGATTGCCGATATGGTGAGCCAATTTTTTCAGCTTGTGTGTGTTCTTACCTTGTTGCTATCATACTCTTCAGTGCCTTCTAAACAGTTTGTGTCTGAGTACCTATCCGGTTGTGACGAGATGGAGTACAGCTAAGACCGGAAGTGATTTTTTTGTAACAGGTTAGGAGAGCATTTTAGCTAACCCTAAACATTTTCCTAACCTTAACCTGCTATGTTAATTGTCCTAACCTGCTGTGTAAGTTCTCCTAACCTGCTGCAAAAAATGACTTTCAGTCGTAGCTGTATACCACCAGAGAGGAAGAGGCGAAGCGACAGGTTTCCCTCTCACCAAAATCTGTCCAAAGTAAGCCCAATGTGTTTCTATGGGCTTATTTTGGACTTAAGCTTGTCGCCTGTCTTCCCGCCTTTTGAACAACAACTCCCATTGTTAGGGCGGAGACATGAGCATTTCATCATTATATACAGGTTTCTGATACCACGTAGTCAAAACCGACCCATCCCCATAGGGGTCCATTACAGAGAGTTAGCTGTCTCTCACTGCCTGCACGCTCATTTGGAAGGCCCAACTGGGACAGCCTGTTCCACACTTTACTGCTTTTTCTGTTAGGCAGGAACAGGACTCCCAAATGTCAAGAGAGGAATTATCAGTGGCGCAGAGATGTCTAGTGGAGTGTGGAGCATAGAGAATGTGCGGCCACGGCAATGTTGCCCAAATTATGCTTGAGTTAAAATATTGCTTTAGTTTGTTTTTGTTTAAATGTTACACTGACGTTTTTTGTAACATTTCATGTTAACATAGCATTAGGGGAGTTATAGTGCATGCCACTACTGGAGTATTGCCTTAGTTTATGGATCGAACATTTCTCACCCTAACCCCTCTTGACATTGTAGCTGAGCTGTGTCCAGCCTCCCTTCCTGTTCCTCAACACCAGTGCTGGCCTCAGCAGGGAGTCGCTAGGTGACGGAGGTTGTGCAGAAAACCCTAAACACTACAGCTATATGGCGGTGCTGTCGCTTGTGGCGACCACCATGCTGGTGCAGGTGAGCCACCTGGTCAAGCTGGGGCTCATGCTGCTGGTCATTGTGGCAACGGGCGCCGTCAACATCTACAGCTGGAGGGATATCTACGACCTGTATGACTTCATACGATTCACCAGCTACAGGTGAGGAACTATGATCCCTCAAGTGGTGCTAAAAACATGTACTTACATGGTAGTTATATTGGCAGGTAAAGTAGAAAGCTGTGGATACTCAATGTGTTCTCTCTCCCTCTCGCATCCTCAGAATGTCTATAGTCCCTTCCAAGTACCTTATGACAGTGATGATCATGATCATGATGATCTGCTTCTACTACTTTGCCAGACATGTGGGTTACCTCCTCCTGAACATCCTCACAATCACACCTCCTATTCACATTGAGTCAGACGTCCATGAGCATCAGCCTCGAACTCGTCAATCATACAAACTGAGAGAGACTGTTGTTACTGATCTCCCTGACAGCACTAGTCTGTATGAGCTTGCTTGAAACACTCCCTCTCTTTCACTCCACCCTCCTCTTTTTCACAAGGTGGAGAGGCAGTCGCGGAAGCTTTTCCTGTGGAAGATTGAGGTGCATGACCAGAAGGAGAGGGTGTTTGAGATGAGGCGCTGGAATGAAGCGCTGGTCACCAACATGCTGCCTGAACATGTAGCCAAACACTTCCTCGGTTCTAAGAAGAGAGACGAGGTGAGAGAGGGAAGAGGGAGTAGACGGTGAGAGAGGGAAGAGGGAGTAGACGGAGAGAGAGGGAAGAGGGAGTAGACGGAGAGAGAGGGAAGAGGGAGTAGACGGAGAGAGAGGGAAGAGGGAGTAGACGGAGAGAGAGGGAAGAGGGAGTAGACGGAGAGAGAGGGAAGAGGGAGTAGACGGAGAGAGAGGGAAGAGGGAGTAGACGGAGAGAGAGGGAGTAGACGGAGAGAGAGGGAAGAGGGAAGAGGGAGTAGACGGAGAGAGAGGGAAGAGGGAGTAGACGGAGAGAGAGGGAAGAGGCAGTAGACGGAGAGAGGGAAGAGGGAGTAGACGGAGAGAGGGGGAAGAGGGAGTAGACGGAGAGAGAGGGAAGAGGGAGTAGACGGAGAGAGACTCAAAGAAAGGGCATTCAAAAAATACAGGAAATTGTAAAAGGATGTATGATGAGCTTGAGTGTTTTTCTTACCCATCAATTTTGTTTCTCCTCTGTAGGAGCTGTACAGCCAGTCATACGATGAGATAGGAGTGATGTTTGCCTCCATCCCCAACTTCTCAGACTTCTACACAGAGGAGGGCATCAACAATGGGGGCATAGAGTGTCTGAGGATCCTCAATGAGATTATCTCTGACTTTGACAGTGTGAGTGATCTCTCGCTCTCTCTGTGTGTGTGTGTGTGTGTGTGTGTGTGTGTGTGTGTGTGTGTGTGTGTGTGTGTGTGTGTTTTAGTACAGTGACGGGATAATTCATTTCCTTGCTCCCCTGCCAGCTGTTGGACAGGAATGAGTTCCGCTTCATCACTAAGATTAAGACTATAGGAAGCACCTACATGGCTGCGTCTGGAGTCACACCCGAGAGCAACACCAACGGATACTGCAACCGCCCGGTAACCACAGCAACTGACAACACAGAATACATCATCAAGCTCAATGTATATCAGCATGACTAATGGCGTTGATGATAATGATGAAGGCTCTATTTCTCCCCTTCAGATAGAGGAACAGTCATTGTTAGAACGTTGGCAGCACTTAGCTGACCTGGCAGACTTTGCTCTGGCCATGAAGGTCACTCTCACCAAACTCAACGACCAGTCCTTCAACAACTTCATGCTACGCATCGGTAAGTGTGTGCGTGTGCCTGCGAGCGTGCGTGTGTGTGTATGTTTGAGTGACATGTCTCTTCCTCTTAGGTCTGAATAAGGGCTCTGTTTTGGCTGGAGTGATTGGTGCTCGTAAACCTCATTATGACATCTGGGGCAACACAGTCAACGTAGCCAGCAGAATGGAGTCTACAGGGGTGATGGGCAACATCCAGGTAACACACATTTCCTCACCTGTCTACTACCCTCCTCTCTTTCCCCCTTATTTCCCCACCTCAGTCTTTTCCCATCTTCTCCTCTCTTTAATCTTGATATACATTTTTCCTTCTACGTCCTATAATGTCCCATTTTTATCCGTCATTACCCTATGATGTGCTTCCCCCAGGTGGTGGAGGACTGTTATGACATCCTAAAGGAGTACGGATTCCGCTTCGTCAGGAGAGGCCCCATCTTTGTCAAGGGGAAGGGGGAGCTACTAACCTTCTTCATGAAAGGGAAAGACAAAACTAGTAGCAACGGCACTGGTCCCACCACTACTACTACCCTTCCTCACCAAGTAGTGGACCATTCCTGATCCTGACCCACACCTGCTGAAACAACAGACAGTAGAGATTACACACGGATTGATCATTCTTATGTAACATGCTATGACAGATCAAACTTAAAAATCATAGACAAGTGTACAGTTGATGCATAGGCAAGCATACTGTTTCGACAGGCTAAGAAAACAAAAACACACTCAATTCTGTACTAGCCGCTTCTGGATTCTATGGTAACTGATAGTTCAAGTGAAAAATATAAAATCATACCTTTTGATGGGTGGGTACATGTACAAAATATGAGCTTTTGTGTATATATTTAGATATAGGCAACTACTTCATAGAACAACATAAGTCCATATTGACATCAACTAAACTCACTAGTGTGACAGTTTGCCTTCAGTATGATTATCCTCTATGTTATTTTATTGTTTTTAAACAGTCAAGCTCGGGTTTTGTAAGATAATGCCGCCTGAAAGATTTTGTATTTATAATGTGTTGATAAAAAATGTTTTCATTAACTTTTTACGAAGTTTGTACGGCAATTTTTTTTTTTACATGTAATGTCTTGGTGGGGCAAACAAAAAATTGTGGGCTGCTTGCCAGCTAAGCCACAACACTAAACAATACATGATTTACACTATAACGGTGACAAATGTGACAATCAGTGCCCACAAACTGTTAAGGCCTACATAAAGCTGTCCCAACAGCAGAGTCCCAACACCTTACCACTGCTACACCTGGCTATCAGCGGAGCCTTGTCTGGCAGCAAAACAGTTCATTCAGCCTTATTTACTGCCTTTTAAAAAAACATAGCTGATATGGCTGACTTGCTTAAACAAATGTGGTTTATACTGACAATTGAGTTGTACAAACTATGGCATAAGGGGATGACAAGGGGATAAGAGGCAATCCGTAATTTCGATTAAGACATTAATGAGCGAGCGACGGCAGAAATAGTCAACTATTTTTTCAGCACTTTCGAAATGTACAGCGACAGAATTCAGAACATGGGCCGTTCTTACAGTGTACTCCCTGATAAATAAAATGGGCATATAAACAGACAATGAAAGCTCTTACAATATTAGATGATTACATTGTTCTAAACCAGGTTATAGGTTACATGTGCACCACCAAATTAGAACAGTAGGAGAACTGAAGAGGTGAAAATAGCACAAATGATTAGGGTGAGGCACATTGAACACTGTTTGGGTCGTTGCGTGTCAAAAAAGATACACGTCATATAACACTATTTGACGTGTTAAATAAGCTTTCCATTTGACACGTCAAAAATTATATTATAGAATGTTGTGTGTGCTGAATTTTCACGTGCAAGCCCACGCCACCACGTCTATCAGTAGCACTGTCAAATCTGTACAAAAAAGGTCTGCAAACAAGCACACACCGGGCCACGAACAATGTGTTTACAATACCGCGTTGGTGAAAATAGACCAAATGATTAGGGTGAGTCACATGGGCTACTAACAGCTTACTACACAACATACACTTAGTATTACTTTCTTAGCTACAGTATACATATCTCCCTTGCATATTACATCCTTATGCAGCAGCATACAAGACATTTTTGGACTCACCTTGTGAAGGTGGCACAGCGGTTCTTCGTGGGCAAATTTTGTCATCAAAGTGGCATTTACTGGATTTATGGTGAGAACTCTGAAAAAAAACACACAGCCACTCCACCGATAAGTCCACTATAATTGAGAATTTTAATGAGCCTTTCTCTACGGCTGGCCATGCTTTCCACATGGCTACCCCTACCCCGGTCAACTGCCCGGCATCCTCCACAGCAACCCGCCAAAGCCCCCACCATTTCTCATTTACCCAAATCCAGATAGCCGATGTTCTGAAAGAGCTGCAAAATCTGGACCCCTACAAATCAGCCGGGCTAGAGAATCTGGACCCTCTCTTTCTAAAATGATCTGCCAAAATTGTTGCAACCCCTATTACTAGCCTGTTCAACCTCTTTCGTATCGTCTGAGATTCCCAAATATTGGAAAGCTGCCGCGGTCATCCCCTTCCTCAAAGGGGGTGACACTCTAGACCCAAACTGCTACAGACCTATATCTATCCTACACTGTCTTTCTAAGGTCTTCGAAAGCCAAGTTAACGAACAGATTACTGACCATTTCGAATCCCACCATACTTTCTCCGCTATGCAATCTGGTTTCAGAGCTGGTCATGGGTGCACCTCAGCCACGCTCAAGGTTCTAAACGACATCATAACCGCCATTGATAAGAGACATTACTGTGCAGCCGTATTCATCGACCTGGCCAAGGCTTTCGACTCTGTCAATCACAACATTCTTATTGGCAGACTCGACAACCTTGGTTTATCAAATGATTGCCTCGCCTGGTTCACCAACTACTTCTCTGATAGAGTTCAGTGTGTCAAATCGGAGGGCCTGTTGTCTGGACCTCTGACAGTCTCTATGTGTGTGCCACAGGGTTCAATTCTCGGGCCGACTCTCTTTTCTGTATACATCAATGATGTTGCTCTTGCTGCTGGTGATTCACTGATCCACCTCTACGCAGACGACACCATTCTGTATACTTGGACGGCTCTGACTTAGAATACGTGGACAACTACAAATACCTGGGTGTCTGGTTAGACTGTAAACTCTCCTTCCAGACTCACAATAAGCATCTCCAATCCAAAATGTAATCTAGAATCGGCTTCCTATATCGCAACAAAGCATCCTTCACTCATGCTGCCAAACATACCCTCGTAAAACTGACCATCCTACCGATCCTCGACTTCGGTGATGTCATCTATAAAATAGCCTCCAACACTCTACTCAACAAACTGGATGCAGTCTATCACAGTGCCATCCGCTTTGTCACCAAAGCCCCATACACTACCCACCATTGCAACCTGTACGCTCTCGTTGGTTGGCCCTCGCTTCATACTCGTCGCCAAACCCACTGGCTACAGGTTATCTACAAGTCTCTGCTAGGTAAAGCCCTGTATTATCTCAGCTCACTGGTCACCATAGCAGCACCTACTCATAGCACGCGCTCTAGCAGGTATATCTCACTGGTCACCCCCAAAGCCAATTTCTCCCTTGGTTGTCTTTCCTTCCAGCTCTCTGCTGCCCATGACTGGAACGAATTGCAAAAATCTCTGAAGCTGGAGACTCACATCTCCCTCACTAGCTTTAAGCACCAGCTGTCAGAGCAGTTTACAGATCACTGCACCTGTACATAGCCTATCTGTAAACAGCCCATCTATCTACCTACCTCATCCCCATACTGGTATTTATTTATTTTGCTCCTTTGCACCCCAGTATCTCTACCTGCACATTCATCTTCTGCCGATCTACCATTCCAGTGTTTAATTTCTATATTGTAATTACTTCGCCACCATGGCCTATTTATTTCCTTAACTTACCTCATTTGCACTTTTTTTTGCATTTCTTTCAAAAACAAGGAAATTTCTGAGTGACGCCAAACTTTTGAACGGTAGTGTATATATATATATATATATATATATATATATATATATATAAATTGCAAAAAAAAATTGGTGCTCAAAACAGCCCTGAATGATGGGTTGCCATTGTCTGTGTATTTCAACCTACTACCGTACAGTATTTCTGCAATCCTCAGCACAGTGAAATGACAGTGAATTGCAGTATTATTTCTGGCCTCTGGGGGCCATTGTTGCACCATGTATGCAGTTTGCATCCCATACTAAACGAACTGAAAATCTGGCAGACTGCATATTTCCTCCTTGAAGCATTATGCCTCACAGGAAGGGACTATGAGACAGTATGAGGATGTGACTATGACTATGTGACTGTTTTTCACCCCATTGTAAAGCTCTCAAACATTCAGTTCAGATTCAACTTTAAGAGGAAGACATGTAACAGATCCACAGATCCACTGAGAAGACTAAAAACGGATGTATGTCGTATTACTTCGCAATGCTTTCAGAAAACTATAGTAATTGTTGGTTTTCAGAATATCACATATTTACAATTGTTTTGGTTTTGGAAGCACTGCAACACACCGTGAGGCTGTAGGATGTTACCAATAATTTATTGGTGGGATGGCGTGTCGTGTATCGTTAAACCAATAGCCTACGCCAGAAACATGAATTAATTTGATTATCTGTCTTCGTTGTTTAAATTCAGATTTTGTTTGAACGAGCCGTACACCGATCGATCATCCTGGCTGTTTCCTCAGAATATAAACCATACTGACCCCTCTAATAAAAACACAAACAATGAGTAGAACATCACGAATTAATTATATGTATCTGAAGAAATGTCTGTATGCCATTTTCTCATAATGTATTTATTGTTATCATAAAAACAATCAATATGCGAAATTGGTTCGCATGCGCCACCTATTGGTTATATAATTATACCCGGAAGCAGGGTAATATATGAATTTCCGGTAATGTTAGCGTGTCTGGACCAATGATGTGTGTCTGGACTCCATTAGGGGGTTGCAGCTGTTTTGAGAGAAACAACAACAAAAACGGAGCGACTGAGGGGACTAGTTACCACAGAGTCAGTGCGTTCTCAGCCGGTTACTAGGGCTGAATCCTGGGAGCTAAGACCTCCTTTCCCACCCGGGGCTTCGCCGGCTTCTAATCACGGCCGCTCTCGGTGAGGAAACTCTGGCCTCCGCTTCCTTCTCCTCCGGCTCGGACACCGACGGAGCGTCGCCGCCCCCGCGGAAGAAACACCGAGCCTCGGCGGCGGAGGGAGCAGGAGAGCCCGGGGCTTCAACAGTTGCGACAGGCCTTTCTGGAGTTGTTTTGGGATTTACTACTACTTCTCCGCATCACCAAGCCCCCTCTGCTATTCACTTTAACATAACCCCTGTCAACAATCTTAGCGGCAATAACATGCAATCAAACGGGGAAGGACAAGGACAGGATTCGGAGCTTTCCTGCCTGAACAGCGCACAAAACGGGGAGTCATCCTCGGCTGTGGGGACGCACTCCAATGGGGTTCTAACCAGCACAAACAATGGGAATAGTGTTGGAGCCGGACTGGGGTCTGGGACCTGTGTCGCCTCCACATCCTCGGGGTCGGAGGTTGGCTCCATGAAAAAGAAGAAACGACTTTCGCAGTCTGAGGAAGATGTCATTCGATTAATAGGACAACATCTCGACGGGTTAGGGCTAAAGTAAGTTTACACGATGTGTCATTCGAACGAAAAGTTCCTGAAGTATACAAGCACATTAAATATTTGTACGTGTTTTGAGCGAAACTGCATGGGGGCAGTTTAACTGAATTCTGCGGTTGACGGACAAACATGGGGGAGGGGGTAGTTAGCTTGCAGGCTAACGTTAGTTGAAGGAGAAGGGGTCCATCTTGCACAATACAGAGTGGTAGCTAGATAGCGCAACTAAATGTTACCTAGCCTTCGTTATGGGGGTTATTATCACGTTTATACAGAATAAAAACACAATTTGTTTGGCTACATTTACCTCGAACCAACTTTCTTCAGTGAGTAGCTAGGCTAGCTAGTTAGTTGAACTATGCGTGTTGTGGGTTGTATTGACGTTATCTAGCGATATATTTTTTTTTACACGGATTGAAATCGCATTACATCACCTTGTAATCCAGCGAAACATCCATAATGACTTGTGTGGCTACAAACGTATAACCATAGGAGGTATTTAACCATAGCCTGTCACGAGGGCCGATTCAATTTGGCCTGTTTTATTTATACTGTGGCACCACGTAAAGTAGTTTTCTGCAACGAAATATCTGCATTTAGAGGATTGCGCAAAAGTGCGTAGGGAGAACAACAATAGAGCGGCGATTCGTTTTTCGTTGTATGTTATCCCTTATTAGTCCCTTTCGATGCTTTGGTTTTATTATTACATTGACATTTGGTGTTTACAAAGGGAACGTCGGTATACGTTTTGCTTGATAAATTGTTGTAAAGTAGAAAACCGGACGGGTCATTTTGTATCCACTCAGTGGTTCTTATGAGTGGCGGTCGTCTTCAACGACAACAACCATTATCTATCTACATCCCCCTTATCATACCACTGCACTGTTGCGTTTCTTTCGAACTACTTATGTGATCAGACGTTGTCATATTTATTTGTCTGCAAATAAGTCTGTATCACTCATGTCAACAATGTCAATAGTGCAAATAAGGACATCGCACTTTACGTCAGTGATATTTACCTCGTTTTATCATTATTGGTGGCTGGTGAAGTAGTCAGAACGGCTTCCCCACTGGGGTATGGTTTCATGGCGGCGCTTGAATTCGCGTCTAACCAGCAGTTTTAGATTAGAAACGTTGGTTGAAACTAATAATAGATGGCGCAAGCTGAACCCATCAGGACTCGGCAGGAAAACGATATTTTGAGCCCTCCATGGCTAAATCGGCCCCTGTCACCATAATTAACTCTTAATGCAGTGTTCGATAGACCTAGGCTGCTACTGCTCGCCACTGGCTGTGTGGTAGTGGGACTGACATTACACGGTGTCTTTATATGGGAAATATGCATTGTCTTCTATGGAACTGACGACCCAACGTTTCAAATGTGGAACGGCAAGTGAGAACCATTTCGGACTCAGCAGGGTGAAGCTGAAAACACTCTGCTGCGCCACTCTTCTTTGATACCTGAGGATGATGTCATCATGCCTTGGCGTCAGTACACCCCCTCCCTCCACTCCATTTTAGCACAGACACCTTTTCAGCACACTTATAGCACTCACAGTTGTCTGGTCTAGAATGATAACAAATGCCACTTCTCTTATTGGTGGATATGGTTTAGATGTTATGTTTGTTTTTCTCCCTCATTCTTTCCTTTGTCTGTCGGGTATAACATATCAGGTCCATTGTCTGTCTTGTTGTCCAACATTAAGCAAACGTTTGCTATAAACAAACATTTAGGCAATCAGTGTTTAATCCACCTCTGTGATCAATCGGATTTTGGGCTGACATTTCAATTCCTTTACATTCTGTCTGTTCTTGTCTGTCTTGTTGTTCTAATGTTAACTTTGCAGGAAACATTGAGGTAATGTTTCCCCCCTCTCTTCTCCGCAGTCAAACAGTGGACCTGCTGATGCAGGAGTCGGGCTGCAGACTGGAACATACCTCAGCCACGAAGTTCCGCAACCACGTCATGGAGGGGGAGTGGGACAAGGTGGGTCCCTGGTTACCATAGTTACACCTGCACCTATAATGCTACGCTTAAGTTTAGAGACAGTACCGATAACATGGTTCTGTTACTAAGTGTAAGTATCTATCACATGTACAACACCAATGTTAGTCTACATATGGAGTAGATGAACAGTGTTATTAATAAACATAGGTGCCAATCAATAAAATATTGGAACTCTGTGAAACAAACATATATGGACGTTCCTAGTAAGGGGTCTTTAGGAATGTGTTATTTGATTATAAAACTAGCTCCTTTGGCTGAACTTTCTCTTCTACATTGACACAATGCTCTCATTCCAAGAGCCTTCTGTTTGTAAAAATGTACATCATATTTAATTTTTTATCCCATAAATATACAGGTATAAAATGGCTCCACACTCCGTGAAAATGACAGTTTTTGACTTCCTACACTGAGAAAGTGTTGTTACTGGTGGTGCCTGTTAACTGTTTTGATTTGCTGTTTTTGTGGAGAGGATGTGCTGAGCCAACTATTTGTCTCCCCCTGCCCCTCTTTGTTTTGGTCCAGGCTGAGAATGATCTCAACGAGCTGAGAGCACTGATGCATTCTCCGAACGCTATTGTGGTAAGCCCAAACCTGACCTCATAGACATTCAGCCATGCAGTGAAAGGGTATACACAGGTTCTAGAACGGTTCTGTCCCAAACCTGACTGTTCTAGATTAGAAAGACGGTGGCAGGTAGCCTAGCGGTTAAGAGCGTTAGGCTAGTAACTGCAAAAGGTCACTGGTTAGAATCCTCAAGCCGACTAGGTGCCTGTATGGCCTTGAGCAAGCCACTTAACACTAATTGCTCCTGTATGTTGCTCTAGGTAGGAACGTCTGCTAAATAATTTAAATATATAGTCCCCCCTTTGTGAGGAATATCCTTTCTGGCTGTGGAATTTCAAGTGTTTCCCGGAATGCCTTGGAGGGACTGACTGGAATGTTTATAACAGATATCCTCATACATGTGGGTATAATATCCTGCATTTAGTAATTTGGTTGTCAGATGGTAAGTGTAGGGAATGTTTCTCAATTACATTTTGCCACCACTAGTATTATTTGACCAGAACAACAAATATCCATGCATATTCTGATGGAGCCCTGAAATAGAGTTCATATACAGGACCAGTCAAAAGTTTGGACACCTACTCATTCAAGCGTTTTTCTTTATTTATACTATCTTCTACGTTGTAGAATATTAGTGAAGACATCAACTATGAAGTGTAACACATGGAATCATGTAGTAATCCAAAAAGTGTTAAACAAATCAAAATTGATTTTATATTTGAGATTTTTCAAAGGAGCCACCTTGGTGACAACTTTGCACTCTTGGCATTCTGTTAACCAGCTTCATGAGGTAGTCTCCTAGAATTCATTTCAGTTAACAGGTGTGCCTTGTTAAAGTGAATTTGTGGAATTTCTTTCCTTAATGCGTATGAGCCAATCAGTTGTGTTGTGACAGTGTAGGGGTGGTATACAGAAGATAGCCCTATTTGGTACAAGACCAAGCCCTATTTGGTACAAGACCAAGCCCTATTTGGTACAAGACCAAGCCCTATTTGGTACAAGACCAAGCCCTATTTGGTACAAGACCAAGCCCTATTTGGTACAAGACCAAGCCCTATTATGGCAAGAACAGCTCAAATTAGCAAAGAGAAACAACAGGCCATCATTACTTTAGGACATGAAGAAGGTCAGTCAATGCGGAACATTTCAAGACCTTTGAAAGTTTCTTCAAGTGCAATCGCAAAAACCATCAAGCACTGTGATTTAAACTGACTCTCATGAGGACCGCCACAGGAAAGGAAGCCCCAGCTACCTCTGCTGCAGAGGATAAGTTCATTAGAGTTAACTGTACCTCAGATTACAGCCCAAATAAATGCTTCACAGAGTTCAAGTAACAGACACATCTCAATATCAACTGTTCAGAGGAGACTGCATGAATCAGGCCTTCATGGTCGAATTGCTGCAATGAAACCCCTACTAAAGGACACCAATAAGGAGGAGAGACTTGCTTGGGCCAAGAAATCCAAGCAATGGACATTAGACCGTTGGAAATCTGTCCTTTTGTCTGAGTCCAACTTTGAAATTAACTCCTTCAAGACTGTTGGTGAAGCTGGTTAAGATAATGCCAAGCGTTCAAAGGCTGGCTACTTTGAAGAATAAAAAAAAAAAGTTTTATTTGTTTAACACTTGGTTTCTGCATGATTCCATACGTTTTTTTCATAGTTTTGATGTCTTCGCTATTATTCTAAAGTGTAGCAAATAGTAAAAATAAAGAACAACCCTTGAATGAGTTGGTGTGTCAACTTTTGACTGGTACTGTATATCATTCAGCGCTTCTGTGATTTGTAAATTATCGGAGTTTCCTCTTCCATGGGTACAGCACGTTCATATGTCAACTAAAGAACACTGAGGACTGCAGCTAGACTAAATTATACTTATCAGACCTAGCTAGCTCATTAGGACACAGGATAGGCTAGATATCAAAATGGCCTCCTATGGCTTAGCTTAGTCTTGCACCTGTGGAGTTTCATGTCGCACTTACTAGCTAGGCTTGTTATTGTGAATACAATCAATTTTAACTGTAAGATGTAGGCTATCCTATTTTCTGAATGTTTAAAAACAAATAGCTAGTTTTTGCCCTGCATTATACCAAGACTGCATGCAATATATACACACACAAAAGTATGTGGACACCCCTTCAAATGAGTGGATTTGGCTATTAGTCATTAGTTCATTAGTTAATGTGACGACTGTTGTTCATCGAATGATTAAAGTTTCTAATTGCGTGATTAACTGAATAAAGCAATTATTAACTCATTAACCTGGGGCACCATGGGAAAACTAGTTTTTTTATTGGATTTCTATTTCCCAAATTAACTCAAAGAATATCAGAATATCGATTTTACAACAGCCGCTAATTAACCAGTTACCTCTACCAATCTCGTTCTGAACGTCGTATAACCCGTGAATCTGCACGGACCCGGGTCTCACCAATGAGTTCGTATCACACAAATCTTAGTTTAATATTTATTTACTAAAAAGCTGAAATGATGATAAAATATACACATAGACAAAACACTTAATAGGCTATTGATTAGAACTTAGTATAACGGGCCAACACACTATGGCGCGTGTTACCCAAAATGGTAATCTCTGGAAGAGGTCTTCTGAGGATAGACAGCTCTGCAGCTCAGAGCTCACAGCATAGGAATGAAACCCTTTAGATACATGATTCGATGGGAGATGGAGGCTAGGTGGTTCGACTTGAATTCACCCACTTAGACACAGCTACTCATCCGTAGCTTGGGTAGAAAATGATTTATTTGTCTTCAAACTTGCGTTGCGTTCTGGGTTCGTTGACTTTTTAGACCTTTGCTGCAGCTTGGGTCACGTAGTCTCCTGTGAAGTCTTTACTCACAGGTTTTATACCCTTGGGTCCGAAGTGGACGTAACCGCCTTTAGGGCAATTCTCCGGGCGTACCAAGTTAATGAGGCATGGTCTAGATTTGATTCAAATCCAATTTTAGACAACTAACTAAACATTTCATCTTCCCCAAAACATTCTCTTCGATTTGGATATTTTCCATACAACTTACAATGTATAAACATCAAACATATACTAGAAAAACACTTCACATTACAATGTTTTCGTAATAATGTCGTCTATTAACCTTTTAATAACAAAACAAAAATGACATTTTCATATTCCATCTATTGTCATGACCACCATTGTGGCTGACGGAAACCATTGTTCCAAAGTCCCTTTATTTCATGTTTAATGTTCTGAGGCTGGTTCTCCATAGTAACAGGACAAAGGAATTTGTCTGTGGCCTGAGATTTACCAGGGGTGTGAGGGGTCATAAAACCCCCACATCTTCAGACCCCTAGATCTCTCCTCCTCTGTTGGGGTTGAGAGATAATCTGTAGGGTTGTGGTCTCCTGTAACCTGACCTGATCAGGACAGTCATGACACAGCCATGGACAAACGTCAGTAGAACGGCCTTACTGAAGAGCTCAGTGAATTGTAGTGTGGCACTGTCATAGGATGCCACCTTTCAATAAAGTCAGTTTGTCAAATTTCTGCCCTGCTAAAGCTGCCCCGGTCAACTGTAAGTGCTGTTATTTTGCAGTGACAATGTGTAGGAGCAACAACAGCTCATCCACGAAGGGGTAGGCCACACTCAAAGAACTCGACGGCTGAAGCGCGTAGCAAGTAAAAATCGTCTCTCCTCGGTTGCAACACACACTACAGAGTTCCAGACTGCCTCTGGAAGCAACCTCAACTGTTTGTTGGGAGCTTCAGGATATGGGTTACCATGGCTGAGCAGCCTCGCACAAGTCTAAGATCACCATGCACAATGCCAAGCGTTGGCTGGACTGGTGTAAAGCTTGCCGCCATTGGACCCTGGAGCAATGGAAACGCGTTCTCTGGAGTGATGAACGCTACCAGCTCCAATGCCTAATGCCAACTGTAAAGTTTGGTGAATGAGGAATAAAAACCCTGGGGCTGTTTTTCATGGTTCGGCTAGACCCCTTAGTTTCAGTGAAGGGAAAACTTAATGTTACAGCATACAATGACATTCTAAATGATTATGCCTTTCCTGTTTCTGCATGACAATAACCCTGTGCACTGAGCGAGGTCCATACAGAAATGGTTTGCAGTGATTGGTGTGGAATAACTAGACTGGCCTGCACAGAGCCCTGCCCTCAACCCCGTCGAACACCTTTGGGATGAATTAGAACGCCGACTGTGAGCCAGGCCTAATCACCCAACACCAACTCCATGCTAATGTCCATGATTTTGGAATGAGATGTTTGACGAGCATGTGTCCACATACTTTTGGTCATGTAGTGTATGTCCACCTGGAATGGCTGCGCTTATGATTATGGTTGGCACTTGACGATGGTAATTTATATACCAGAGTCATAGATATAATTTAATATATATATAGTTACCTCGTTTCTTGGGCTGTGATAGACACCGCAGGCCCATGATAAGACAGACTCCCTTTTAGTAATACCAGAAGTATCACAACTGACTAAAATACCCAGACTGGTTAACACTCTTGTTTGTTGTTACAAGTATTAACTTGAACAAGGAAGTGGCCAGTTACAACTGGCACAGTGAGGTCTCTGGGGTTAAGCCAACGCCCACCATGTGCCCCCAAGTCCAACCATAGGCGCCTGTTTACTCTCACCATGGCAATGCTGCCTGTCACACAAACGATGTTGGTATGAGTGCCTGCCTCCTTTGGAGCACAGGATTAGTCGTCGGGGGGTTGTTTTGAATCTATCAACACCCTTCCTCCCACTCATTTTCTCATACTTCCTCAACCCTCTCCATCTCCACCTTTCTCTTCTCCATCTATCTCTACCCCTTTCCTTCCCTCCCTCTCTCTATAGCGTATGAAGTTCCTGCTCCTGCAGCAGAAGTATCTGGAGTACCTGGAGGACGGGAAGGTTCTCGAGGCGTTGCAGGTGCTCAGGGGAGAGCTCACACCGCTCAAGTATAACACAGACCGCATCCATGTTCTCAGCGGGTACGTCATCACATAACAGTGCCCCCCCCCCCCCCACACACACACACACACACACACACACACGTGCGCAGTCAGTATGCCGTTGTAGTCCCTTCTGATCACATCAATCAACTATCGCAAACAAGATTCACATACTCATTTCATCTATCACTTGATTGACTTTTG
This sequence comes from Oncorhynchus mykiss, assembly GCF_057628025.1. Lineage (NCBI taxonomy): Eukaryota > Metazoa > Chordata > Actinopteri > Salmoniformes > Salmonidae > Oncorhynchus > Oncorhynchus mykiss. The sequence goes on along the minus strand of NC_143025.1, from coordinate 71,094,969 downwards.
TTGACTACTTGACTTATGTTAATCATCAACTTCTACGCTGTCAAGTACAACGTGGACAGCATCCAAATAATCAGCATGAAAATAAGACAATAATGCCAACTGCTGCATACAGATACTCAGTAGGTATATCAGTCTGTCCATTAGGCAGTTATTGAAGACATGGATTATAAGGACAAACTAACAACCAACTTTGCATCAGTGGTTGATCATTCGTCACATTGTCCTAGTTCAATCTGTGTCTTTGGAGTAATAACCAGGTTATACAGTGTGACTACAGTAAATACAGGTTAGTGATACTGTTATTACGGGTTATGCATAACAGTGATGTATCCAGAGGTGTGTGTTGTAGTCTGATTCACATTGTGTCGTGTAGGTATCTGATGTGTAGCCATGCAGAGGACCTGCGCGCCAAGACTGAGTGGGAGGGCAAAGGCACAAATTCCCGCTGCCGACTACTGGACAAGCTACAGAGTGAGAACACTGACATTTTAAATACTTTATTTGAATCCACAAATCACATTACATAGTAAATATATTTGAATCCACAAATCACATTACGTAATAAAATATTCCAAAGGTCGTTGATGCAAAAACAAAAAGCACCTTTTCCTCCACACAGTTAGGCTGCCCATAACAGCTGGAACAGAGCAGACTACCTAGCCAGTTGTTTTGCTCTACTCTTAGGTAGGCCGGTAATCTGAAGGCCATGTACCATAAGCCTAGGTACAGAACCAGTCAAAAGTTTGGACACCTATTCATTCAAGGGTTTTTCTTTATTTTTACTATTTTCTACATTGTAGAGCAATAGGGAAAGGGGATACCTTGTCTGTTGTACAACTGAATGCCTTCAACTGAAATGTGTCTTCCGCATTTAACCCAACCCCTCTGCCTTAATCGATATCCGTGTCTTCGGCGCCCTGGGAACAGTGGGTTAACTGCCTTGCTCAGGGGGAGAACAACAGTTTTTTTTTTTTTTTTTTACCTTGTCAGCTCGGGGATTCAGGAAGACATCAAAACTATGAAATTACACACATGGAATCATGTAGTAACCAAAAAAGTGTTAAACAAATCTAAACATATATTTTAGATTCTTCAAAGTAGACACCCTTTTCTTTTGATGACAGCTTTGCACACTCTTGGCAGTCTCTCAACCAGCTTTACCTGGAATGCTTTTCTAACAGTCTTGAAGGAGTTCCCAAATATTCTGAGCACTTGTTGGCTGCTTTTCCTTTACTCCCATCTCATCCCAAACCATCTCAATTGGGTTGAGGTCAGGGGATTGTGGAGGCCAGGTCATCTGATGCAGCAATCATCACTCTCCTTCTTGGTCAAATAGCCCTAACATGTTGGGTCATTGTCCTGATGAAAAGCAAATGATACACCATCCCATCTGGTTTGAGCTTAGTTGGACTATCGCTGCAGAATGCTGTGGTGTGCCTTGAATTCTAAATAAATCAGACGGTGTCACCAGCAAGGCACCATCACACCACCTCCATGCTTCACGGTGGGAACCACACATGCGGAGATCATCCGTTCACCTACTCTGCGTCTCAAAAAGACATGGCAGTTGGACTCAGACCAAAGGACAGATTTCCACTGGTCTAATGTCCACGGCTCGTGTTTCTTGGCCCAAACAAGTATATTATTATTATTATTTGGTGTCCTTTTAGTAGTGGTTTCTTTGCATCAATTCGACGCTGAGGGCCTGATTCATGCAGTCTCCTCTGAACAGTTGATGCTGAGATGCGTCTGTGACTTGAACTCGGAAGCATTTATTTGGGCTGCAATTTCTGAGGCTGTTAACTCTAATGAACTTATCCTCTACAGCAGAGGTAACTCTGCATCTTCCTTTCCTGTGGCGGTTCTCATGACAGCCAGTTTCAGCTTGATGTTTTTTGCGACTACACTTGAAGAAACTTTCAAAGTTCTTGAAATTTTCCACATTGACTGACCTTCATGTCCTAAAGTAATGCAGCATTGTCATTTCTCTTTGTTTATTTGAGCTGCTCTTGCCATAATATGGACTTGGTCTTTTACCAAATAGGGCTACCTTCTGTGTACCACCCCTACCATGTCACAACACAACCGATTGGCTCAAATGCGTTAAGAAGGAAAGAAATTCCACAAATGAACTTTTATTTATTTCACCTTTATTTAACCAGGTAGGCAAGTTAAAGCAAAGCAGTTCGACACATACAACGACACAGAGTTACACCTGGAGTAAAACAAACATACAGTCAATAATACAGTATAAACAAGTCTATATAACAAGGCACAACTGTTAATGGAAATGCATTCCAGATGACTACCTCATGAAGCTGGTTGAGAGAATGCCAAGTGTGCAAAGCTGTCATCAAGGCAAAGGGAGGCTACTTAAAATATATTTTGATTTGTTTAACACTTTTTGCTTACTACATGATTATATATGTGTTATTTCGTAGTTTTGATGTCTTCACTATTGTTCTACAATGTAGAAAATAGTAAAAATATAGAAAAACCCTTGAATGAGTAGGTGTCCAAACTTTTGCCATGTATTGTACGTGGCCCAAACTGCCAAATATAATCGCCACCAACTTCCATTTGTATCGCAGGCTTTCCAAGCGTGACATTAGTGGCTGGTATTGAAGGAACTTTTAACAAAAGGCCTGCTCCATGTAACAATGGAATGAGCAGCCCACTTCCAAAATCAGCACTTCCTTCTGGTCTCCTCCCACAACAACAATATCTGACTTATTCGGCATACAAGAAAACACATTTTCATCAAACCAGGCTCTTCTGACAAGAGCACAGTTTGAACAGTGCCTTGAGAAAATATTCACACTTTGATTTACAAGGTGGGATTCAAATGTATCTTCTTTTTTTTTGTCAACTATCTACACAAAATAATCAGTGAAAGCGGAAGAAATTCTAACATTTGTTAATAAAAATGTAAAATATTGAAAAAGAGAACACATCTTGGTTTTCAACCCCCCGAGTCAATATATGTTAGAATCACCTTGGCACCAATTCTTTCTGGGTAAGTCTCTCTAAGAGTTTTCCCATCCTGGATTGTGTAAAAGTTGCCCATTTTTAATGATCTGTCAAATTGGTTGTTGAACATTGCTAGTCAACCATTTTCAAGTGTTGCCATAGAAATTCAAGAGATTGAAGTCAAATTTGTAACTTGCCCACTTTGGAACATTCACTGGCTTCTTGGTAAGCAACTCCAGTGTAGTTTTGGCCTTGTGTTTTAGGTTTTTGATCTGCTGTAAGGTGAATTCATCTCCCAGTGTCTGGTGGAAAGCAGACTGAAGCAGGTTTTCCTCTAGGATTTGCCTGTACTTAGCTCCATGCTGTTTTATTATTTTACCCTGAAACTCTCCAGTCCTTAACAATTAACGTGTTTTATTGGATTTGCCCCAAACATAACACTTTGTATTCAGGACAAAAAGTGAATTGCTGTGCCGCATTTGTTGCAGCTTTACTTTAGTGCCTTGTTGCAAACAATGTATGTTTTGCAATATTTGTATTCAGTATAGGCTTAGTTTTTTTCACTCTGTCAATTAGGTTAGTATTGTGGCGTAACTAGAATGTTGTTGATCCATCAGTTTTCTTCAAGCATATACATTAAACTCTTAACTGTTTCAAAGTCACCATTGACTTCATGGCAAAATCCCTGAGCGGTTTCCGAAGTATGCCTGTGTCTTTGTAGTGACTAGGTGTATTGATACACCATCCAAAGTGTAATTAATAACTTTACCATGCTCAAAGTGATATTCAATGTCTGCTATGTGTGGGTTACAGAGATTGTGGTAGTCATTCAAAAATCATGTTAAACACATTGCACACAGAGTGGCTATCTTATACACACACTCTCACATGGCTTCGCAGGGGTCTAGGGATGTACTTCAGACTGGACTATAGTTTAACTCCTGCCTCTGGTCCTTTTCTCCAACCCTCTCCAGCATACTTGCCCCCGTCGGTGATGCTGCCGCCACGCCGGCTGCAGACCCTGCTGAGACAGGCTGTGGAGCTGCAGAGGGACCGCTGCCTCTACCATAATACCAAACTGGACAGCAGCTTGGACTCTGTCACCTTGCTCCTGGACCACGTCTGCAGCCGGTCAGCAACACACTCAGGGTGACAGTTTCTGCCAAACACAGATGAAATGTGCAAAAAAAACTTAGCCTGACAACCCTTTTCTTTCTGCGGTTTTTACAGTACACATCGGTAAAGATGGTGGAAATAATCTATGCAGATATAAAGAAAAGCATGTGTTTTAATATAGGGTCTTTGTGTATTATAGAGTTTTCCTGACCCCTTGACCTGACTTGGGGGAACTCAGGGCCCACATGGTCAGGAAGAGCTCAGAACCTATGTATAACCATTGCATGTAATGCAATTACGAGCTGCAATTTTCTGAACTCGTTTTGTACGCCAGTGTCCTGTGTGTTTGGAATGGTACGTTTTTTTTTCTGTCACTTTTGCGCACTACAGGAGTTTAGTGGACATAAAATATCACCCTCAATCGTTTACCAACTCCCTCTCACCCGTAGCGCCTCTATCCTCCACTGTCCTCTTCATTCTATACCTTTCTTTCTCCACTATCCTCTTGTATTTTCTTCTCATCCTCCCCATTTTCTCTCGCCTTTTTATTTAAACCTTGGACCTTGGATGACCTCTCTCTCCTGGTTGACCATACCCACAGGAAGCAGTTTCCGTGCTACACACAGCAGATCCTCACAGAGCATTGTAACGAGGTGTGGTTCTGTAAATTCTCCAACGACGGCACCAAGCTGGCCACCGGCTCCAAAGACACTACCGTCATCATCTGGCAGGTGGACCCTGTGAGTACCACGCTGAGCCCATTTCCCCCACACCACCTGCTGTGTACATTCCCACTATATGCCATATAGGATGAGTCATCTCCTGCATTAATGGCAAAGATGGCCACTGCAGGTGTAGGCAACTAGATTCAGCCACAGGATGATTTTTGTTGGAGTGAACATAATTATAATTTGCACACTGCAAATTGACCGCAACTAAGCCTCTTGCAGACCCCTGATCCACTGTCTTCCCATTCGTGCTTTACGCTAACCCAGAGCCTGGTCTGTGTGGTGTCTAGGAGAGCCACCAGTTGAAGCTGCTGCGGACCCTAGAGGGCCATGCCTACGGTGTGTCCTACCTAGCCTGGAGCCCTGATGACACCTACCTGATCGCCTGCGGGCCTGATGACTGCTCTGAACTCTGGCTCTGGAATGTCCCGGTATGGCAATCACCACACTTATACACACATACATACACACTGGGACATCCCTATATGGACAATCCCTGCGTGCCCACACACACTGGAACAGCCAGGTATTGCAACCCACACACACCGCCCGGCAACGCTGTCTGTTATTGCTGGTATGAAATTGGTGCAGGCATACACTGCAACCGTCCAGGACGAGGATTGATTAGAGTTAATTAGATAAATAGAACCGTCAATTCATGTAACTTATTGGCCAGATAGTTCCTGATTTTATTGGGACTGATAAAAACAGCCGTGCAGTGGACCTCCAGGCTGGGAACTCTTCAGTGTCTGTGTACTCACTGAGTGGTTTTTGTCCCCTGCTGGGCAGACGGGAGAGTTGCGGACCAAGATGAGCCAGTCCCACGAGGACAGTCTGACCAGTGTGGCTTGGAACCCTGATGGGAAACGGTTCGTCACCGGGGGACAGAGGGGACAATTCTACCAGTGTGTAAGTGTGAGAGTGTGTGAGATCTATCCACCAGATATACCAGTTGGTTCTTCCAGTTTGTCCTGCCAGCGTGTGAGTAGTGGGGAGAGTACAGGGTGATCTGTGAGGAGGATACAGGACAGTGGGGAGAGACTAATACAGCATTGAATATGGACAGGCTACTTTTAGATTTGCAGCTTGACACCTTTATTGATTAGCTGACTAGACAGGAACCTGCTGACCTCCAAAAAGATTGTCGGGATCTAATGTGTCTGTTTCTATTTGTGCAATTGCCAAAATGTGTGTCTGATTTTCTAGGGGCATGGGTGATACCGTTATGGACTGGCCTGTGTGTGATTTGATTGATTCCCAGAATCTGGACTATATCCATTTGGACCTATGTATTGATTGTGTTATGGTAGGACCTGGACGGTAACCTGTTGGACTCATGGGAGGGCGTGCGTGTGCAGTGCCTCTGGTGTGTGGGGGACGGCAGGACAGTGCTAGCGTCTGACACACACCAGCGGATCCGGGGTTACAACTTTGAAGACCTAACGGACAGAAACATGTGAGGGCTGTATTAATGAGTAGATAACTGAAAATATGTAAAGGGCACGTTGACAGACGTATTAATAATAAATGCATGATTTATATATTAACAAATGATACATGAGTTACTCAGTGTTTCCTGCTGTTTTATTGTTTTATCATTTGTTTTATTAATACAAATTAAGCAATACTGGAGCACTTAATGCGCTCTGAATTACTAATCTTACATATAGAATTGTCTATGCAGATATTGAACAGAACACAGACTAGTAATTGATCATCTTTGTTGTGAATTTCTCTTACAGAGTTCAGGAGGACCATCCTATCATGTCTTTCACTGTTTCCAAGAACGGAAGATTAGCTTTGCTAAATGTAGCAACTCAGGTGAGTGGGGATATGGTGTCATACTTGAACACTGAAGTGTGTGTGTGGAGGCATTGGACTAGTGTCTGGGTGGGAGATTAAGGAGTTTATGGCAATGCTAATGGTTGTCTTTAGTGTCTAACTGCTCCCATTACCCCCCACCCTACAGGGAGTGCATCTTTGGGACCTGCAGGACCGGGTGTTGGTTCGGAAGTACCAGGGTGTGACCCAGGGCTTCTACACCATCCACTCCTGCTTCGGAGGACACAATGAAGACTTCATTGCCAGTGGCAGCGAAGGTACACCCACAGACCCAACAGCAACCATTTTAGGCATCAACTACTCCTTATGCTCAGGATTGGGGAAATGACTGATATTGAGCCCTAGAACAAACATGTTCACCTCTGTGTCCCTCACTATGGTTTCATTCCAATTATCTCTCAAACACCTGCAGAGACTTTGCCTTGCAGCATATAATAGGGAGATTGACCTTGCCACTTTTTTTTTATATTAATACCATTATTCCCCCTCTTCCTCTCCTCTCTCTTACATCCTCCACCTTTCCTCTCCCTCTCTTACCCTTCCTCCCCTCCTCACTTTACCCCCTCAGACCATAAGGTGTATATCTGGCACCGCCGCAGTGAGCTGCCCATCGCTGAGCTGACAGGGCACACTCGCACAGTCAACTGCGTTAGCTGGAACCCCATCATCCCAGGCCTCATGGCCTCCGCCTCGGACGACGGCACTGTGCGTGTCTGGGGCCCCGCACCCTTCCTCGACACACAGGAGGTGGATGGGCTCAACGGTAACTACCACTAGCATTTTGTTAGCACAGTGGCTGTAAAACAGCGAAAGGTGTTACAAGTAATTAATGTTCCTCATCTCTCCCCAGAGAACTGCAGCAACATGGACAGTTGATGGTGACTTTGGAATGGAAGACTTTTTTCTCTTTTACCGACTGACAACAAATAAACATCCAAACCAATTCTAGACCTAACAAAACAGAAATAAAAGTAAATCAGTAGCGTCTCATGACCTGGCAAAACTGTGGAGGTGAGGATGAACACACTCTTAGAAAACCAGGTCTTCATCCAGAACCAGTGACCCGGAAAATCCAATCCACTGGTACTCCCTGTGGCTTCCTCCTCCACCCCTCTCCCAAACAAGGCCACAGCCAAACCAGGGGCTCTCCCCTGAATCTTCCCCTGGAAGCCCACCTCCTGCCTGGCTCACAGGCACGGTGTCCCGCACCTGATCTCTCCAGACAGCCATTACAGACCAGCCGCACTAATTGGACCGCGTCTGTCGCTCTATCATGTGTCTGTGGGAAGGGGGGGGGGGGGATATTGCAACTCTTCCTTCTATTTGTTTTTTATCTTCTCCTTCTGACTAGCTCTTTTCTTTGCACTTGAGTTGTTGGATGAAGGCTGAAAAAATGCACAAAACCAACCAACCGGCAAAGTAAAACGCTATGCTTATTTTGATTTTCTTTTTTTAACGATAGTAAGCATTTAACAGGTGAATCCTAGGTTTGAACTAGGACTAGTGGCTGTAGAGTGCTTCAGTGTGAACAATACGCTCTCAATTAGGAAATGCTATTTTTATCCCTTGTTTAAAGTCTAACACGAACAAACTCGCTACAAAGTCTCACCCTCTGACTCCCCCATCTCCCCCCTCCCACTTCGGCTGTTAACAGCACAGCACATAGTTCCACAAGATCTACCTGTGGGGAGGGGGGGAAAGGTGAACTGTCAAAGGTGAGGGGTCAGTGGTAGCTGGTCTCATGTGAAGCAACCCTTGTGTTGAGTATCTCTCTAAGAAGGACATACTGTTGGCTGTAGAGGTCTGTACATGCAACTTTTGCGGTACACTGAGGACTGCATCTGTCCTTCCTCTTTGTATGTGCGTGTGCCCTTCTGTGTCAATGTGTGTCTGGGTGTGCTTACGTGTGGTTTGTTTGTTTGAGTGAATGCAGGTGCATGCAGACCTGTGTTTTTAGTCACACCAGCAGAAGATCATGCCCCCCCCCCCCCCCCGTGAAATTTTAAAGAGGCTTTTAAACCCATTCAGAATTATTCCAAAGCCCCATAGCGACATCTATCTGTGGAACAAAGAATACTTTAGAGCCATTTTCGAAAATCCTTTTTTTTTTTAGCTGGGGCTTTTCTTTTTACATTTGACTTTGCTTTTTATATTTCTCCTTACCACCAGCTACCATTGGAAAGGCACTGAGGTATCAGAATTAAATCTGTTTTGTGGAGGAAAAAAAAGTGAATGACATGCATTTCAACGAGCTGTAAACTGTGTTGTGAGAAAAGGTTAATTTCATATGAGGAGGAATTAACGATTGTAGTGTTGGAGACAGAGGTTTAATGTTCCGTGTGTAGAATTACGATTATTTTTGTATTTTTTTGAGCGTTCTACCCCCTAACACAAACACTCCACAAACTCACATGTATACCCAAAACACAACGCTGCGCTTTGAGGTCTACCCCAAGTCACACCTACAAACACTCAATTTCAATATGATCACCTGCCACAAGTCCATGAACCCTACACAGTAGTACAGCATTATTGAAGTTAAAGTTACAGAACCAAACAACCTCCCACATTCAAACGCACACAGGCATATAGCTGCGCTCTTACATGCAGCCCATACGGAGCGAGACCGACTTCAACACAACAATCCTTTCCTTCTCTCCAGACCTCCTTATCAGTGGTGAAAGCACCATACAGAGCTTTCTTCCTCCAGATTTGGGGTATGTAATGACTATTTTCTGTGAACTGATATTACATGTTTAAAAAGAACTGAATATTTTGTTACTTTCATTTTTTGGTCTTATTTCATTTTTTTGGTTGACCCCCTCCCTGTATTATCATATTAAAATATAACCAGACAACTGGTGTCCTCTTTTTTTAAAAATGTAAATCCTGCTTATAATTCATTTTGCCTTTTGTCTTTTGGGTAAAATGTTTACCTTATCCACCACTTCTTACATGTAATCAGTGAATATGTGCACTAACACTCATGCCAATATAAATGAGTGTGGTGGGTTATGCTTTGGGAGTGTGTTTAAACTGTCTACCCCTCGCCTTTAAAAAGAGACTCTGTACGGTGATTCAATACTTGCATGTCTGTGGAATAAGACCAGGGGGATCTATTTTTGTGCCACTGTTGGTTGCGGTTGCCATTTCTGCCCTTACCAAAACGCTTGAGACCCAAAAGTGGCGGTGTTTGTGTAATTTCATGGTCTAAGGTTAGTCTGGAATGGTGTTTCTCCCATTCTTGACCCTTCCATCTCCTGGACCACTGAATGGACTTGAACTCTCCATCCACACCTTATGTCATGTCTGAAAAATTGAGGCAAATCAAAAGTGAAGAACCCAAAAGCTTTCACAAAGTTATAATTCACCTGCTGGTGACATTCTATGTCTGTATGCAACTTGGTGTCTACTCTGTTCTCTTGAGTTCCTAGGAATTTTAATGATTTGATGATGCTAATAACTGTTTCTCTCTCTGGAGGTGGTAGGGCTTTTTGGGGGAGTAAGGGTTTTTGGTAGCAGATTAAAATAGTTATTGTGGGATGGGGACCTGTTTGCGTTTTTAATGTGTTATTACAAAAGTGATTGTACTGTTTTGTATTGTTGTGTAGGAGAAGTGTTATGTATGCATATTTTCAATAAACATTCAGGGTTTTGAAAAAGAGCTGTGGCCCGGAATATCAAGGGGCTGGAACATAGTCACTCCCTAAGCACAGATACAGGATCAGTTTACCCTAGCCAATCCTATCCACAGTCCCTTATAATCATGAGGGGGTGCAGAGCTAAACTGACCTTCGATCAGTGTGAAGGGACAACGCGTCTCATCAGACTTTAGAGGAAAGCTTGAGTTCCCAGACTGAAAAGAGCTCTCCATTTTCCTGTGTTTAACTTTGTATTGTTGATTGAGTCACTTGAAAATTTGATGACATTTGGTGTAATTCAGAGAAGCCACATGGCAGGAAAGAGGCAAAATGTGCATCAGAGGGGATCAAATGCCAAATGTAGGGGTAAACAAGATCTGTTGCCAATAAAATGTGACTATTTTGACTAAACCATCTTGTTTGAAATACATTTCTAATTTGAGATGCATTTGTGTTGAAGCCATTTTATCGGCCTGTTATTATACAGGTCATAGACTAATTCCAGAACCTCCATCTATCTATAGACCCAAATGTCTCAATTCCACTTTACATTAGCTCACCACCGCCCCCAGGTGGGAAATTATATGCTTGCAATAACATTTTCCACAGTATTTTTTTTAATTTTTTTTACATAACAGCCTACATACAAGAACCCAGTCTATGGTTCAAAGCCTAAATACCCAAGTCAATACAATATCCAACAATTATTCCCTTGTTTGACCTTTACCTGCAGTTTGCAACGATAGGGAAAATATGCCAAATGTGCATTTTAACTGAGAATCCTGTACTCTACTGACCACATTCACACATACTCGAAGATGAAATAGTACAATTGCTTAGTTCAAAAAAAAAATTACTCTGAAACACGTTCAAAACCATGTTTGTTTTGATCTTCCTTCGTAGAGGATAGTCCCAACACGCGTGACGTCAGCAGCGGCAGAGTCAGAGAGCTTCCACATTCTAGTCTCCCGGTTCATCATTGCCATATCGCGGAGGATAGAATACCATCCAGGGTTTGTGCAGCCGAACCGAGTCCCTGCATCAGTCATGGCGGCGCCGTTAGCCCACTTCGACGAAGACTGGCAGGATTTCAATGAATTCAAGGCGGCCTCCGGGTCGCCGAACCGACTGGACCAGCTGAACTCGAACATGGCTGATTCGGGACTGGTGGATGATTTCTCAGACCTCGACAGCTTCTCGGGGGATATATGCAGCTTCACATCAATGGAGGACCTTGTCCACGACTTCGATGAGAAGCTGACAGTTTGCTTTCGAAATTACAACACCAAGACTGAAAACATAGCCCCTATTAAACCTATCACAGAAGATAATTTCCTCAAAGACGACGAGTGAGTGTGAATTTTGTAGCTACTACTTTTTTATCAGTTAAGCATTTATAGTTTGTCTACAATCTCAAGCTAGTTAGTTAGCATGCCATTGCTAATGTGAACCTGCTGCTAGCTAGCCATTTTACAAAAGGGTTGTTAGTGTTAGCTAGTTAGCCAATGTTATTTGGAATGCATGTAAACCTGTAAAGATAATTTAGGAAATAAGGACTTCAAGAGAAGATCCTTCAAGATAAGCTGAAGTGTTTTGTTGTTTGTTAGCAGGTAACGTTAGTTAAAATACATTAGCTGAGCTGTGTTTTCAAAGTAGCTAGCTAAGTTAGCTAGCAGCTAGCTACCCAATTGAAGTTTGTAAATAACTTGATAGTTAAACTTTCACATGTCACATGCACAGTGACATTACTTTCTTGCAAACTCAAAACTCAACAATACAATCATTAATAACAATGTAATACTAGAAAAAACACACGAGAAATATGAAGAACCCAAAAAGTAAGTAAGCATACTAACATTGTATACATACCCAGTTTCAATACCATATTTACAATGTCAGCGATACTGGCGTGATGGAGTTGGATATGATATAAGGTGACTGGTGATAGGATATAAACAGAGTAGCAGCAGCTTCTATGTGAGTGGGTGCGTGTGTGTAGACTAATGTGCATATTATGTGTGAGTGAGTTTGTAGGGCCCTGGTGATTGTGCATAGACACAGTTCAAAATTAAAACGTCGATAAAGATAGAAAGTTAACTCCGATAGTTTGTGTAGCTATTTAGCAGTCTTGTTGATTGGGGATGAAAGCCGTTCAAGAGCCTGATATAGATGTCCTGGATTAGAGGTTGACAGATTATGATTTTTCAACCAGTAACGATTATTGGAGGACCAAAAAAAGCCGATACAGAATAATCGGCTGATTTTATTACTTTTTAAAATATATTTTTTTATATATGTGTATGTATATGTTTACGTGTGTGTAATAATGACAATTACAACAATACTGAATGAATACATTTATTTTAACTTAATATAATACATAAGATCTATTTAGTCTCAAAAAATAATGAAACATGCTCAATTTGGTTTAAATAATGAAAAAACACATTGTTGGAGAAGAAAGTAAAAGTGCAATATGTGCCTTGTAAAAAAGCTAACGTTTAAGTTCCTTGCTCAGAAAATATGAAAGCTGGTGGTTCAGTATTCCCAGTTCTTCAATATTCGCAGTTAAGAAGTTTTAGGTTGTAGTTAATTATAGGAATTATGACGCGTCAACTATTTATCTCTATACCATTTTTGTATTTCATATACCTTTGACTATTGGATGTTCTAGTAGGCACTTTAGTATTGACAGCCTAATCTCAGGGGTTGATAGGCTTTAAGTCATAAACAATGCTGTGCCTCAAGCATTGCTAAGAGCTGCTGGCAAACGCAGTAAAGTTTACATGAATGCTTACGAGCCTGCTGCTGCCTACCACCGCTCAGTGAGACTGCTCTATCAAATATGAAATCATAGACTTAATTATAATATAATAAACACAGAAATACGTGCCTTTGGTCATTAATATGGTCAAATCCGGAAACTGTCATTTCAAAAACAAAACATTTATTCTTTCAGTAAAATACTTCTGTATTTTATCGAACTGGTGGCAAACCCTAAGTCTAAATATTGCTGTTACATTGCACAGCCTTCAATGTTGTGTCATAATTACGTAAGATTCTGGCAAATTGTTTGCAACAAGCCAGGTGGCCCAAACTGTTGCATTATACCCTGACTCTGCGTGCAATGAACGCAAGAGAAGTGACACAATTTCCCAAGTTAATATTGCCTGCTAACATGAATTTCTTTTAACTAAATATGCAGGTTTAAAAATATATACTTCTGTTTATTGATTTTAAGAAAGGCATTGATGTTTATGGTTAGGTACATTCGTGCAAGGATTGTGCTTTTGTTAAATCATCACCTGTTTGGTGAAGTAGGCTGTGATTCGATGATAAATTAACAGGCACCGCATTGATTATATGCAACGCAGGACAAGCTGGTTAACCTAGTAATATCATAAACCATGTGTAGTTAACTAGTGATTATGTGAAGATTGATTGTTTTTTATAAGATAAGTTTAATGCTAGCTAGCAACTTAACTTGGCTCCTTGCTGCACTCGCGTAACAGGTGGTCAGCCTGCCACACAGTTCCTCGTGGAATGCAATGTAATCGGCGTCCAAAAATGCCGGTTACCGATTGTTATGAAAACTTGAAATTGGCCCTAATTGGCCGATGAATCGGCCAACCTTTATCCTGGATGGCAGGGAGCTCGGCCCCAGTGATCTACTGGGCTGTCCGCGCCTTGCGATCGAGGGCGGTACTATTACCATACCAGGCAGTGATGCAGCCAGTCAAGATGTGGAGCTTTTTGAGGATTTGAGGGCCCATGGCTAACTTTTTCAACCTCCTGAGGGGGAAGAGGTGCTTTCACACCTTCTTCACAACTGTGCATGTGTGTTTGGACCATTTTAAGGCTTTAGTGATTTGGACACAGAAGAACTTGAAGCTCTCGACAGAGGTACACAGAGGTAAATCTTTGTAATTGTTTTTGAAAGGGCACGCTTCAGCTTAGTCTGATTTAATCTGGCAGTAATACACAATTAATGGGTATATACAGCCTGAAACGAATCTCTGAAAAATCGTGTAAATGCACCCAAGAAGACAGAATTTTGAATAGAATTACATTTAAACTACTGGTTGAGACAAAATATCTCCAGGAAAGTATTGTTTACCCTACTGTTTAGATCGATGGTGTGTTTCAACCTGCTCTCAGAGCATTTCTTATTATTCTGTATGTAAATTTGAGAGACTCCATTTAGTATGTGGATGTCCATCATCCATTTCGTATAATATGTTACGAATGACAATTCTTATGTTACGAATTTGCCTTCACAATGAACATTTAATATTCTGAATCCAAATAACATTTTTTTCATTGTCATGGCATGCTTGGTTCAATAGCCTTTGAAGAGAGAGAACTGAACATCCAACATAAAACTAACATTAACATATACAGTGCCTTCAGAAATGACTCATACCCCTTGACCATAGATTACACATTTTGTTACTACAGTCTGAATCCAAAATGGATTACATTTTTTTTCTTCTTACCAATCTACACATAATACCCCATAATAACAAAGTGAAACCATGTTTTTAAAGTTTATTGAAAATGAAATACAGAAATATCTAATTTACATAAGTATTCACACCCCTGAGTCGGTACTTTGTAGAAGCACCTTTGGCAGCAATTACAGCTAAAAGTCTTTCTGGTAAGTCTCTAAAAACTTTTCACACCTGGATTGCGCAACATTTACCCATTTATTATTTTCATAATTCTTCAAGCTCTTTCAAATTGGTTGTTGATCATTGCTTGTCAACCATTTTCAAGTGTTGCCATAGATTTTCAAGTAGATTGAAGTCAATGCTGTAAATAGGCCACTTGGTAACATTCACTGTCTTCTTGCTAAGCAACTCCAGTGTAGTTTTGGCCTTGTGTTTTAGGTTATTGGTCTGCTGAAAGGTGAATTCATCTCCCAGTGTCTGGTGGAAAGCAGACTGAACCAGGTTTTCCTCTAGGATTTTGCCTGTACTTAGCTCTATTCCATAAAAAAATGTATCCTGAAAAACTCCCCAGTCCTTAACGATTAAAAGCATACGCACAGCTTGATGCAGCCACCACTATGCTTGAAAATATGGAGAGTGGTACTCTGTATTGTGTTGTATTGGATTTGCCTCAAACATAACACTTTGTATTAAGGGCAAAGGTAATTGTTTGGCCACATTTTTGTTGCATTACTTTAGTGCCTTGTTGCAAACAGAATGCATGTTTTGGAATGTTCTTTTTCTCTACAGACTTCCTTTTCATTCTGTAAATTAGGTTGGTATTGTGGAGTAACTACAATGTTCTTGATCCATCCTCAGTTTTTTGCTATCACAACCATTAACCAGTTAATTGTAATGAAAAATATAATCTATGTAATCCCCCAAATAATGATTTATTATGAGAGGGCCATAAACAATACCTAGTAATGCTGCATACTCAGGACGGTTAAAATCTCACCTTTCTGGTAAATTTTTTTTTATAAAAGGCTGAGGTGTACTGACTTTTGAGGACACAAGCTGAAGTACACAGTACAAGTATGATACAAATAAGAAAATGACATTTTATATTATGCATTTCCTATTCAACAAAACTGTATCGATAAGGCTTGAAATGACTTATTTGCTTTCTAAATATAGTATATTGAAATTATAAACACGACTAACTATAAGATTTCACCTTCCTTATATCTGTAAAATACATAAATGTGCATTTTTTCTGAAGGTCTCGCTTGATCAAAACGTCTGCCCCCATCGCTGTGAACATCTCACAGAGCTCTTTATTGTCTTCCTGAACTTGTTAGGAACTCTCCTTTCATCTATATTAATTTTGTCCGTCTATGACAGTGTTTTTTAAAATTTAAAATCGATTAATTATTTTAGATTAATTGCTATGAATTGACCTCAATGTGCTACTGTGATGAAACCACTCTCCTGCTGTGCTACGATGTAACGATGTCAGTGGCTGTGATGTAGGGTTCCGCCAGGAGTTGGGCAGTCGGAAGAGCGAATGAAATGAAGCTGGGATGTCCCTCCTACCAAGTGGTAAACAATACGTTCCTGTGGATATTTTCTCTCACATTTCGGGCAGCTGAAGAACAAACCGCACAAACAACTTTAAAAATAAAAAGCATAGCTTAATCGCTCAACACACACACACACACACAGAGTCAGAGTCAGATGCACACACAAAGATTGTCAGTTGAAATGGACAGTCTTCTATGTTGCTTCAGTTGCTCTTGAGTCACATCCAAATAATCTTGGGGAAAATGAGCTCAGGATGGTGAGAGGAAGGTGGAGGGGGTAGTTTGGAGAGAAGCCTTAGCAGGGATGAAAGAGCAGTGCACTGAGGGCAGCGGAGTCCTTTCATGAGTGACTGCCCTTTTTGGAGGACGTGCCTTGCCTACTAACAAGCTCTACTGTAGCTGGCTGATGACCTACCTCCAAGCAGAGACGCACAGCGAGGATGACATGGAGACAGGAAGTAATGTGTGTGTGTTCATATATCGATGTGCTTTAGGGAAAAGTTTCATGATCAACTTTCCTTGGCGTAGGACTACCCATGGAGATACACAGAGAGCCACTGGCCACATAGAGGCTTTTGTGTGCTTGTTCTTGTTTATGCAGGGCTTGCATGTGTGCGTGCGTGTCTGTTGTTGATGGCCTAAAAATATAGTAATGCCTGAATCACAGGGTGACAGCCGCAGGGCCAAAGCATTTCCTGCCAGCATTGCCCAATTTAGAGAACCTGTCCTTGAACTGTGTGTTGTTGATGATAATGATGCTTTGTTAGTAAGAGAGGGATGGAGAGACTGGAGTTATATGAAGAACACGTGTGTGACAAACTCTCTGATGCAAAACCTTTCTGACACTTGGGTTCACAGTGCCCATCCTCGCATCGCTCGCAGCAGTCCTGGTCAGACACACACACTCATCCTCACATTACACATGTTCACTCCCATTGTGTAGCGGGATCTATGTACAAAATGTATTCTGTATTTCCTATAGTATAGCGCAAAGCCCTTTTGAGAGAGAATTGACATAAAAAATACATTTGGCATAAAATGTCTAGGCTATTAAAATGCTAGATTCCTGCTCTCTTATCAGGCAGAGGAGAGCTGCGTCAGGGACAGAGGGGTGTGTGTGGGTGGTGAGGAAAGAGGATGACACTACTGCCAACTAATGCTGTGTCACTGGGGAAATGTTTCAAGTGCAGTGTAACATTTTCTGTCTTCCTTCTTTTTCTCTCCTTTCTCATCCCCTTTCTCTTCATTCCTCTCACTATTTCTCTTCCACGTTCTTTCTCTCGTTCTCCCCCTCAGGGTGTGGAATGCTCTGACAGATAACTATGGCAACGTGATGCCAGTGGACTGGAAGACATCGCACATTCGCTCCCTGCATCTCCCCACACTCAACCTCTGCAAGCAGGGGGTAAGACACACACACCCCCACAGGCAAACACTTACACACATGGTCTGCACCTCCACACTGTACACATTCCCCCGCTCAGCACACCTGTTCATTAGCTCAGCCAAGCTGACTCTCATCTCCCTTTTTGCTCTCTCCCTCCCTATCGCTCTCTTTGTCCCTCTTCTCGCCCTCTTCTCTCTCTTCCTCTGATGGACAGAAGCTGGACAACATGCCTCTGGACCTGTCTGATGATGAGGAGCTGAGGGAACAGATGGACATGCACTCCATTATTGTGTCCTGCATCAACGATGAGCCGCTCTTCACTGCCGAACAGGTACACACACACACACACTTGATAGACAACACACACATACACACTCGCTCTCTTTCTATCACGTCTCAAATTCACCACACTCTACTACTTACAAAGCCACACTCTTAACACAAGCTATGTGTGTGTGTGTGTTGCAGGTGATCGAGGAGATTGAGGAGATGATGCAGGAGTCTCCAGACCCAGAGGATGATGAGAGCCCGTCCCAGTCAGACCTGTCCATGCTCTCCCAAGATCTCAGCAACCTCAAACGTTCCAGCTCCAACACCAGCTATGAGGACCGTGAGTGACTCCTAACTCGCATCAAATCACTTACAGCTCAAGTATAAACAGCTCCCTGCAGCTGTATTACACAACCCCATCCCATACATATATACTGAGTATACCAAACTTTAAGTTCCAAAAGGGATGCTGGCCCATGTTGACTCCAATGCTTCCCACAGTTGTCAAGTTGGCTGTATGTCTTTTGGGTGGTGGGCCGTTCTTGATATACACAGGAAACTGTTGAGCACAAAAAACGCAGCAGTGTTGCAGTTCTTGACACAACCCGGTGTGACTGGCACCTGCTACCATACCCGTTCAAAGGCACTTATGTATTTTGTCTTGTCCATTCACCCTCTGAATGGCACACATACACAATCCATGTCTCAAGGCTTAAACATCCTTCTTTAACGTGTCTCCTCCCCTTCATCTACACTGATTGAAGTGTATTTAGCAGGTGACATCAATAAGGGATCAAATCAAAATAAAATGTATTTATATAGCCCTTCTTACATCAGCTGATATCTCAAAGTGCTGTACCGAAACCCAGCCTAAAACCCCAAATAGCAAGCATTGCAGGTGTAGAAGCACGGTGGCTAGGAAAAACTCCCTGAAAGGCCAATACCTAGGAAGAAACCTAGAGAGGAGCCAGGCTATGAGGGGTGGCCAGTCCTCTTCTGGCTGTGTCGGGTGGAGATTATAACAGAACATGATCAGGATGTTCAAATGTTCATAAATAACCAGCATGGTCAAATAATAATAATCACAGTAGTTGTCAAGGGTGCAGCAAGTCAGCACCTCAGGAGTAAATGTCAGTTGGCTTTTCATAGCCGATCATTAAGAGTATCTCTACCGCTCCTGCTGTCTCTAGAGAGTTGAAAACAGCAGGTCTGGGACAGGTAGCACGCCCGGTGAACAGGTCAGGGTTCCATAGCCGCAGGCAGAACAGTTGAAACTGGAGCAGCAGCACGGCCAGTTGGACTGGGGACAGCAAGGAGTCATCATGCCAGGTAGTCCCGAGGCATGGTCCTAGGGCTCAGGTCCTACGAGAGAAAGAAAGAAGGAGAGAAAGAGAATTAGAGCGGGCATACTTAAATTCTCACAGGACACCGGATAAGACAGGAGAAGTACTCCAGATATAACAAACTGACCCTAGCCCACCGACACACAAACTACTGCAGCATAAATACTGGAGGCTGAGACAGGAGGGGTCAGGAGACACTGTGGCCCCATCTGATGATACCCCCAGACATGGCCAAACAGGAAGGATATAGGGATCATAGCTTTCACCTGGATTCACCTAGTCAGTCTGTCAGGGAAAGAGCAAGTGTCCTTAAATGTTTTGTATATTTAGTGTATATACAACTGGAATACAGATACAGGGTCACAGTAGCATTGTTACATAATAGACACTACATACAACTGGACAGCAATTACTGCTTACTTGTTATGTAACTTTAAATGCAAAACATATCAAGCTGTAATGCAAACGTTTGGGACTGACCATGTAAGTATGTGTTAGTATGTGATGTGTTATCCTGCCATGTATTCATGGAATTTGTCAAGCTCTATGTGTTAGTATGTTTATGTTCTAATCCCTACCTCCTCCCAGGCTTGCGTCGTCTTTCAGTCTCAGAGCTGAGCGAGGCCTTGGAGGAGGTGGAGACGGCCATCAGGCGCTACAGTGAGGAGCTGATCCAGGCCCTGGCCCTGAGGGACGAGCTGGACTTTGAGAAGGAGGTGAAGAACAGCTTCATCTCACTGCTCATCGATGTGCAGAATCGGCAGAAGGAGCACCGTGAGCTGCTCCGCAAGAAGAAGAAGATCAGGCCCACAGGCAGCGCTCAGAGGGCAGACAGGACACATGTCCCTGGGACGGTGAGCGAGATGGGCACCGATAGACACAGATTCGTACACATAGTATTGTATGATTTGAAATGCATATAATACACATTGTGATGCACATACGTGCCTTGATACAGTGGGGTCTGAAATTATTGACACCCTTAATTAAGATGAGCAGTACTGACTGTATAAAATAAATAATGCAAGTACTGAGCTAATACATTTGCTCAGAGAAGTAGATTTTGTTTAACAAGTCATAATTTTTAAACTCAAATGTAGTGGTCAAAATGACCCCCCAAAGACTAAATAAAGTAGTCACAAGTTTAGTATTTGGTTCCATATTTCTATCACACAATGACTACATCAATATTTTAACTTTATTTAACTAAGCAAGTCAGTTAAGAACAAATTCTTATTTTCAATGATGGCCTAGGAACAGTACCTTGTCAGCTCGGGGATTCAATCTTGCAACCTTTCGGTAACTAGTCCAACGCTCTAACCACGAGGCTACCTGCCGCCCCTAAATTAATGGTAAATAATGTATTGTGTCATTTTGGAGTCAATTGTATTGTAAATAAGAATAGTATATGTTTCTAAACACCTCTACATTAATGTAGATGCTATCATGATTACCCATAATCCTGAATGAATCATGAATGATAATGATATCTTAGCATGTCTATTTACCATTCATTTCTATTGGGCACGAAATAATCAGAATAAAATAAACCCAAAACAAACTGCAAATGCATCCAACAAGTCTGTAGAGTTACAAGCTTGATGTAGTCGTTGTTTGCTAGGAATATGGAACCAAATACTCAACTTTGGACTACTTTATAAGAATCTTTGGGTGGTCAATCATTTTGACCCCTATGTTTTTCAGGAAAAATATTGACTTGCTAAACAAAATCTTTCTCTGGGCAATTGTATTAGTATAAAATAACATAATTTCCCACATTTTTTGAGCATACAATATAGTTCAGTACTTGAATTATTTATTTTATATGGTCATTAATGCTCATCTTTATCAAGGGTGTCAATCATTTTGTACCCCACTGTTAGTGTATTGTGCACACGCCCATTTATACAGGCACAAACCAGGTTAGATGCATGCACTGGAAACAGAAGAAATGCATGAGAGACATGCCTGGAAGTGCAAAACAACACCCTGCAGTAGTCCTGTACTAACTTCTGCACTCACCCTGCAGACCCTGTTGGGTCTCTCTTTCTGTCTCTCCTTCTGCTTTATTCTACAGTCCACTATTAGCCTACTATTTACATACTGAAAATGTATTTATTTACATCATTACATTGTAATTATTGGGCTTTGTTATATGTCTTTGTAAATACCAGCTGAAAACTGGACAGTAAAATAAACGACCCTGTAGGTCTGAATTCACCTTGCCATTGTTTTTGTCCAATCTGAACTGTTGGACTTCCGTGCGGATAATTTGTCCTTTTCGGAACCAGAAACGATGGCAGGTTGAATCCAGTTCTATACCCCTCTTCTTATTCTCATGCTCTCTAGAGCTCTCATGTCTTTTTGGAGGGTTTCTCATTCTTTCTCTGGTAGTTTTATCTCTCTTGCGTTCTCTCCCTCCTCTCCCTTCCTCTAGCTCTTCACTATGGAAGGGCTGTCCACTGTCATTCAGAACGGCCTCCGTCAAACTTTCGGCATCACAGGAGGGGACAAACAGGTGCCCCTCTCTCTCTAGCTATCCTCTCATCTTTTTGACATTTTTCTTTGCAGTTCTTTTCTCTACAGCTTTTGCCGCTGCTGTGTTTACCACATGTCCTCTTTATTTTACCATCTTTCATTTTCAATTTAACTCAAGCCCTCCTTTCTGCTCTCTCATCCTGTGGCTCATTCTCTCTGTCCATCAAACACAAATTAAGCAGCTCTCCTTCTCAGCTTTCATATCCTTCTCTTTTTATGACTTATTTTCTTCCCTTATCCTTTTCCTGTCTTGTTGACTGAGCATTTAGCCTTGAGATTGGCTGTAACTGGATGCTGAATCATCCAGTAGTGTGCACTCCTTATTTCCTGCAAACAAGCATCCTCCTATTACTAATGCCCAGTTGTCTCCCACCAAGCTAAAACCAACCAATGGCCTTAAACCTCACCTACAGCCACACACCAACCAATCACAACTTACTTTCACTCATTATTGGCTCGGAGTCGACCAATGACTCTCTCACTCTCAAATATTCAGTTTCTTGACTTCCAACAATTCATACAAAGGGTGATGGTAAAGGTTTAGGATTGTGACAGTCATGGAATTTTGGATGACTATAATTGGCCAGCGTAATGACGAGGCCTCGTTTAATAACCATTTGAATAGCACATTTTCTCCCCTCCTTTGCGCCTGATTGCATGTGCTGCCATATAAATAGAATGAATAGAACGGGCCACTGCATTTATGTCAATGATCAATATGTGCTGTCATCTTTTGATTCAACTCAACTGACATTGCTTGAACACTTCATTAACAGGGGAACAACGGCAAATTTAGGGAATTTGTTCTAGCTGCCTAAACTTCTCTGAATTAGTGTCCCCTCTGAGGAATACAGAAAATCTACTGACATAACTTATATTCCGTCAGCGAACATACACTGAACAGAGATATAAATGTAAAGTGCTGAGATGAAAGATCCCAGCCGCACGCCGTAAAAAAAAAAAGACTTAAGTGACAATGCCCTAGAAGCCGGTGTTTGGAGGATATATTGGTACGTGTGTTAGGTCCGAGACAAGTCGGGGGCAGAAAACTGCCAATATATCCTCCAAACACCGGCTTCGAGGGTGTTATCACTTTTATACATCGGATTACCAACATATTCAAATAACTTTATTAACTTTATTTTGATGAATTTATTCATACTATTTCATCCTTCCACAAGATAGTCCCGACACAAATCTAGGGTTGCTACCCAAGCCGGCTGGTCGTTCGCTCTATCGGTTCGGTTTCCAGAGACGTGACCCAGTCGTTCAGTCTTTCTGTTCTGTATCTATGGACGCGACCCAGTCGGTGCTTGTAAATGTTATCCCTTGCTTGCTAGCTAGCTAGCCAACTACAGGTAACTTACGATCGTGTCAAAAAGTGCAGCCAGAATAACAGCAATGTAGCTGCATTTGTTTAAGCTGTTTTCCAGTGACATTTATTTGGATACATGCGTAACAATGAGCTAATGAGGCGTGATTTCGCCTGGTATGGAGAATGTGCTCTCTCACCAGGAAACTGTTGTTCAGGGGAGCTAGCCAACAACACAGCTAACAGAGTCACTTCAAACTGAAACTGGAAAGACTGCAAACTAGCTGCACTTCGTTTCGTTTGACCTTTTTTCAATTTACATTTCTTTGTATATATCCATACAAATTATGCCAGCTGATTCATGATTCCGACTGGCCGAGAAAATCTGCCTGTCTGTCTCGTCCCTGCACGTTCATTACTATATTGAGTAATTGAAACTGAAACAGCGCATCCCAAATGGCTGGAGACAACAAACAATGTACCAGGCCAGCTGTGATTTTACAATCTGAGAGCAATATTTGTTGGACTACCAAGAAAAATATTGGTGAATTATATTATTCATACATTGATATGCATCCATCTATTCTGCCAACATTTCCTTACTCTGTCATAGAAATCTGAGTCAAATCTAACCTCTTTTTAAAACCTCTTTAACCTTTCTGATCTCCCCATCCCGGATCCGGGATCGTGAATACAGACTCAAGCTCATTACCATAACGCAACGTTAACTATTCATGAAAATCGCAAATGAAATGAAATAAATATGCTAGCTCTCAAGCTTAGCCTTTTGTTAACAACACTGTCATCTCAGATTTTCAAAATATGCTTCTCAACCATTGCAAAACAAGCATTTGTGTAACAGTATTGATGGCTAACGTAGCATTTAGCATTAGCATTCAGCTGGCAACATTTACACAAAAAAACAGAAAAGCATTCAAATAAAATCATTTACCTTTGAAGAACTTCAGATGTTTTCAATGAGGAGACTCTCAGATAGCAAATGTTCAGTTTTTCCTTAAAGATTATTTGTTTAGGACAAATCGCTCCGTTTTCTGCGTCACGTTTAGCTATGAAAAAACCCCTGTATCCAGGATTGTGTAAATCTATCAGCAAGCTCATTAGCATAACACAACGTTAACTATTTATGAAAATCGCAAATGAAATGAAATAAATATGCCATCTCTCAAGCTTAGCCTTTTGTAAACAACACTGTCATCTCAGATTTTCAAAATATTCTTCTCAACCATAGGAAAACAATGATTTGTGTAAAAGTAGCTAGCTAGCGTTAGCATTTCGCGTTAGCATTTAGCGTTAGCATTAGCGTTAGCATCCAGCACGCAACATTAACAAAAACATAAAAGCCTTCAAATAAAATAATTTACCTTTGAAGAACTTCTGATGTTTTCAATGAGGATACTCTCAGTTAGATAGCAGATGCTCAGTTTTTCCAAAAAGATTCCTTGTGTATTAGAAATAGCTCCGTTTTATACATCACATTTGGCTACCAAAAAAAATCCGAAAATTCAGTCCTCAAAACGCGAACTTTTTTCCAAATTAACTCCATAATATCGACTGAAAACATGGCAAACGTTGTTTAGAATCAATCATCAAGGTGTTTTTCACATATCTCTTCATTGATACATCGTTCTTGGACACATGCTTTCTCCCCTGAATCAAATGGTAAAGTAGAAGCAGCTGGCAATTGCGCACCGAATTCGACGCAGGACACCAGGCGGACACTTGGAAAATGTAGTCTCTTATGGTCAATCTTCCAATGATATGCCTACAAATACGTCACAATGCTGCTAAGACCTTGGGCGAACGACAGAAAGTGTAGGCTCATTCGTTGCGCAATCACAGCCATATAAGGAGAGAATGGAAAACAGAGCTTCAGAAATTCTGCTAATTCCTGGGTGATGCATCATCTTGGTTTCGCCTGTAGAATGAGTTCTGGGGCACTTACAGACAAAATCTTTGCAGATTCTGAAACTTCAGAGTGTTTTCTTTCCAAAACTGTCAAGAATATGCATAGTCGAGCATCTTTTCGTGACAAAATATCGCGCTTAAAACGGGAACGTTTTTTATCCAAAAATGAAATAGCGACCCTAGAGCTCTAACAGGTTAAGTTGATTTTGTAGCGTAAACTGGGAATTTTATATTTTTATGGATATTATGGTTGTCTGCAAAGTAGTTAAAATGCTGGTTGTTCCAGTTGAAAGTTAAGATTTACCCATGTTGAATGTTATATCGTATTTGTGCATCACTGAGTGACGCTCTATCGAATCCCGGGGTAATTTCATGTTTTTATGTGTATCTGAGCTATTTGTCGTTCAAGCAGGCAGAACTACAGATGAGTTTTGCATCAAAATTCTTAACTTTCTCTTTTATCATGGTGCAGTTTTTCTTTTTCTTTCTGTTCAACATTTTTGTCTTTTTTTTATCCCCCTCCATCCTTTGCCTTCCCTCTCTCCTGTGTCGTGTTCTCTCTCTCCTCATTCTGTGGTTGTGACGTGTGTTTCTCGCTCTCAGTATCTGACCACAGTTATCCCCTATGAGAAGAACTCTGGCTCCCCCTCTGTGGAAGACCTTCAGATCCTCACCAAGAGTGAGTACGGACATGTTCCTGTTTATTACAACCTTGTATTATTTATTTTACAAACCACACTTTGTCTGTTAACTTTTTAAGTCACTGTAGGCCAACCGATGAAAGCTGTAATGTGAAGACCGAAATGTCCTATTATGACCATGATAGTAACTCATCCCAAATCTTTTTTCATTTTTTGCTCTTCCCTCCATGCAGTTCTGCATGCCATGCGGGAGGACAGTGAGAAGGTACCCAGCCTCCTAACAGACTACATTCTCAAAGGTACTCCCTCCCTACCAGTTTCAAAACTCTTACTCCCGTTCAAAACACCACACATTACCACACAAGGTGTACATTCTCAAAGATACTCAATTACTTTGAGGAAACATTGCTCCCATTCAAAACAGAGCTTTTGTCTAGATTGACAGTCTCACTATGACCTAGTGCCGGAGAAAGATGCTGCAGGACACAAGGGTCCTGTTAGGACACATGTTATTAGGAGGGTCTACTTCCAATGTGTTCTTTGTTCACTGAAGGCCTGCAGGGTTTTTCGAAGCCTTTCATCTTGACCTTTACCCTCCTTGTTTCTCGCCTCTGCTGCGCTGCTCTGTCGCTAGTTCTAGTATGAGAAAGGTGGAGGTTTGTGAGCCACACACACACACACACACAATGACATACATACAGGAAACGCACACACACGCAATGTGTGGAGAGCCCGCTCTCACACACCTCCGAGACAGCCCCCTTCCCTGGCTCTGTGCTGTAGTGTAGTGTACCTGTGCTGTGATTGTGATTATGGTGTACTTACTTTACTTACCCTCTATCTTACACACACTCCCTCTTCCTACTCACACACACGCTCTTGCTCACCCTCCCATCCGTTCTTAATTGCTCTCTTCCATGTGGTACATCATTTTAGGTTGACAGCTGTTTTCTGGGTGTTCTTCTTGTCCCTACAGTGCTGTGTCCCACATAAACCCAGTGGAGGAGCCACCTGTTCTACAACACTCTGAACACACTCAAGGCATAAGCACTTTTTATTTTTTAGGAACTCAACTTACTGTCCCTGACCTCCAGGGGGCCCTCATTGATTTTGTTAGTCACTCTCACTCAGATATCAATAACATGGCATAAGCCATGGTAAAATGTGATGAATTGTAGGAAATTATTCACCCCATGGTAAAATGGGTAGAAATGCAATAAATGTCTCTCTGCCCCATGGCAGAACTAGAATTGCATGAATTTTTCGTAGAAAATTGCTAAATGTTCTCTCTGCCCCATGGCAAAATGTGTAGAACTGCAGGAAATTATCTTTAAAACATGCATTTTTCTGACTGTCATCAAGAGGGGTCCCATGAAACAAATTTGCCGCTCTTAGAGCCCCCAAAAGGCTAAAGCTGGCCCTGCGCTCAGGAGCTGCAGAGTTCTTGAACATACCAATGGAAGGAGTCACCCACCCCCTAATAAGGTGGACTCTTCCCGATGGAGTATTTATTTTCTCCACAACAACTTTTCCCGCAACCTTTTGAGATTCACATTTTAATGCCTGTTTTACCTTATAATCTTCTCACCTTTTACGTGTAATCTTAAATGTTTTTTTAATGTTGTAATGCTAATATCTCACATTAGTTTTAATGTCTTCTCTGCATGTTAGCAGTATTACTCTCCATTGTCTAAAGTGGCTTGCTGTTCTCATCTTCTATCCTCCGTTTGCACTGATGTGAAGGAACTCGAGATGGAAAACAAATTCCTCTACATTCACCTGCCTGCCTTTTCACATCATTAAAGGTTAGGGTGAGGAGACAAGGAGAAGAAGTCACTTGACAATTGGGATGCAGCTTTTCTCTGTTAAACTGGCTAATTCCCTCTGTGTGTGGGTATATATAGGAGGGATGGGAAAATAAGGCTTCCTGAACCAGTCTAACTATGGCGGGATCAGTCCAATGGGAGCTCGCCACTTTATCAGAGAGTTATTGGTTCAGAGCAATTAATGATTGACAGACCATGGGATTAGTGGGGTTCAGAAGCCTTGTTTTCACCATCTCTTAGGTTTTATGTTTCATAAACCCCCTTAAAGGTTGTGCACGTCTTTGCATGCTGCTACATAGGATTAGGGAGCTACATCGGTCAAATATTATAAAGCATTGTTTGTATACTACAATGTGAAATTGCACAGATGGAACTTTTTTTTTTTTAAGTGATAACTTCTCAAAAAAGGGAAAAATAATGACAGAAGTTAGTAAGAAGGTAACAAAGAACAAACTTGCACAGCTTTTTATTTTTCTGTAGTTTTAGAGAGATGAGGGACTTTTTACTGCCAGCAGTGTGTGGCCACTTATTATAACATCACCATTGTTATGTAAACACTAGCCGTCAACCTCTGACCCCTCCTAGGGATGTCACATGACATCACCCTGTATACTTGCCTCATACCTCCTCTATAAAGTACAGTAAGTGAAGGGTTACAGCAATAATATTAGAATGTAAAATAATGGTTAAATTGCTGTGAGTTGATCCTGCCATGTTGTGTTTAGAACTAATAACTCTTTGATGTTGTGTAAATGTTGGGGATCTAGTGATGACATGTTATCTTGTCTTGTCTAGTGGACGTAGCAACAGTAGTAGATCACCAAATCGTTGCATGTACTTATGTAGACAATTTAAAGGATGTAGAGAGGTTTCTGTACAAAAGCAGGAGAGATTTTTCAAACTTAAATATTTCAAAAACCCATTGTCTACATCCACAACCACTAATCTTCAGCACTGTCTATAATATCACCTCTGTACAATCCTGTCAAATCATCAGCAGTAACTAAGCTCAGTGCACAATAATTACAATAACACACAAGCCCATCAGGTCTGGTCTATCACTACTCTCAGGTACACCCAGAGCATCGGTTCTACAGCAGCTAGCCTGTCCACAGAAGTACAGCATTATGGATCGTGTTAGGAAGAAAGAGTG
This sequence comes from Oncorhynchus mykiss, assembly GCF_057628025.1. Taxonomy (NCBI): domain Eukaryota; kingdom Metazoa; phylum Chordata; class Actinopteri; order Salmoniformes; family Salmonidae; genus Oncorhynchus; species Oncorhynchus mykiss. The sequence goes on along the minus strand of NC_143025.1, from coordinate 71,066,263 downwards.
TAGATGTTGTTACGCCATGCTTGGGGATAATGTTGAAGCATTAGCAAGCCCATCATCCTATAGCTTGAGTAGCCATTTAGTAGTTTTTGTCTGTCCTAGGCCTGAGTAGTAATATAGTAACATCAGTGATAAGGTTTCAGACAAGTATAGGCTAGTACCTAGCTAAGTGGACGTTGTAGCATCAGCTTGCGATAGCGCTGTATCAAGGCAGCCTGACACCTATAGACAGCAACTAGATATCCCAGGTGGGCCGCTGTAAGTCAATGGTAGTGCCAGTCCTCACTAGTAGAAGTCTGGTGTAGTTGGCAGGAATCATCGAGTCTTACGGAAGCTCCCTTTTCCCTGTATCATTGTGTATGTTATGAAGAGATGTTGGGTTTTAGTTGAGGGTCTCAGAAGGCATCTTTCTTTAGTAAGGGAAGCCAGTAGACCTCTACGTACTGTACAGAATCATATGTAGCTATCTTTCAACTGTAGCAAGCTTCAGAATCATTCAGAACCCCAAGCATGTGCTGCATGCACTTTATCTACTTTTACTTAAAGTAAATAAAATGAATGATAAGGATTAAGGTCACACTAAAGGGATCCTTAGCATTGAACCACATTGTAATAAGAAAGTTAAGCTGAACTGAAATGTATACTAGCTTGGGTGGGGTTTGGACTCCTTGAAACTAGTCGAGTTGAGAACTAGTATTATTCTGGTTGTCTTGGACCGGCATGGGGTTGTCACGGAGATCAGAGAAGGTTATCGACTCAGGCTAAAGCCCCACCCCTCGTCGCATGTCTGCTAAAATAGAGGGACCATATCAGCGTATATCCACGCTTTATCTAGAGATTTATATTTATATAGACACAAGCAACAAATAAGGCTGCCTTTGTAAATGCCAGAACTTTTGTATAATAGAATCTACTCTTTTATTTTTAATGCAATATACTTCTTCCCCCATTTTGGGTTTTTATGTTTACTTGTCTTGTTGTCATGAGGTACTAAAGTACATTCATTTATTCAGTAAATGTTTGTTTTGTAACCATATCGACTGTAGTGGTACAAACGTTTTGTGCCAGAATTACATTGGAACTCATTTCAAATAAAATAATGTTTACTTTGGTGTCATACTATTGGTTTGTAAGTGCATCCATGACGATCAATAATTGGTATTAAATCACCTTTTTACTCTACTTAAAGTTACTATCAAAATACTTTTAATAGATGCAATCTGTAAACAGAAAATGTGCAGAAACCTATCAAAAGGCATTCTTACATGCAGAGCAACAGCAAGTCAATGTACAAATATGTTTTATATCAAATAAAAATGGCATACTCTTCTCTTTCTATGTTAGGTCAGTGTAGCTACAAGAACAAATCTGAATATAAATGGATGCCTTAAATACTGTTAATTGAAAAAATGAAATGTTATTCTCTCAGTGTAACTAACGGGCAGCTCTTCTCTCCATCAGCCCTCTACCTCCTCGGGAGTCCTATTTCATGGAAGCACTCATGCATCTGTCCCAGAATTATGTCAGTCTGGCTCCCAAGAAAAGTCATTTTCTTAGACAATCTGAAGTGAGTCATTTATCAGTTCGATGTGAAGAAGCAGTAAAAACCAAACTGCACAACGTTGCAGTCATAGCCAAAGAGGAATAGTTCTAAGCAGTGGCGACCTGTCATTCAGGGCAGGTGGGGCAGAGCTTAAACATATATATGACCATTTTCTTTTTGCCTGTTTTTCATGTTGATTTGGTATTCATTCGTGTCACATATCAGTTTGCAAACAATGTCAAATATATATAGATATATTAATTTAATGAATAAAGCTGCATACGAACATGATCTCTTTCTTGAGTAAGGCAGCTCCAAAATGCAGGTGTTTCAGCCTAGCTCGGTGCAGCAAGCGAAAATACAAGGGTGGGCATTGGTAATCTTCTCTATTTGCGCCGTGATAGGCTCAAGCAGTCATCATGAATCACGTCGACAATCTACTGGCAAATGCTTTTCAATCCTTGGCACTATCTGAAGAGAAATTATAGATAACACGTATCGGTGTTCATCGGCCATAGGACATAAACATTACACAAGTCGGAAATCGCAAGTTCAACGAGTGGTTTGGAAGGAATCGATGGCTAACTGCAAGCGCCGCAAAGCAATCACTATTTTGCTTCCCCTGCCTGCTATTAGGTGGAGAGGATGTGTGGTCCAAGTCTGGCTTTAAGGATTTAAAAAATCTGTCTGAAAGGGTCTCTTTTCTGAGCTTTAAAGGATAAACATTCACACGCAAAACCATGGACCAGAAAAGGTTGAATACATTGGCCATGTTATCAATCTAGCATGACTTCTGCCATGTTCAAAACAACTTGAAACTCGGAAATGGGAAATCTCAGACTTCAGTCAGACGGCCTCTGATCTGGCGGACTCACTAAACACACTTGCATCATTTGTAAATGATGTCTGAGTGTGCCCCTTATTTGCTTAATATAAGGAATTTAAAGTTGTATTTTTACTTTTGATACTTAAGTATATAATAGCAATTAACTTTTCTTTTTATACTTAAGTATATTTTAAACCAAATACTTTTACTTAAGTAGTATTTTACTAGTTGACTTTTACTTGAGTCATTTTCTATTCAGGTATCTTTTACTCAAGTATGACAGTTGGGTACTTTTTCCATGACTGACCATCTATTACTAACCCACTGCTGTGGCATTTCTGTTCTTTGTTTGTTAAAATTCTTTGCACATCAATTTCAAAGATTCTACTGAGTTACAGTTCACATAAGGAAATCAGTCAATTGAAATAAATTCATTAGGCCTATGGATTTCACATGACTGGGAATACAGATATGCATCTTTTGGTCACAGATACCTTTTTTTTTTAAAAGGGGTAGGGACATGGATCAGAAAACCAGTCAATATCTGGTGTGACCATCATTTGCCTCAGGCAGTGCGACACATCTCCTTCGCATAGAGTTGATCAGGCTGTTGATTGTGGCCTGTGGAATGTTGTCCCACTTCTCTTAAATGGCTGTGCCAAGTTGCTGGATATTGGCAGGAACTGGAACACCCTGTCGTACACGCCAATCCAGAGCATCCCAAACGTGCTCAATGGGTGACATGTCTGGTGAATATGCAGGCCATGAAAAACTGGGACATTTTCAGCTTCCAGGAATTGTGTACAGATTCTTGCGACATGGGGCCGGCCATGCATTATCATGTTGAAACATGAGGTGATGGCGGTGGATGAATGGCACAACAATGGGCCTCAGGATCTCGTCACAGTATCTGTGCATTCAAATTGCCATCGATAAAATACAATTGTGTTCATTATCTATAGCTTAAGCTTGCCCATACCATAACCCCACTGCCACCATTTGGCACTCTGTTCACAATGTTGACATCAACAAACCACTCACCCACACGGCGCCATACACGCTGTCTGCCATCTGCCTATTACAGTTGAAACCAGGATTCATCCATGAAGAGCACACTTCTCCAGCGTCCCAGTGGCCATCGAAGGTGAGCATTTGCCCACGGTTACAATGACGAATTGGAGTCAGGTCAAGACCCTGGTGAGGATGACGAGCAGGCAGATGAGCTTCCCTGAGATGGTTTCTGACAATTTGTGCAGAAATGATTTGCTTGTGCAAATCCACAGTTTCATCAGCAGTCCGGGTGGCTGGTCTCAGACAATCCCGCAGGGGAAGAAGCCAGATGTGGAGGTCCTGGGCTGGCGTGGTTACAAGTGGTCTGCGGTTGTAACCTAGGTTTGAGACCATGGCTGTGTGAGAAGCGTGCCTGTATCTATCTCTCACAGAACTTGAATGAGATGTTCTTTCTATGTTATCTCTCCCTCTCTCTGCTCTGATAGACATGAGCCTGCAACTTTCATCTCTCCAGCGTTACACTTGATCATTTATTTCCTTACAGAATCATAGCTGCAACAAATACATATGCCAAAGTTGTAGAATTCATGCTGTGTGTTCAGAAATAAATGAAATAATTCTGAATAGCCTACCACAAGAAGGCCTATAATTTAGCCACAGATTATCAATAGTTTCTTTATAAAATAATAGCCTAGCTGTGGAGTGTAGCCCAATAACAAGCCTACAGTTGGGAATGCGCAGTAAATCTGTCAGTGAACAAACAGCATGTTGACAAAACAGGCCTTTCTCAATATTTATAATACAATCATGGGAATACACAGATTGGAAAGAAAATGGCTCCTGCTGAAGAGAGAAGACTCAAATCTGTCTGCTGTAGGCTACCAACATATTTGATACACTTCAAAATATTATTTTACAAAGTAAAACAAGAGAGAGAGAGTTTTGGCACAAGTGCATTGGCCATCACCAGAAAGTGAGCTGTGCATCATTGGGAAACTGGAAAGCATTTTTAGGACTATCATTTCCTTCTCATATTGTAGCCTACAATATGTGTCTTCACAAACCTAGGCCTAGGCTATTGATAAATTCAAGACAGGGTCGTTTTTATTGATGTTCAGATTTTCATTTTGTCAGTGTCGAAGTAGCCTGTCCTTTCCATAATGCGATGATATGATGCAATGCTTTATTCGTTTATGCTGCTCATTCCATGGGTAAACGAATGCTCCTGCCACTGTCTCTCCAAAGCATCTTTGACGGGTGTATCCACAGCACTAATTTGCGAGTTACAGGCTGACCACACCGCTCACGTCGCGTGTGCAAGCATTGCTAAATAAATTTAGAAATCTATATTATTCAATTATTTCACCCACACTGCTCGCGCGCACCAATGAGCGTCTGCGTTGCTAAGGGGTAAAATAGATGTCAGTTCTATTTGTGACTGCAGTTCGCTCTTCAAGTCCTGTCTCTCCCATCTCCTCATTGGTTTATAGAAGCAGGTACCCACGTGCCATCTCCTCATTGGTTATACCCATGGGGGTGACTGAAAGACGAATGAGGTCAGTAGCTGTAATACACCTAATTTATGAAAGTTGCCCATCACAATATAAAGTCAAGAGAATAAAACTCCTGGAAGGAGGAGTGATGACTAGAAACGATTCAGTTGACCATTTTATGTGTGGATTAATAAGTGGAGTAGAGGATCTTGTGCATTTCAGGTAAAATAAAACTAAATGTTCATATCCCAGGACAAATTAGCTAGCAACAGCAAGCTAGCTAAATAGGACAAATTAGCTAGCAAGTGCAAGCTAGCTAGCTACATTTCCATAAATGTTTAATGCTTTTCGACCTGTCCCCAAATTAATATAATTGGATATTTTAACCTGCGTGTCATGATCGCGTTTGGTGTGGGGGGACAAAATACATTTATGCACGATGGCGCACGCGCGCAGCCGGTTTGGGTTCCGTGTTAATAATCTCCCGCTTGTTTAGTAAAGTGTAGCCAGGATCCTTCGCCTTCTGTCTGTTTATCGTACTGGTGCATGTGTGATCAAGTGTGTGTTTGTCATTTATCTGGCGGAGGTTGTTTTTGAGAGGGATTTTTAGCTGACAACAAGCTTGTAGCATGGCTAATAATAGACAGAAAAACGCCTCAAAGCTCAATGTGGAAGAATAATACATATCAAGTACTACACTCCATGAACTACTCAAGTTCTATAAAGATCTAATAGATCTGCAGGTAAATAACTTTAAGTCCTTCCTGCAACTCTTTATGGATTCTACCAACAAAAGTGTTGATGATCTGTTTAAGGATGTAATGGAATTTAAACAGTTTGGAATGTACGCAGTGGGAGGTGGAGCTATAGGGCGAGAATGTCACCAGCCAGACTGCATTCAAAACCATGTCTGAGGATTTCGCAATTTTCCAAACAACACTTGATTAGCACTCTTTCAAAGGAGACTACCTCAAATCAATCAAGACGCAATAACATTTTAATCGAAAGAATTGAGGACGTAAAGACTGAAACATGGCATGACACAGAATCACAAGAAACTCTTGGCAGATCAACCCAAACTGGGCCCTAAACTCATCGCGATGGAGAGGGCACATAGGAATGGAAATTTCTTCCCCGATAGACGGTCCAGATCTATTGTGGTGAAACTGCTCATATTCTCAGGAGAGCCAAGTGACTGAAGGGAGCCAAAATCTTAATCAAAAGAAAAGGTACTGCTGCCACGACTAGTTGAAGTATGATCAGCTGGACATCTACTTTGTGCATGACACAAGTAATTTTTCCAACAATTGTTTACAGACAGATTATTTGACTAATAATTTACTGTATCACAATTCCAGTTGGTCAGAAGTTTACATAAACTAAATTGACCGTGCCCTTAACCAGCTTGGAAAATTCCAGAAAATGATGTCATGGCTTTAGAAGCTTCTGATAGGCTAATTGACATCATTTGAGTCAATTGGAGGTGTACCTGTGGATGTATTTCATGGCCAACCTTCAAACTCAGTGCCTCTTTACTTGACATCATGGGAAAATCAAAAGAAAAAATCAGCCAAGACCTCAGAATTTTTTTTAGACCTCCACAAGTCTGGTCCATTCTGGGAGCAATTTCCAAACGCCTGAAGGTACCATGTTCATCTGTACAAACAATAGTACGCAAGTATAAACACCATGGGACCTTACAGCCGTCATACTGCTCAGGAAGGAGACGCGTTCTGTCTCCTAGAGATGAACGTACTCTGGTGCAAAAAGTGCAAATCAATACCAGAACAACAGCAAAGGACCTTGTGAAGATGCTGTAGGAAACAGGTACAAAAGTATCTATATCCACAGTAAAACAAGTCCTATATCACCATAACCTGAAAGGTCGCTCAGCAAGGAAGAAGCCACTGCTCCATAGTGGCACAACAATGGGCCTGCTTGCAAATGGGTCTTCCAAATGGATTATGACCCCAAGCATACTAGCAAAGTTGTGGAAAATGGCTTAATGACAACAAAGTCAAGGTATTGGAGTGGCCATCACAAAGCCCTGACCTCAATCCTATAGACAATTTGTGGGCAGAACTGAAAAAGCTTGTGCAAGCAAGGAGGCCTACAAACCTGACTAAGTTACACCAGCTCTGTCAGGAGGAATGAGACAAAATTCATCCAACTTATTGTGGAAGCTTGTGGAAGGCTACCCAAACCGTTTGACCCAAGTTAAACAATTTAAAGGCAATGCTACCAAATACTAATTGAGTGCATGTAAACTTCTGACCTACTGGGAATGTGATGAAAGAAATAAAAGCTGAAATTAATAATTCTCTCTACTATTATTCTGACATTTCACATTCTTAAAATAAAGTTTTTTTTCTTCTGGTTGCACATGTGACATGCTGGTAAAAATTAGGCTACAACAGATTTAAGTTTCCCTGCATTAAAGTTCCCATCCACTAGGAGCCCCGCTTCTGGATGATTATTTTCCTGTTTGCTTATGGCCGTATACAGCTCGTTGAGTGCGGTCTTAGTGCCAGCATCGGTTTGTGGTGGTAAATAGATGGCTACGAAAAATATAGATGAAAACTCTCTTGATAGATAGTGTGGTCTACAGTTTATCATGAGGTACTCTACCTCAGGCGAGCAATACCTCGAGACGTCTTTAATATTAGACATTGCACACCAGCTGTTATTGACAAATAGACACACACCAAAACCCCTCGTCTTACCAGACGTAGCTATTCTGTCCTGCCAATGCACGGGAAAAAAAACTCAGCCAACTGTATATTATCCATGTCATCAATCAGCCACGAGTCGGAGAAACATAAGATATTATAGTTGTTAATGTCCTGTTGGTAGGATAGTCTTGAGCGGAGATCATCCAGTTTATTTTCCAGTGAATGCACGTTGGCCAGTAGAACAGATCGTAGAGGCGGGTTACCCACTCGCGACAAATTCTCACAAGGCACCCTGATCTCCGCCCCCGGGATTTCAGTATTTTCTTCATGCGAATGACAGGGATTTGGGCCTGGTCTTGGAGAAGCATGTTTCCTTTGCGTCGGACTCATTAAAGAAAAAATCTTCGTCCAGTTTGAGGTGAGTAATTGCTGTTCTGATATCCAGAAGCTCTATACGGTAAAAAGAGACGGTAGCAGCAACATTATGTACAAAATAAGTTACAGACAATGCAAAAAAAACACAAAATAGCACAGTTATTTAGTAGCCCGTAAAACAGAAGCCATCCCCTCCAGCACCATTTTCCATTCCGCTCTCTGGATGATGCCGACTGTGTATCTCTCTTAGTTGGCCAGGATATCAACCCTGTCTTTAACCCATTAGATATTAATGATATTGATAATTATATTATAATTCAAAGACAAGCTTATTTCCTGCCTTTAATTTGAACGTTCGCATTCTTCCTAAAAATCATGACCATTTTGTTAATTATCTGTCTTCTTTCAGTCAAAAATGTTCCATTTTTGCCCTTTCAGAAACATGGTTGACTGAAGAGCTTTATGACATGTCTCCTTATAATGCTGTTCACCACTGTAGAACATTCAGAGTGGGAGGAGTGTCCATTTTTGTTCATAAACGTTTTCAATTATTTGTAAGAGAGAACCTCGTACTTACATCTGATAACATTGATGTTGAATCTCTTTTCATAGAAATTCCCTCCTGTTAATTTATTTGGTGGTAAAAAAAAATGTAATTGGATGCATCTATCGGCCACCTGATTCTGACATTGGTAGTTTCATTGATATCCTTGCATCAACCTTGGATTTGATTAATAATGAAGATACAGTGTGTTTTCTATTGGGTGATTACAACATAAACTTATTTAAAATTGAGAACCTATCACGTTTAAGGTAAGACCAAGATGCAGACGGTGTCGAAGTAACAAAAGTTTTTTATTCAAACAGGGGCAGGCAAAAGGACGGGTCAAGGGCAGCAGAGGTCAGTAATCCAGATAGGTGGGGCAAAGGTACAGGGCGGCAGGCAGGGTCAGGGCAGGCAGGAATGGTCAAAACCGGGAAACTAGAAAACAGGAACTATAGCAAAGACAGGAGCAAGGGAAAAAACACTGGGAGACTTGACGAACAAAACTACAAATAGACAAACAGAGAACAAAGATATAAATACATGGGAAAATAGGGAAGATGGGCGACACCTGGAGGGGTGGTGGAGACAATCACAAATACAGGTGAAACAGATCAGGGTGTGACAGAACTACTGACGTCTGACTTTTTGAATACTTTATACTCTAGCTATCTGTATCCCCTCATCTATAAGCCCACAGGAGTGACCATTTCATCTGACACCCTTATTGATAATATTATTTTACAAATTCTTTGAATAATGTGTCTAATACTGGTATACTTTATACTGACACTTCTGACCACTTTCCAATTTTCCACTTCTCTTTGGCAGCTGGAAATTAACAGATGGGAAAGATTAGTAGCATTAAATGTAGAATATTTAACAAAAGTAGTTGTGAGCGCTGTAAGATGTTGATTGATGATATTTCATGGGATTTTTTGAAAATCAGGCCGATGTGGAGTTTGCTTACCAGACTTTTCTCATCTTTCAATTCTGCATTTCACCACAGCTTTCCCTTTGTTAAACAACATAAAAGAACAGCAGAAGGGTTCTGGAAACCTTGGTTTACAACCGGTAAAAAAAAAAATTGTATCAAAAATGTCTCACAAATCCTTTTCCCCTGAATTCTGCAAATTACAAAAAGTGTAAGAACAAATTTACTCAACTACTTCAGATATCCCCCAAATTGTATTTTATTAACAAATTCCAAGAATCCTTAAACAATATAAAGTCAACTTGGAAAATCATCAATCAACTGTTGAATAAGAAAAAGGCATTTACAACTATCTCCTCTCAATGTTTTGTTGGAAATAAGACCTATGATCCTGATGTTATTTCATTTGAATTTAATAACTTTTTTGTGAATTTGTATTCCTCTCTGTCAAAGAAAATAGAGTATAGACTGATGGAAACCAGTATGAAAAGAGGGAAAGATGGATGGAAGAAGAGAACAAGAATAAGAGCAGGCTGACTGGCCAGTCCGGAGCCTCACCAGTGCTGGTGTCCGTGGTGTGGTGTGGTGAATGCCGGGGGCATAGACACCACCCTATGCCCTTGCCATACACCACATGAGGGCAAGGACTGACCAGCGGTTAGGGATCACACCTGTTGCTCCATCACTATTTCACACCACTGCTTACCCTGGCCAATACATTTTCAAACCTTCCTGAGATGTTGTTTGAACATTTCCTCTCATCTGTGGGGTGTTGCAGAGCTTGTAAGTCCTCTGTTGTCTTTCCCACCTTTCTTCCCTGCAGTGTGGTCCATTGGTGTGGTCAGTGAAAAAGAGAGAAAGGCAAAATGAAAGCAAAATATAGATGGAACTCCTGAGTGCTGTAAAGGTGTCCTCCTCACCCCAGATCTCTCTTCAACCCCTGCTTCCCCCCAGCAGCGTCATGGCAACAGCCAGGCATCAGCTTACCTGGGGAGGAACAGTGGTGTCCAGTCAGACAAGCTACCATGCCTCTCACATAAACACATCTAACAGTAACTGCCTAGCCCTAGATCTAATTCCACCTCACTGGCTGCCAGTAGTAGACTAGTGGAAGGCCGAAATGGCCATGTCCGAATACCCATATTAGCGTAGGCCAGTTAACATGACCTTTAGTGATCTCCTGAGTGGCGCAGCGGTCTAAGGCATTGCAGTGCTAGTGGCGTCACTACAGACCCGGGTTCGATCCCAGGCTGTGTTGCAGCCAGCCGCAACCGGGAGACCCATGAGGCGCCATACAATTAGCCCCGTGTCGTCCGGGTTTGGCCGGCTGGGATGTCCTTGTCCCATCGCACTCTAGCGACTCCTTGTGGCGGGCCGGACGCATGCATGCTGACTTTGTACGGTGTTTCATCCGACACATTGGTGTGGATAGCTTCCGGGTTAAGCGAGCAGTGTGTCAAGAAGCAATGCAGCTTGGCAGAGTCGTGTTTCAGAGTACGCATGGTTCTTGTCCTTCGCATCTCCCTTACGGTAATTGCAGCGATGGGACAAGACTGTAACTGGATGTCATGAAAACGGGTAAAAACATACCTACAAAAATAAATTACCTTTATGAATTATGAAGCCTTTATGTCTTTTTTATTATTACAAAAAGTATTTAAAATTTACAAAAAGAGACGTTAGCTGATGAAGATTATCTCATAGAATAAAACGTATAAGATTTTCTAAACCTGTGTTTACCACAGACCTCGTTTTCTGTGTTTATTCCAAAACTCTATTCTTTCCCCATTCCTTCTAAATAGTATGCAAAAAAATGTAGTTTCATAGTATGTGAAATTTCGAAAATACTACTCTGAATGAGTAATCTAATGAGGGATTGAGTTGACTCCCGCCATTCGTTCATTCTTCTTCTTTGGGATTTGGTTGGCGGATCGCATCTAATTTTTAGGTGAATACACCGCCACCTACTGTCAAGGCCTACCTACATTCAACTCTCTTCATTCATCCTGTTCCTCTAAGAAAGTGAAATATAACCCTAGACACCACCACCTTCACTCATTAAAACCCCACTACCCTATTCCACTACTTTGACCTTATCTACTCCTGCACCATGTCAACGGCCTGGGAGGATGGGATACCACCCCTCAACGCACCCTGGAACTCTTCTGAAGTCAAATCTTGTATACCCAAATATTTCTCTGCAGCTACCACCACAACATAAATTCTCTGTGATTTATGTTCCAATTCCAGCATTACAGTTAACAACCATTGCTATGAACGCGCTATCCCTCTGTGCTGGCACAAATCTACTACTCACTGGCATCTTCTAAGGATCCCTCACCCTGACCCATCCTCCTCCACTTTCTTCACTGCCTCAGCATACAACACCCTTTGCACTACTTTGACTTTAGCCACTTCAACCTGCCTCTCACACTGGACCCCTTCCAATCCCCAGCAACATGAGCACCCCTACAGTTGACACACACAACTTTATCCACCAAAACTACACAATCCTGCACACTTCCCACATCTTGGAATCTCCCTCCTACACTGCTGCAACATGACCATGTGGCACCTGAAACCGCACAATGGATTCTGACAACTGATATCCTAACATGACTTTGTCTGGTAGAGACTCAAAACTCAAGAGGACTGACAATGACGCCTCTGTTTCACCACGCTCCCCACCTCTACGTTGCACCAAACGGGCAGGCGTCACAAACACCAGGAATTTTCCATTTCATTTGCTCTACCTCCTCGCTTAACTTTACCCTAGAATTCACTCCTTTCAATGGTGCCCTGTTCCTAAGAGCAAAGCAAGAAACCGATATTGACCCAAGTTGGCTGATACTGAGCGCCTGTTCCCACTGGTCAGAAGAAACACAAACAAATATCACAAGTCCACTACAGATTACCTTCACTGATTCAACTGACCCCAACTCCTTTCTCACCCACCATGAAACCACAAATGGATCAGCCAAAAGGCAAGGGTCCACTTTCTCCAAAAATTCCACTCCACTTCTAATTTATTTATAAAGCCCTTTTTAACATCAGCAGATGTCACAAAGTGCTTATACAGAAACACAGCCTAAAACCCAAACAGCAAGCAATGCAGATGTAGAAGCATGGTGGCTAGGAAAAACTCCCAAGAAAGGCAGGAACCTAAGAAGAGACCTAGAGAGGAACCAGGCTCTGAGGGGTGGCCCTCTTCTGGCTGTGCCGGGTGGAGAATATAAGAGTACATGCCCATTAAGGCCAGATTGTTCTTCAAGATGTTCAAACGTTCACAGATGACCAGAAGAGTCTAATAATAATCACAGTAGTTGTAGAGGGTGCAACAGAACAGTACCTCAGGAGTAAATGTCAGTTGGCTTTTCATAGCTGAGAATTCAGAGGTTGAGACAGCAGGTGCGGGAGAGAGAGGGAGAGTCGAAAACAGCAGGTCCTGGACAAGGTAGCACATCTAGTGAACAGGTCAGGGTTCCATAGCCGCAGGCAGAACAGTTGAAGCTGGAGCAACAGCACAACCAGGTGGACCGTTGACAGCCCGGAGTCATCAGGCCGGGTAGTCCTGAGACATAGTCCTAGGGCTAATGTCCTCCGGGGAAGGAGGGAAAGAGCTTCTTCTTTGTCATGTCTGACACCATTCTTCCTCAACATAGATCTTCCTACTCGGCTCTTCTTCTTCCTCGCTGTCTATAATCACATCTATCCATTCACCACGCTCAAGCTGCGCCTTCATCCGCTGTATTGCTTGCAGAACACACACTAATGCCATTTCTCCAAAACCCAACTTCTGTTCCTTAGCTCATTTTACAAATCCCTGCTTTCTTCCTCTTCCAAATCTATTTGTTCATTTTGGTGCAGTGCGTCAATTTATCTGATTATCAGCTGTTGCCAAACACCTGAGTCAGAAAAGATGAGTGAATTCTACTCATAGAGACTGATAGAGGCCTCTAGAGGCCAAAAGGACGTTTTAGCATGAGCAGTGCCATAAGAGAAATAGTAAGGGCGTCTTTTTGTAGTCACTAATTCCGCCATGGAGCGTTGGACAAAGCCTATGGGGAAAAATAATAGCATTTTTGTAGGGTTGTTGGATAAACCCTGAAACTAATGTCAGTGGTAAGCGTTTGTCATGTAGCAAGAGTCGAGTGAAGACGGAGCAGATTCGGTTCAGTCCAGTCAGTCATCCTGATGAACCCTTCCCAGCTAGCTATTTTATGCTCTTGGCTAGAAACTTCAGCGAGAATTTAAACTTGTCTGCCTAAGTTGGGAGTGTTCAGAATCATTCCATTTTTATCTGACTATTTAGTTTTCTTTAGTAGTTTAGACATTAATGGTGAAAATCACTATAATAAATGTGGTTTAGCACCCTGGCCTGATATTGGCTACACTATTTATCAACTTCCCTCTCCTTACAGCAAGTGGGATCGAAGGACACTGTGCCCATGTTGTTGTGTTGTTGACAGTGTAGTGTAGACTGTATCACGGTGACATCCAGATGGTTACTACCAATATTACAAGTTATTTATTGTGTAGAAATAACTCTCCTACTCTAATTAAAATCAAGCTGGATGGAACAAATTGGAGATGGTGACCAATACTAAAAGCTATTTCTCCTTCGCCCATCAAAACAAAAAATGTACAAGTTTTAACTAGTCTCATGCTGCTGCTGTTGCCAGCATAAACTATCTGGGAAGGGCTTATCGGGATGATGACTGAACCAAATCCATGATCTCAACTCAAAGCTGTGCGACATACGTCATTCATTTGTCCACCAAGCGTGTCTGTATAGCTTCTCCCGATTCCAACGAGTTGTAGTCTCAATGGCACTGCCCATGCTGTGAAAGACACTATAATAGCACAGATATAAAGATGAGTCCTCTATCTATCTCTATGATTCTACTAGATCGAATGCCGAAATTAGTATGCAGTTTAAGTATGTAGTATGCTACTATGGGTATTCGGACACCGCCACTCTCTTTATGATTTGCAGGAGTTGGAATGTTCTGGTGAAGGTCACTTTCACTTTGAAGGTCACTTTCAAAATGTCTACCCTTTTCTGTATGGATTTCGAGGTGTGCTCCAAAATGAGAAATATAGGAGTGGTGGTAAATACACAATAGGCCTTGGCAGGCAGGCATAGCGCAACCGATCCAAGTCAAAGGGACATGAATGCAGTGTTGTTTTGCCACATGGTGGCGCTGAGTAACAACTCAATATTACCTCATGGCCTGTTACAGTGCAGTACGTGCTCTGAGTCTAGTATTATGTGTGCTATTATGGCATGTGGAACATTGTGAAACACATCGCCTTATAAGCTAAATGAAAAGAAGCCCCCTAATAGTAGTGCACTGTACATCAGCATGTGCGAGATAAAGCTATCCTATGAATTTATTTTGAGAAAGCAAAGCACTTATGCAGTGCATGTGATGCAAGTCTAAAAAGCATTGTTTGCTGTTGGTAAAGGCTGAGACATCACTGTGCAGGTGTTGTTTTGTATTGACTTCCTCCTGGTGGCTCTGGTAATTGCTGGATCATGGTCTGACTAGCGAGAAGAGGCCCTTGTATCCAACCACAGCGCGTCTGATGTATTTAGATGGGAGGGAGCGCCGCTCATCCCTATAATACCCTAATCAGCATTCACACCTCGCCGGGATGATTCGAGACAATGGCTTTTTATTGTGGAAGTGATCTCATTGCAGAGTGGCAGAATCAGCCTTTTACAGCCCATCTCCTCCAGGCCTCATCCATCACTGGGTGTCCAGGAGACAGAGGTGGCGGACACACACTAACTCACTTAGAGAAAGTGACATATAGGGATGTCACTCACACACTAACTCACTTTGGGAAGGTGACATATTGGGATGTCACACGCCATTACTAACTCACTTAGACGCAGCCAATGTAGCTAATTTTTGGGGGGGCTGCCCGACTCCCACGATGCCCCATTTCAGCTTGAATGACTGGTAAGTAAACCGATGGATGTCGGCTACACTCGTTCTTTCATCCATCCGTCCATCCACCTTGAGTATGCTCTGTGCAATTAGTCTCACAGCTGACACTCTGACCTGGGCCATCCTCCTTCTCCCCTTTTCTCTTGTCCCCTCTCCTCTCATCCCCTCTTGTCCTCTCTACTCTCCTCTTGAAAATGGGTTTTCTTAACTTTTCTTATAATGAAGACAGTACTTGACAATTACAATGCACAATTCTGTAGTCACCGTGTCTGAATCCTATTTGTAGATGTAATGAGCGCCCACTGCATTTGTAATAACCAGTAATGATATATTGATATCTAAAGCCATGCAACCGTAGCTAATGCTTCCATTATTGACTCTGAACACAATAGTTGAGCGTGTAATGCAATAGAAAGGTTTGCTCCATCCTTCTGTACTCTGAAAATGAAAGACACAATGGTTCATCATGATTTTAATTCTCCAATTACTTTTTTTCTGTAATGAACGTCTACACTCATCCTTTTGAGTGATGATTTGTAATTCATTTAGTTACATTGTGCTGGATGAAATCATTATATCGTACTGAGAAGGGTTTCACTTGGATTGGATTCGTTTTCCTTTGAAGGAGTATAATGCAATAGTGTGACTTGCAACTGAGTCCTAGCATTACATGTAGGTGTCTAACAACAGACCCACATTCCCATAGGGGTTATTTATTCCACCATATAGCAGATATACCCCTCTATACCCATGTTAATGGCAATCATTCAATCTTATGTTTTGGTACTGAAGCAATTATAAACCAGGTTGATATTTCAATAATTATTTTCTTATTTGTGCCAAGTTTTCCCTGTTAGGTTTGTGCAGTAACATGCAGTCTGTGATTGTCCCTGTCACGTGCCTGCGTTCATTCATTTGTTTCCTGAAAAACCTTGACACACTGTTCCCAGGGGTGGATTTTACACTTCATTAAAACAATGGACTTAATTATGGATCCTCTATTATGGGACACTCCCCCTCGTCCCAGCCCATACACTTCCTTCTCACCTGTCCAATAGGCACGCCTCAATCCAATAATCATGGCCACCTTGGGACAGGAGGCGCTGCCATAGACAATGGTTCAGTGACAGCAGCCTGTTGTCTGACATAAGTCACTCCGGTAGCCTCTGGGTGTCTATAATTTATACTAAGGTCCCACAAAGTGCCTCCATCTTTCTCTACTCCACCTCTTCTCTTCTCCTCACTGATCACCTCCATTTCTACCCCTCTCCATTCCTTCACTATATCCCTCTTCTCTTCCCTCCTTTCATTTCCCCTCTCTTTATCACTAGCCCTGTTTATACCTGTTGCTAACATGGGTCCTTTGTCGCGATCTTGTCTAGATTCTGATTTTACCCATATTTCCAGAAATGTGTCTACACATGGTATTAAAATGTGTCTGTTATTCATCCAATGTGTCTGCATTTTGACCACATTTCCTGGCACCTTCCTTTATGCAAATTATTTCAAAGCTATTCTTTCAAAATATTTTTTGTTTATTGTAAGACACATATTGATGTAATCAGTCAATGGTTTCTCTGTCCATATCCGTCTATACGTGTAAGATGTCCAGACAATGCATGTCTGACTACCTCCAGAGGTGGGCAGGATGATCTGATCACAATGTGTCTTTTGATTGTCTACACCCGTCTAAAAATGTGGCACAATCAGAATGTGGACAAGATCAGGACAAAGGACGCAAGTTAGAACCAGGTTTAAATGAGGCTTGTGAGGATCTCCCCCTCCCAGCAGTCTGACAGGGAATTATGAATGTGTCATAAACCTAGAATAGGATGAAGACTCTTTCAAACTTGAAGCATCTTTATTGCCCTAGAATCCTGAGAATGGTAGTAGTAGTAGTAGTAGTAGTAGCGTACATCTCATCTGAACATGGGTTACATCTCTGTTGGCGCTGGACTTTATATAGGCCTACAGAATACATACATTTACATCCCCTCCACACAGTATTGCTGGATCACACTTTATAATATACTTTGTCACAAAAATATACAGATTATTCCATTACAGTGCACAGATGGAGCAAATAATGGACTTCTGAGATAAATGCATGACAGTTGTCAGTAGTAACATTCCTACCAATTTAGTTTCCCTTCATTTGAACATTTATGATTTTCAGACATTTCTAGTTTCTGGAACAGAAACACACAGAGACACATTTGAAATACCATCACCAGATCTTCATCATAAGAAAGAAACGCAGTGTTTTGCACAATTCTGTAATCTACAACTCAATGCAAAAAATACAATGTTTCAATGCACTGTACATTATTATATCGCCTTGGATGCTATGTTATAGTACAGGTATCAGTGCCATGAGTTTAGTTGTGAAGCTAGTACAAAATGTTTTATTTACTTATTAAAACAAAAGTACTTAAAAATCTTACGAAATTGATCTATATTTGTTCCTCTTATTTTCCATTAATGCCACACTGGTAAATAAAAAACAAAACAACAAAATAATCAAGCCAACAATAAATACATCTCATTTTCAATTTCTCCCCTCACCTTCAGAATCTGTGGGTCAAATTTACTTCATGTCTTTCCCTGAAAATATTTCAGTAATATCAAGTGACCCTAACTTCTGCTAGTTAAGTGTCTTACGGGACACCATACTTTATTGTGACCATTTGCCGCATTGTTTAACTGTGTATCCCACAACCATTCTTTGGCAAGACTGTCCACAGTTCTTTTTATTTAAAAAAAGAAGAGTTATTAAAGCACTACAATGCAAGATGAACAGGCTTAGAGCTGGTTTCACACAAATAATAATCCTAGAGGATCTTCAAGTTTTGTGTCTTTCTTCCTTTTCACTAGCAATGTTTACGTACATATCAATAACTACCATCAAAATCCCTTGGAAGGTAGTTATCCCTGTCATAGAGGTGATGTCAGTCCTTCCTCCTCTCCTTTCTTCTCCTCTCCTCTCCTCCTGAGTTTGTGAGCAGGGCTGTGTTAGCCTTGTCAAGTACCACTTCCTGCATTCATTTTGACCTTTATGACATCACTACCCTATCCTTCCTTTATGTGATCCTAGTCCCACATGGCTGGTCAGGCCTTGGCTTCCAGCAGTTCCAGGAACAGCTTGTGCATGGGCACACGGCCTTCTTGCTTGATGCTGCAGAAGTGCTGGACGGCCCTGGCAGCCGTCTGCCGGAGCAGGGGCAGGGTCATGATGATCTTGCCTGCCCGCCGAGGGTCCTCTGTGTGCTGGGCACTCTCATAGTCCTGCAGGGCCCCATGGAGCACATCCTGGAGCCTCTGGACTGCCTCCACGTCCTCTATCTGCATGGAGTCTGTGGAGAGAGGGGGAGTGGGAAGACAGATGGAAAGGGAGAAGTAGGGTTAAGATGTTGGTGGCATATACTGTATGCAGAGATTGAACGCAAGAAAAGCCAAATAGCCATTGGAAAAGACATGCCTGACTCAATGTAAATTATACCAACATCAACAGTGAAGTTCCATACCTGAGTTAGCCAGCGCAATGGCCTTGACAATAACAAATTCCTCTTTTTCTATTCTCATGGCTTTGTATTTCTTCACCAGCTGCAGTATGGCGTTGTTTAGGTCCAGTACACCTGCCAGTTTGGACTGCTCCTCATCCATGATGTAGTCCTCAGCATACACCAGCTTATCCTCCAAGGCCAGCGAGCGAAACACCACGCGCAGGATCAGAATCTCCATCCAACCGCTCTGCAGTAGACTCATCTGGTCTGCCAGCGAGAGTGAGGGGAAACCTGTAGAAAGAGGGATGGAGAAAAGGGAGAAATTGAGAGGTTAGAGCTAGCTAGGTCAAATTAGGGATAAAGAGAGAAAGGGAAATGAAGACATATCTTAATTGAAAAGATACAAATGAAAAATACAAAGGTTTCAAAAACATCTGCACTCGAAAATGTAATTGTGATGGTTTCAGTCAGAGTGGCTGGACCTATTGGAGATATTAGACCAAGGTCAACCGAAGGGTTACTGGCCGCGGGGTCAGTTGGGGTAGAGGGACAGAGGCAGGAGGTGTAGAGCAGTTTAATAGTGAAATTCCTAAGTTGTCCATCCAATAAAGACACCCCGTTTGAGCGACAAATACACCCCCATGTGAGCATGATTAGATCCACACACTCAGTCTCCTCACACACACCCACACAGCATAATCAAATTAAAAAAACTTTGATTACTTTACAGAATG
This sequence comes from Oncorhynchus mykiss, assembly GCF_057628025.1. Classification (NCBI taxonomy): domain Eukaryota; kingdom Metazoa; phylum Chordata; class Actinopteri; order Salmoniformes; family Salmonidae; genus Oncorhynchus; species Oncorhynchus mykiss. The sequence continues at coordinate 71,046,674 of NC_143025.1, read as the reverse complement.
AAGGAGGGGGAGGCTTTTATTTTTGACACCATCAGTGATTCTTATCAGGGTCCGGGCACTTTTACAATCACCACGGTGACGCCTGTGGCTCCCGCCCCTCTCTTATCTCTCCCAGATTGATTGGAACGCCGTCTGTGGACTCTTTCATTGGTCGATAGGGATCTGCTTTCCAGTATGGAACGATTGATCAGTAGAGGAGGGAGAAGCATTGTGTAAACCTGTGTCTTTGTCTTTGAGGACACCTCTATATGGTCACACACAATGGGACACACACTGTAAAGGAGCATCAGCAACGTCTTCTGTCCCACAGAGACAAGACAATGCCAGCAGAGACAAACAAAGAGGTCCTCTTTTTAACCATGGGATGGCATACTCAAAGCTGTTGTAAGGGTTGCGGGTATGTGGAGATCTTGGGACAATGATATGCTCACATGCTTCAATTTGAGAGGGTTATCTGGGCTTGAAGGGTTCAGCTGAGCCCCTACAGACACACAGACATACTTACCTCACAGCCAACTTACGGCAGGCTAAAAAAGGCCAAAGCGTGGGGTGAGAGAGGGTCTTACAGCTCATCTTCTCCTAGCCTGGCCCTCAGACAGAATCAATGTCAGTCTTCATGACAGAACCAGACAGGGGAGGGGAGGGGAGGGGGGGACTCACCTCCCCCTGGGCAGTAGCAAATACAGCCTGTGCCCCTCTGCCAGGACACTGGTTCCTCCAGCCATGGGCTGTAGCCTGCCACTCACACAGAGCTGATGTGACACCACCATTACGGTGCTACAATTGGTGTAGAGCTGAGAGTACTTTCCCTCTGTCCCTCCTCTCTTTGTCCTTTTCTACTTTCTCCCTCTCACAGCATCTATCTGACTATCTCTATCGCAATCTCTCTCTCAATCACTATCATCCCACTCTCTCAGTTTCTCTTTCAGTCTCTCTCCTTCTCTGTCACCCCCTGAGGTGGGTCCCTGGTGTGTCTGCTCTGGTTGTTTCTCATGACTGCTCCACTCCCCCAGACAGGAAAACACTCCACTGGCAAATGGCTACAAATACATACAAACATATGACTGACTGTGTTTGACTCCCACTCTGACAGTAAACACTGGTGACAAGCAAAGAAGAAGAGGTCCAAGGCAGCCAATAGGGGAACGCTTTGTTGCTTTTCCTCCTTTCTTTGAGAACAATGAAAGTGCTGATCAGGAAAGTCTGCACACACACACCTGCTTAGGTAGCTTGTTGTGTAAGCATTACTGGACAAAAATCAACAAAAATACAGGTGTTTCCCGAGTGATGTTTTGGGTGTGAACAGGACATTAACTGCTGATAGAGGAGAGAGACGTTCATCCGAGTGAGAGAGAGACAAAGCTTGGGGAAAGAGAGAGAGGTGAAAAAGATACTGAGTATATGGTCATATCTACCATCACTGCTATCTATTTGGCTGCCATATTTTTGTGGAAAGCCATTAGATTCCTTAAAGTTTGTGTACCCTGACAAATTATGTAACAGCACTTATGTAAGGAAATTCAACAGTTCAACAATACAATTAAAGTTTATTAAACAAAATCTCACGTTGTTTGGTTAAACGAGGCAGGACAATTATACAGTTAGATATCTAATCCTGTCTGTCACCATGGGTGAAGTTGTGGGAGGGACTAGTTTTCCCAGTTAGCCCAGATCAACACAGCTGGCCCACACCCAAGGGCTTTTCCAAAACAAAGACTTCCCAGAGAGAGAGTGACAGAGACAGGGCTGTCACAAGCTCAACCATGTATCCACAACAGGTTGGAATGCAAACTCAACAGAGGGGGGCGAAGAAAGATGGCGTCTTCCTCTTTATCGCCACCATTAGCGTGTGTCCGATGATCCATATGTGTTGTCACTACACAACTAAACCCTGGCTTGCTTAAACAGCTTATTTAGCTTCCTATGCCCTCCATCCAGGAGAGCACTAATTAGGAGGAGTCCTCCCTACACACTCCTCTTAGTGGCAGGGAGGAAGGAGGGAAACATTTAGAGTACTAATACTTTCAGGTAGTACTAGGCTCTGGCACATAGTCAAGTGACCAATGGCGGAGAAAATATCCCCCCCCCCCCAAAAAAAAAGAAATAAAAACAATATTATTATATTGTCGGGCTCCCCAGATAGCATATGAACTCGTCATTACACGGAACAAAAATATAAATGCAACATGCAACAATTTCAAATATTTTACTGTGTTACAGTTCTTATCAGTCCATTTAAATAAATGTATTAGGCCCTAATCTATGGATTCCACATGACTGGGGATACAGATATGCATCTGTTTGTCACAGATACCTTGTATCAGACAACCAGTCAGTATCTGGTGTGACCACCATTTGCCTCATGCAGCACGACATTCCTTTATATAGAGTTGATCAGGCTGTTGATTGTGGCCTGTGGAAAGTTGTCCCATTCCTCTTCAATGGCTATGCGAAGTTGCTGGATATTGGCTGGAACTAGAAGACGCTGTACACATCGATCCGGAGCATCCCAAACATGCTCAATGGGTGACATGTCTGATGAGGCCATGGAAGAACTGGGACATTTTTTGCTTCCAGAAGTTGTGTAGAGATTCTTGTGACATGGGGCCATACATTATCATGCTGAAACATGAGGTGATTGCAGTGGATGGATGGCATCTCTGTGCATGCGAATTGCCATCGATAAAATGAAATTGTGTTTGTGGTCCGTAGCTTTTGCCTGCCCATACCATAACCTCACCGCCACCATGGGGCACTCTGTTCACAACGTTGACATCAGCAAACCGCTCGCCCACACGACGGTACAGTTGAAACAGGGAATCATCCGTGAAGAGCACACTTCTCCAGCATGCCAGTGGCCATCGAAGGTGAGCATTTGCCCACTGAAGTTGGTTATGACGCCGAACTGCAGTTAGGTGAAGACCCTGGTGAGGCCAACGAGCATGCAGATGAGCTTCCTTGAGACGGTTTCTGACAGTTTGTGCAGAAATTCTTCACCTGTCCGGGTGTGGAAATCCTGGGCTGGCATGTGAAGCCACGTGGTCTGCGATTGTGAAATGACCTTGGAGGCGGCTTATGGTAAAGACATTGAATTCTCTGGCAACAGCTCTGGTTGACATTCCTGCAGTCAGCATGCCAATTGCAAGCTCCCTCAAAACTTCAGACATCTCTGGCATTGTGTTGTGGACAAAACTGCACATTTTAGTGGCCTTTTTTTGTCCCCAGCACAAGGTTCACCTGTGTAATGATCATGCAGTTTAAGCAGCTTCTTGATATGCCACACCTGTCAGGTGGATGGATTATCTTGGCAAATGAGAATTGCTCACTAACAGGGATGTAAACACATTTGCGCATAACATTTAAGGGAAATACGTTTTTTGTGCATATAGAACATTTCTGGGATCTTTTATTTCAATTTATGAAACATGGGACCAACACTTTATATTTTGTGTTACATTTTTGTTTTTCTCAGTCTAATGGCAAAATGTGTAGAATAGCAGGAAATTAGCTCAGGGATTATTTGAGTTTAACATTTAAATGTAGGGGAAATTTATAATGGAAAGATGTATATTGTTCATTTCCATGTGAGCTCTATGCCTGGAAATGCCATTGTCCAGAGCAAAGGATGCCAATTTCAAACTCTCCAAAAAAGGGTTTACAATTTAACTGAATGTATGTAGTTTCTTTCTGTGACTTTAAATAATATTTCTTTTAAAACTGTGATTCCTAAAAGATGTGTACGGAGATGTGGTCAACTCCGTCAGATTTGTCTAAAATCCTAAATGAATCAGGAAAGAGCAGGGTCAGCGATACCCTTAAGGATCCCTTATTCATGTCCTCATTACATGTAAGTGCAACAGGACCACTCATGGTCTGTATTCTCTACTTTTGATAGATTTAAACAAACAATATTTGAATCACCATGGTCACAACTATAAACAGTCAACTCCATCTGCCTGAAAGATTCAAATAGAATAGGAATTTTGGTTCAAATATGTTCAATTTAATTAGGTTTTAGTCATAAAGCAAACATTCAGAGTGCTGAAAGTCCTGATAGAATGGTTATTTTTGCATTGGGGATTTTTAAATGAATCATTTTCCATATTTTACAAATGTTTGTATTGAACTTAGACCGAAATAAGACAGAATATGTGTGTTTTGAGTATCTGTTGTCAACTCTGTCATTGATGGCTAACCCCCTTTTTGTCAATATTCTGAAAAAATATTGAAATCACTGTTCTGCAACATATGCTCAAACAATTTAAGTATTTGTTGTTCTAGACATAAGGGATAATGGGGCCCCGCGGAACTGCGCCATGCCACTGCAAGTGACACATCCATACCTTGGTTTAGCAGAGCACAGACATGTACATACACACAGATTCATACTGTTTTCTGTGTCTGGACTAAAGTCTTAATCCAACTCAGGGGGCAACAATCTCCACTCTGAGCTGATAAGAGTTTTATTGACTATGATGTGTGTTTATGCCCCTGTGGGTGCGCTCGTGTCTGTGTGCGTGTTTGTGTGTATGTACAGTATACCCATGTATTCCTGTATCTGCATGTTTTCCTACCAGGGATGTGTTTGGCCCAGCCGATGTTGACCACCAGTTCGCGGTCGGCAAGGTCACACAGTATGGTCAGGGCTTTGATGTCACTGTCGGGGACGGTGGGGTCCGGCATGGCAAAGATACTCTCTGGTTCAGCCACCAGCAGGAGAGAGACTACCTTATTCTCTACCAGACCACCTAGAGGAACTGAGAGAGAGAGAGAGAAAGAGAGAGAGAACGAGAAATGTTCATTTAAAATAGGCTTTATTAATATCTAAATGCACAAATGTGAGCCTGTCGTGAGAGAGAGAAAGACAGCAGAGAGAGAAAGACAGAAAGAGAGAAAGACAGAGAGAGAGAAAGACAGAGAGAGAGAAAGACAGAGAGAGAGAAAAAAAGAAAGAAAGGGAGAGTGTTTTTCTTGTATTCTTACATGTTCTCTTCTGAGGCAGGCCGTGTTGAGGGTTGAGGTAGGGGCTGTTCTCAGAGTCTATCCTTCTCTTGTACTTCTGTCTGCCCCCACGCACCCGGTCCAGACGCACACCTGGGGACACACACACGCACTCAACTTTAGGTACATTAAACACTTGCATGTGTACACAAAAACACTGTATTCCTGTTTAACACACTAACACAATTTCAACACCAGGAGAGTGATGCACTCTTTGAGTTTATTTGATTGACATTGGTGACATCTGTAAGATTATAGGGAGCCTTAGAGATGTCACAACCCTGTAACACAATAAGCAACGACACATAGGCACACGATGACAACTGGTCATCTTAACAAGCTCAGCGGTAACCATCAACATGGAGATAAGGAGCTAACAGCAAGATTAGGGGGGTAAAAAGGGGCACGTGGTGGGGGTAGAATTTGGGGTGATATTTCACAGCCACAGCACACACACACACACGGACATGCGCGTGAGCACATTGGCACACTCCACCATCCAGTGACACCCTATCCCCCTCCAAAAGAGAATGCATCAGTCATACTAATGTGACCTAGAGAGCTTTTATTAGAGGTCAGAACAAAGGCTGCTGCCGAAACAAGGTCATTTGTTCTGACCTCTGCTGCTAGAAAAAAAATACATGGCAACTTAAAGACAATTTCAGTGAGTGCAGGATTTTTTCCTTTCTTCAAATATATGCCTTTTGAACCCAACACCATTCTTTCGTCACTACAACATTTGAGCTGAGCATGCCAATTTCTCTTTATATGCTATGCTTAACCCCCTGATGACACATCACTAGTCCCTGAATAGTAAGATAAGAGCTGTGTAGACTCCTGTCACATGACTTGGACTCAAGTCTGACTGAAGTCACACATTTAATGACTTGAGGCTCGATTTGATAGAAAATAAAATAGCTTGAGACTTGACTTGGACTTGTAACCTCAAGACTGGGGACTAGACTTTGACTTGAGACTGAAGCCTTGAAATGATCTGGCAGGTTTGGTAAAGTTTTGTCACTCATTTTGTGGCACAGAGTCTCCATGGAATACACTGCACTCAGCCAGAGACAGTAGTCGCAGCATCGCACTTGCAAAAAAAACGTGCAACAGATTGGCTAGTGAAACAGTCGGCCCTCTGATTGGACCAGCAAACTGTCAATCAACGCAAGTCAGTTGAGCTTGCTAACAGATTGTTGATTTGCTGTATAGGATCGGGTGCAGCACAAACTTCAAATTGTAGGAGAGGATTGCCATAAATAAATATGCAGCTCCAAAAATGGTTAGGTGACCAAGAATATTAACTGTTTACTTTGCAAGCTCACCAGCAACGGAGCATCAAGCAACAATTACTAACACAGAGCTACTTGTCTTTTGGTATGTCAAAATGGCTTGAAATGTACTTATGAAGCTTGCATTTGGATTAAAAAAAATTAAAATAATTATTACATAACCAAATGTGTTGCAGACAAAATAATCAAAAGGGCCGTCTGGTAGCCTCAATAAATAGACAAAGATTTGTATTTAAATAAGTAATTGCATGTTTCGTTTTTCTTTTTTTTTTACTTGACTTGAGACTCCACTCGATTTGACTTGGTCTTAGAATACACGACTTGGACAAGACTCGAGACTCTACCCGTTCTACTTGGACTTGACTCGAGACTCTACCCGTTCTACTTGGTACTCGACTTGAGACTTACTTTTGACCTGAAATTATAGTGACTTGGTCCCCCCTCTGGCCTGAGGAGATGAGAGGGGTATTAAGGAGTGAACAGGCGGGTAAGCTAGGACCCCTGGAGCTTTAGTGATGTTGGTCCTTCCACTGTGGTTGGAAACGTGGTCTGAGTTAGTCTAGCGGTTGGCAGGTGCTACAGTTTGAAGTTTGGGACAGGTGATGATGAGGGATGAGGATGTGTATACTGGGAGAGATTTCACTGTGTTGACACACACACTATTGCCCCTTTGCTTTCGCATAATCCAGTGTATGTGTCAACACAGTGAAATCCCTCCCTACATACACATCCTCATCCCAAACCTCAAACTGTAGAAACTGCCAACTGCTAGACTAATCCAGACCATATTTCCGACCACAGTGGAAGGACTGACATTGCAGGTTGACGTTTATTATAATGAATTTTGCCCTGAAGGCAGAACTCAGCGATATCCGCTAGATGGGCCACCTGCAAAGTCAAAATTGGCTAGCTAAATTGTAAAAAAAACTAATGAAAACAACAATTACATTTTTGGTCTTAATTTAAGGCTAGGGTTAGGCATTAGGATTAGCAGTGTGGTTAAGGTTAGGTTCAAAATCAGATTGTATGACTTTGTGGCTGTGCCAGCTAGTAGTAACTGCAGTGCTGCCTCCAGAACAAGATTCATTATAAAAAATGTGTAATTCAGAGGGGTTGGGTTAAATGCGGAAGACATATTTCAGTTGAATGCATTCAGTTGTACAACTGACAAGGTATTCCCCTTTTCCTACCCAGATGGTCATGCATCACAGCAATCTTCACTTTCTCTCTCAAACTACTCTCCCCTCTTCTATTGTATCATCTCTCCCTTCTGCTAAATCCTTCTCCCTCCTGACTCTGCCCCTTCGACCTTACTCTCCTCCCTTTCTGCATCCTTTTGACTCTCACTGTCTACCTTTCCTCCCAGACGGTTCGATCTTCCCCTTCCACTCTGTGGCTGAGTGACTCACTGTGTGCTGACAGAACAGAGCTGCGGGCAGCTGAGTGGAAACGGAGGAAAACTAAACTTCCGGAGGATCTATCATCCTTCCACTCCCTTCTCTCTATCTTCTCTTCCTCTGTATCCACTGCTAAAGCTCACTACATTTCAAGCTTCTGCCTTCAACCCTGGGAAACTCTTCTCCACTTTCTCCTCCTTCCATAGTCCTCTACCTCCCACCTCCTACTCTGCGGACGACTTTGTCAACCATTTTGAAAAAGAAGTTAACGACATCCGCTCCTCATTCATTCAGCCCTACTAAGCCCACTGATCCCACTTACACAGAATTGCCCTATGCCTTGACCTCTTTCTCCCCTCTCTCTCAAGATGAAATCCTGCGACTGGTGATGTCCGGCCGCCAACAACCTGCACACCTGACCCCAGCCCCTTCTCCAGACCTTCTCTGGAGACCTTCTCCCATTCCTCACTTCCCTCACCAACTCATAACTGACCACTGGCTGCGTCCCCTCTGACTTCAAGATGGCCAGAGCTGCTCCCCTCCTAAAGAAACCAACACTCTGACGTCAAAAACTACCGAGCAGTATCCCTTCTTTTCTTTCCAAAACACTCTCTCGTTATCTCTCTCAGAATATAATTTTTTTTACCCTAACCAGTACGCTTCAAGGCAACTCACTCAACTGAGACCACTGTCCTCTGTGTCACAGACGCTCTCCGCTCTGAGGAAGCCTCTGTTCTCGCCTCTGTTCTCATCCTAAATCTATACGCTGCCTTCGACACAGTGAACCATCAGATCCTCCTCTCCACCATCTCAAGATTGGCCAGGCACTGCATAATCAGGCACTGCATAATTGGTTCTAGGCCCGCTCCTCTTTTCTCTTTACACCAAGTCACTCGGGTCTGTCATATTCTCACATGGTCTCTCCTATCACTGCTATGCGGAAGACAATCAACTACTCTTCTCCTCTTCTCCTGACACCTAGGTGGCAACACGCATCTCTGCGTACCTGGCAGATATTTCAGCTTGGATGTCGGCCCACCACCTCAAGCTCAACCTCGTCAGAATGCAGCTGCTCTTCCTCCTGAGGAAGGCCTGCCCGCTCCAAGACCTCTCCTACAACATCTGTAGAGTACGACCTTTCCTCACACAGGAAGTGGCGCAGCTCCTAATCCAGGCACTTGTCATCTCCCATCTAGACTATTGCAACCCTCTGTTGGCTGGGCTCCCAGCTTGTGCCATCATATCCCTCCAAGTTATCCAGAATACCGCAACACGCCTGGTTCTCAACCTTCCTAACTTCTCCCATGTCACCCTGCTCCTCCATACACTCCACTGGCTTGCAGTCGAAGCTTGCATCATCTTCAAGATCCTGGTGCTTGCTTACAGAGCAGCAAGGGGAACTGAGCAGCAAGGGGCAATTTTGGCAAATGCCAGATGGGCTCGACCATTATTTTATTGGGAGGACTGGTCAAAATTGACACCCTCAAAAATGTATATAAAAATAAAACAATGAAAAAGGTGACATGGCCGGCATCCCATGGGTCTCTTAAGAATCTGAGCTGAGGTCACGCAAACTCACATTCAAACTCTGTCATCAGTTAGACAGCCAACATCATGGATTGTAAAAAAACGGAAAGGGTGCCTATAAACGTAGAAAACGCACATTCTACGTTGTCATCTTACTCAAAACTTCCTATTTTTGGGGAGGCTAAAACCATGATTTTTTTCAAACAGTAAAGTACATTATCTTCATGATTCCTGTAATGAATGGATAAAACGCCAGGGCCAAATTATTGTCCCAGTCCACCCCTGAGGGAAACTGACCCTCCTTACCTTCAGACTATGCTCAAACCCTACATCCCAAGCCAAGCATTCAGTTTGCCACCTCTGGTCTCTTGGCCCTCCCTACCTCTATGAAGAGTATCTTAAATAACTCTCACATTGCACCCACAAAACAAAAACAACTGTCGTTTCTTACTAGCACTGAGTTTGCTGATAAATACTTTGTTGAGGGAAAATGTAATTAATACGATTGTGATGTGTTGTTGTCTCACCTAACTATCTTAAGATGAATGCACTAATTATAAGTCACTCTGGATAAAAGTGCCTGCTAAATGACTCAAATGTCAAATGTAATGTAAATGTGTGTGCGTGTGTACTCTGTTATCCTGATTATCCTCCACTGCTATTTTTGTCCCTTTCGTTGTCAGCACATTCCGCTCTGAAGAGTTACACTTAGCTCTGATGTGTATGAGTAACTCTCAGACCATGCTCTTACACACACACACACACACACACACACACACACACACACACACACACACACACACACACACACACACACACTCTACACGGTTGGATTGATCTGAGGGGTCCGATAAGGAGGCGGTTGTTGGGTCACTGCCCCTCCCCTCTGCCCTCACCCCTGTTTCATGTCCCCCTGCACCCCTCGAAAGGGGTGGGATCAAGAGCACGATATCCACGGAGCAGGAAATGGACCAGGGCAACATTCTACATGGCATCAGGCTGTGCGACCTGGAATTTTAATTCGGGAGCACCACTGCAATTTTTTTACAAATAAAACTTATTTCCGAGTGCCTTAAAGAAAAAAGTTAACACATACTACAGACAAAACGGCTTGTTTCTAGCCTAAACAGTTCAGAATGCAACGTTTCTCTTAAAGAGACACTGTTCAATTTTCAATGCAATGCATCTCAATGGTAAAATTGTTTTTATACAACCTAATATTCCACAAATTACTTTTTAATGTCAATGACAGGTATTTGTATAAACATTTAGCTATTTATAATAATAATTTATTATATAGTAAACTGTATTTACAGGGTTACATATTAGTTTCTAGGGCACAACATGTTTAAGTTTGGAGCACCAATGAAACATTTGCAGTCAGCATGTACACTACCGGTCAAAAGGTTTAGAACACCTACCCATTATTTTTTACTATTTTCTACATTGTAGAATAATATCGAAGACATCAAAACTATGGAAAAAAGCATATGGAATCATGTAGTAACCCAAAAAAGTGTTCAAATAGCCACCCTTTGCCTTGATGACAGCTTTGCAAACTCTTGGCATTCTCTTAACCAGCTTCATAAGGCAGTCACCTGGAATGCATTTCAATTAACAGATGTGCCTTCTTAAAAGTTAACTTGTGGAATTTCTTTCCTTCTTAATGCATTTGAGCCAATCAGTTGTGACAAGGTAGGGGAGGTGGGTATACAGAAGATAGTCCTATTTGGTAAAAGTCTATATTATGGCAAGAACAGCTCAAATAAGCAAAGAGAAATGACAGTCCATCATTACTTTAAGACATGAAGGTCAGTCAATATGGAAAATTTCAAGAACTTTGAAAGTTTCATCAAGTGCAATCGCAAAAACCATCAAGCGCTATGTTGAAACTGGCTATCATGAGGACCGCCACAGGAAAGGAAGACCCAGATTAAACCTCTGCTGCAGAGGGTAAGTTCATTAGAGTTTCCAGCCTCAGAAATTGCAGCCCAAATAAATGCTTCACAGAGTTCAAGTAACCGACACATCTCAACATCAACTGTTCAGAGGAGGCTGTGTGAATCAGGCCTTCATGGTCGAATTGCTGCAAAGAATCCACTACTAAAGGATGCCAATAAGAAGAAGAGACTTGCTTGGGCCAAGAAACACAAGCAATGGACATTAGACCAAATCTGTCCAAATTTGTCCAAATTTGAGATTTTTGGTTCCAACCGCAGTGTCTTTGTGAGACACGCAGTGTGGGTGAACGGATGATCTCCACATGTGTATTGGAGGAAAAGCATGGAGGAAGAGGTGTTATGGTGTGAGGGTGCTTTGCTGGTGCCGCTGTCTGTGATTTATTTAACCAGCATGGCTACCACAGCATTCTGCCGCAATACGCCATCCCATCTGGTTTGGGCTTAGTGGAACTATAATTTGTTTTTCAACAGGACAATGACCCTACACATCTCCAGGATATGTAATGGCTATTTTACCAAGAAGGATAGGAATGGAGTGCTGCATCAGATGACCTGGCCTCCACAATCCCCTGACCTCAACCAAAATGAGATGGTTTGGGATGAGTCGGACCGCAGAGTGAAGGAAAAGCAGCCATGTTCTCAACATATGTGGGAACTCCTTCAAGACTGTTGTAAAAGCATTCCAGGTGAAGCTGGTTGAGAGATTTCCAAGAGTGTGCAAAACTGTCATCAAGGCAAAGGGTGGCTATTAAGAATATCAAATAGAAAATATATTTTGATTTGTTTAACACTTTTTTGGTTACTACATGATTCTATATGTGTTATTTCATAGTTTTGATGTCTTCACTATTATTCTACAATGTAGAAAATAGTGAGAATAAAGAAAAACCCTAGGTGTTCTAAAACTTTTGTCTGGTAGTGTATGTGTAGTAGCAAAGTCACTGAGGGAGGAACTATGTAAAGCTGCCTGGATAATGATCTGATGTTAACAAATACCCTTCCTTATTAGCTTACTGCACATCTGTCACACTCATTTCACGGAGGGCCGAGTGTATGCAGCTTTTCGCTCCTCCCTTGTACTTGATTGATGAATTAAGGTCACTAATTAGTAAAGAATTCCCCTCACCCGGGTGTCTAGGTCTTAATATAAAGGAAAAAAACAAACATCCGCAGACACTAGGCCCTCCATGGAATGAGTCAGACACCCCTGGCCTACTGGAAGCTTGTTAGTCATGCACTGGGTCATGAAAGGATGTGAAAAACTCTGATTCTTTTGAAGAGATAAACAAATTAAGGAAAATAGCTATTATTATGTATATAATATGGCCAAGCCTTAGCCATATAATTCAAATTCTACTCATTCTATTTCAACTGTGTGCCCAGAATTTAAATTTAAAAAGCCTCCCATGTGATTAGACCTATGTGATATGATTTACTGTCATATCCTCGACACACAAGGACAAACCTGATAGATAAACAATTCTCAGGGGAGAGATAATGCATAAAGCCCTTCTTCTGGTTTAACCCTATGAGGAAAGACCAGTGTTCCAAGTAGTGGAACAATTAGAATGTTTGTTAGTCCACTGCCCTACTGAATTCTAAAATCGAACAGTGGTTCCATGCTTAATCAATTTCTAATCAGGTCTCTATTCTAGACCGAGGATCTCTATCCTCTTGTGTTTACATTGACCTCTCTCGCCTGTTAAAAGGCACACCCCCCTGTCTCTACCTTTACTGCTGCCCCCCAGAGGAAAAGGGGCATTACGCGGCACAATGGGGTGCGTTACAAGGACCACTACCAGGGGGTTTACGATGGGAGTTACGAGGGGTGGTTCACATTTCATGGAGGTCCAGGAAACCCACAAGGCATCTGGAGGAATTTACGAGGGGTGGGGGGGGCAAGGCTATAGGAGCCAGAGCTGGGTGCGGGAGATGCCCTTCCCCTATTAAAAGGAGCTAATTAAAAAAGGAGACGCACACGCTCGCACATGCTTGCACACAAACACACACAGGGTGACAGAAAACAGATGCTGAATCCTTCTCACCCTGGTTGACGGATGATTAAATCAAAGCTGATGAGCTGAAGGGGGAGGGAGCAGGTGGCAGTAAACTCTCTCTCTCTATTAACAGCTGCCGATTACTCACATGCAGCCTTCAATAAGTGGCTCATACAGTGAAGCTTTGCCTTTTTGGGTCACTTCTTTATCTAGCCAACAATATGTCACCAGTCACACACTCCAGTCCTGACCACAAGACCATGAGAGCGCTGCCCCAGACACTCACTGTAAAACTCTCCTGAGTGTTTTGGGGGCCATGTAGAATGTACGATATGTGTGTTGTTCTGGATAATCTATTTCTATTCTGTGTGTGTGAGAGTAGTGAGTCAGAAGGAATAGAGATCCATTGTATGTAGCAGACAGCCATGGTCTATTTTGGAGGTACAGTAGCATCCGATAAAGATACACCATACATGAACACTGAGCAGTGAGCAGGCACAGTAGCAAGCACCAAGGGGCTGGACCTGTTTAACAGGCAAAGGAATTACATTTCACACTGAAATCAATACACATCTATTTGTTGAGAGGACGTTTATATCCACAAAAATATCAAAGATCTTGATTTGTATATTATTTTCTATTCACTGTATTATAACACTGTAATACGACTTAATGGATAAAGTTCTATTGGGATACAGAAAAGTATATATTGGCATATATGGAGGAGTATATATATTTCAAGGTAAATAAAGGAGTACATGTATTTGGCATTGAGGAGTAGAGAAGTTCCTTCCTCACCTTCTCTCATCATGCCGACGTTGAGACACTTCATGAAGCGACAGGCCTGACACGACTTCCTCCTCCGCTTGGTGATCTCACACTCACTGGTGGCCGGGCAGCTGTACTCGATGTTACCTGTGGGTTGGAGAGAAAGGAGAGGGGGTGAAGATAGAGAGAAAGGTGGAAAGACAGAGAGGAGAGAGGGCAGGAGAGATGTAGAGACAAAAAGCCAGTCAAGAAAAGGAGGCAATTTTCTCGATCCCTTACAAAACCTTTCATTCAACCACTTCAAAACAAACAACATGCTGAAAAGAGACAGGGAACTCTAAGAAACAATGACAAAAAAAACAGGATAATGTTCTGGAAGTCAGTCAATCAGCAGCACTCTAAGCTGCCACGTCCTATTACATCCAGGAAGCATCTGATCACCTGATCTACTGTAAGCATCTACTGTAAGCATGACCCTTGTCATGCCCATCTGTGTGCGGTGGCGGCTAAACTAGCCTAAAGTGGGTCTTAGCCTATGACCCATTCACAGACAATCACATTAAAACAACACCACAACATGCTGCAAACATATGGATGAGCCACACCCACAAACACACACAGGGCCAGCACATTCCCACACTTTCCTCTTGTGTAAACAGTCCTCAGCTTAAACAACAGATGCTGTGGGGCAGGTTAAAACACTGTTGGCAACACATGCTGTCGTGATCACCACCGTGTAAAGCATATACACTATGTACCATATGTGTACATACACATGCACTTTTACACTCATCATATGCTGCTGCTACTCTGTTCTTTATTTTACTCATACTATTATCTATCCTGATGCCATCACTTCACCCTGTACCTCTGCACATTGACCTGGTACTGGTACTCCCTGTATGTAGCTCCATTCTTGTGTATTTTATCCCTCGTGTTACTATTTTTATGATAGCATCATTGGGAAGGGCACATAAGCAAGCATTTCATGGTAAAGAAAACACCCGTTGTATTCGGCGCTTTGATTTGGATTTGATTTGAACACATCCACTAAGGCCTTTACTGTATAGGCGGAGAAGGCATGGGAACCTGTAAGCTTGCATCCTTAGAGTTGATCAGGTGTTGATACTAAAACAGGCTGTTGGAACTCACATGTCCTACTGCAGGTTTATCTGTATAAAGCCATACACCTCTGCCCTTTGACCATATACTTTTTTACACACGTGGGCACTTCAGTTAACCTCAATGCTTATGTGAGTTGGCCTTACCCTGAATGGTCCTCTTGAAGAAGGCCTTGCAGGCCTCACAGGAGGCCACTCCGTAGTGGTACCCAGACCCCACGTCTCCACACACCAGACACAGCCTCTTAGCCACAGAACCCAGCATGAACTCACACTTCACTTGGCCATCCTCACCACACAACCGCCTGGAGAGAGAGAGAGAGAGGTTACACTCACATATATGATACATGCACCCAAGCATAAACCCATACATACACACAAAGACAGACAAAAAGACACACAAACACACAAACACCCACCTGTTGGCTGTGCCGTTGTTCCCCATGCCCGCTTTGTGTCCATAGAGCCCTTGTGAGTCCAAGCCGTTGGTGCGGTTGTGGCCCTTGCCCAGGGGGCCATAGCTGGAGTTGGTGTCCGAGGAGGATCCCCCGGGACTGGGTTGGGCTGGACTGTCCCCCTGGGAGCTGGGGCTGGAGGGCTCATGCTTTATGGAAGGGGGACAGGTGGGGTCCAAGCCCCTCACTGACATCCTGCCAAGGAGTCTGGGGGGGGGGGGGGGGGGGTACAGTAGGATACATTTATGGTAACATCTGGTAACATGGCATGATGGATTTAACATGCCCTTTCTGTCTAGATCTATCAGTCAGTTACACCACTTGACCTCAACGTAGACCTACACAAATACACCCACCCATGCATTCCCTTACAACCTCATACCTGTCCTGACCACGTACACACTGACCAACCATCTTCCAGCACCCTTTTTCACTAAACTTCCTTTATCCTTTCCCTTACTCCATCTATCACAGGGACAAACAGAAAAAGGGTAGGAAACGTCTCCCCCTCTCTCCATTCCCTGTCACTCTCCCTATTCCTCTGTGCCTCGTACCCCTATCCCTCTCTCCTGATCCCTTTATCTCTCTCTGTCTATCTAGCCATCTCCACGCTCACCCACCCAGCCGTTTGCAATTTCCCACATATGCAAAGCTGAGGTCCATTACACACACAGGAGATTGCTTAACATATGGAAATCCAAACAAAGATCCTGGACCAGATAGTTTTTTTCTTCCAGACCTCTTGGGGAAGGTATCCCGAAGTCAGGGGCACAACTTTCACTGGGGATGGGGGGGATATGGTTTATCCGACAGGATAAAATAAATATATATATATATATTATTATTATTATGTCCCCCCCACTTCTAAAACTGAAGTTGCGCCCCTGGCTGTAGTAGATATTACCAATTGTGTTCAGTTACCTAAACAAAGTCTATAGATTTGATTTTTAACTCTGTCTACTTGAGCATTGTAGAGGTATTCATTTTGGGAATGTGTTGTTTTTCTATGCTAGTACAAACAGTGTGTGTTCACATTCTACTGTATGGAGGTATGTTCATCCCCCTACAGTGGGCTACAATGCACATGACAGTATTCTAAAATAATGCTCACACACACAGGCACACTGACCCATGTGACCATAAGCTCCTACCACCTACACATACTGTACACACTTCACGCTTCATTCACACTTCATTCTCAGACATGCTTTCAAATGTGGTCATGTGTCATCGTAAACACTTGAACAAAAACACACACGTGCTTGCATGCCATCGTGTGTCGCCATACCCCCTCCCAGCTCATGGCAGGAACCCAAGCTCTGTTCCTGCCATGTAAATCCACACGGTCATGACCACCATTCATTTGACAGGCAAACTATCTGGCTGCCCTAAACACCACCAGAGTCAACCATGACCACGCTCTATCGCCCCTCGAAATACAGAGAGAGAGAGAGATTGAAAGAGCGCGAGAGAGAGAGAGAGAGAGAGGGGGATAGAGACTCAGAGAGAGAGAGGGGGGGAGAGAGAGAGAGTCATTCAAACTTCAACCTCATTCTACTTCAGTTTTATATTAAAATAGATAGTGATATATTGTTCACTCCGAAGTGGTCCAGTAAAGCTGGCAGAGGACAAGGGAGTGTGAGGAGACCATTCTGTTCTCTCATCAGCTATCCATCACAAAGGTAGATATTGCTGTGTCAGCTCCACCTAGACCTGAATTGAGGCATTCTCCCATTACTTAGTGGCAGTAGATTTTTCTCTCATAATGCAATAGCATTAGAGTGGAATGGTAAGACGTGGTGTGATATCTAACCTGACAGAGCTATAATCTACAGCTCTTCATAAAAGCTAATCAAAGCCCTGTCAGTGCAGTTCCCATAGACGCTGGGTGTAAATCACAGACTCAGAGGTACATTATCAAACAACTGTGTGTGTGTGTGTGTGTGTGTGTGTGTGTGTGCGTGTGTGCGTGCGTGCGTAACACTCTCTGTCTGCCCATATCCAAAACAACTCTAATTGACAGAGAGAGAGAGGGGGATAAACATTATTAGCTGAGAGGGAGAGAGAGAAAGGGGTCTATCGCTGGGCCATTACCCGGGGTGTGTAGAAAGAAAGGAGAGGAGGCAACACTCACTCTCAAATGAGCAGTCGCAATATTGCCAATGACCAACCAGACGCACGCACGCACTCAGCGAAGCAAAAATAGAGGTAGAGGGACAGAGGGAATGTCTCAATAAATGGATTGTCTGGGTTTATTTCATTTTAGTTTAATAGTCCACTCTGATTTTTTTTTTTTACAAACATTACAAAATGTATCTAAAATGTTAGGTATAGGTTCATGTGGATGTAAGTTACTCTAGTTATGCACCCTTTTTGGGGCCCTGTTCCCACTATGAGATATGATGGAGAGTCTGAGGAGCGGGATGATGAAAGACTATTCTACTTTTCAATTCACATTACATCCCTGCCTTACCTTTCGTTGTGGCTGGAAACTTGACATTCTTGGTCTGCACTTCAAATTGACCGTAAATATCACAGTAGCCACTAGCGAGTAAGAACAAACTATTCATCAATGACATAAACTTTTCTTTTAAAACACATTACACTATTGAATAATAATGATTAACCCTCTCATGTGATAAAAAAAGTACAGCAGGCCTACCGTACAGCATGACAACAAACCAGGCTTCATTTTTATCAATATCATGCAAATCACGGTAAAAGCAAATTGAGATTGAAAATGTGGGTATAAGTGAATTCACCACAACGAGCAGTTGATGGAAACCCACCAATAAAATAAAATGCCTCATGATTTGTCAACGTGCCCAATTAGTCTGTACTTCAGTTTGATCAACTACAGCCTACTGATAACAACCACAAGCCGCAGGTAGCCTAGAGCAGCCTATGGGATCGCATCTGAGCCTGGCCAGGGGAAATGTAACGTCTTGTTTTTATAGCCTAAAATAGGCCCATTTAATTGTGTTCTGATTTTTTTTTTAAACGGGATATAATGTAGGCCTTTCTTAATCCAAAATGATTGACCGGAATTAATGAATCAATCAATACAATAATGATGACATACTGTGTGAGTAACTTTTTAATTACAGATGTAAAGATCCAAATGATACAACCCTGCAGACAGCGAGCTCAGCCCTGTTACTTTTTGTCCAATCACAATTTTTTTTTTAAAAACATATGCTATTTGTATGAGCTACATTTTACATGCATGTAAAATGTAGCTCATACAAATAGGATATGTTTTTTTTTTAAATGTAACATTGTGTGGTGAGACAACAAAGTGAAAATAACTGTGATTGGACAAAAAGTAACAGGGCTGAGCTCGCTGTCTGCAGGGTTGTATCATGTGGGAATGGGCTCCCATCATTTTGCATGACTCGGTGCAGCAGGCAGCTACTGTGAAAATGTAAGAATGTAACAGGCTGTTACTGCAATTTCAGCTGAAAACTAAATAAAACAAGTCTCAAATATTGCATATGCATTTCAGCTATTTCAAAAAATATTTCTCTGCTATTACCATTTATACTGCTAGAGCGTTGGCTGTTTACACTATCCTGCTTCAAGGGGGTCAACTGTCGGGCGAGTGCCATGCGCTACCTCTGGCAGTAGCGGTTGAGACGTAGCAAGTACGCAAGTTTACATTGGAGTAATATGTGTAGCCGATGGTATTTTTACAAAACGTGTAGTAAGTGTGAAGAGGCTCTAAGAGACACATATTACTGAAATGTAAATTACTTCTTCAATTACCCCCTAACTCCTATCCATAACCCCCTGGTCAGTGATTTGGGTCAGAGGGGATTCGTGCACAGTGATTCCTAATGGGCCAATAGCAGATGAGGAGGTATCAGTCCTGAGCTGAAAAACCAGCACCACCGATAAGAGTCTTAGTTTAAGTGTCTCAATGGGCTTGGGTCAAACCAGTTTGATAAGTCTCTCTTTATCTCTTTTGCTCTCTTGCTCTCACCCTATCTTTGTTTCCCTCACTTCCTGTCTCCCTTCTCTACCCCATCTTTCTCTATCCCTCTCCATATGCTGTTAAATTCAATTCCATTTCGATTCAAAAAGCTTTATTGGCATGACAAGGCAATTCATTTAAAAAAAAGTATCTGACGCTAATGTAATAACAGGTGAAAATAATCGCTCTTCATATTTTGCTACCAAACATGGTAAGACTTTTCTTATAACTGTATATTAACACTGTAATTACACTAATAGCAACACACAGTAACACAAAAACATAAAAACATGCTCTGTCTCCACATCCTCTACATCTGTCAGTCACTCTCCCTCTCTGTCTAATCTCCTGCTATCCTCTGGTTAGGGTCTTATCTGAGCTGTTGTCTAATATTATCACAGGGTTAAAATCTCTTAGATGTTAAGTCCCCTATTTACTTTGAGAGGTTCTGAAGCAGTTCCGACTGATATTTTGGTGTACAGAGCATTCTATGAATGTCGCAGGGTCCAGTGCTTTATTGTGCCAGAAAGCCTCATCTGTCTGTTTTTCTGCTTCCACTCTGTGTCAGGTTTCACACCCTACATTTGCATAGGTAGTGACGTATCACATTTTCTGGCCTATCCAGACAAAGTATCGATTTCCTCTGTTTCTGAGCGACGCAGACCAGCTTGGGAGATGGCCTATTAAATGGGACAGTCTAGTGAATCCAGCAGTGGATTCATCTCACTGTGATATTCTCAGCCGGATTTAAAGCTCTCATGAAAAAATACGAAACAATTTTGGAGAATTGAAACACGACCACTTTCTCTTGGTCACAGCTGAAGTAATGAGACTGCAAACATTCGAATGGTGTCTCTGCATCACTCAGAGGACGCTTGGCTGAAAAGTATGCTGTCAGTTACACGAAATGGTGCCAATATTGTTCAATTTGTGTCCTCAAAAGTGAGTACACCTCAGCAATTAATATCTATTTTGACCAGAAAGGTGAGTTCCAGACCAATCTAGAACTATACAGAATTACTAGTTATTGGTAATGGCCATCTCATGTATTTTTAGGAGAAAATCTACATTTTGACATTGTGTTCAAGACAGGGTTTGCTTTGCAGTGGTGCAAAAAATAGCTAAAAACACCAACAAAGAGCTAATAACACCAGTGACCTACAGAATCTCACCTCTCTCTAAAGTATTGTTCATCTCTCGCACTCTCCCAACTCTACCTTTCATTCCCTCACATTATCACTCTCTCTACCTCCCCTCCCTCACTTTCAGACCTACTCCCTTAGCTCTGCATACACAATGCAGGTATGGGTCTCATCCGTCAGCTCTGCATACACAATGCAGGTATGGGTCTCATCCGTCAAAGTCCTCATCCTCTCATTCAGGCACTTTCTTTTTCAGCAAAACTCCAAGAGGTACACTTGCTTCCACTACCTCTGTTTTACACAGAGCTGCTTATACTGACATAGTGACACCATCACACCAAATAGCAAATTAAAAACTCCAAAACTAAGATCTTAATTTGAGAACAAGACTGCAAATAGTAGTGCACTGCACATGTACATAGTTCAATGCTTACCATTGCCTAGATAGTGCTATTACACTTTCTTTACACTCTACAGACAGTTTATATACATACAGAATATGGATCAGAACAGTCCATGTACTTACTCAGTGTCAGAGTGATAGGTGAAACACTCAGGGAGGTACAGCTCTACTAAATCCATGTGCTCTTTGCCACCATACTCTGAGGAGAAAACCTGCTCACTAGCAAAGATCCCTTTGAGCTTTCTCTCTCTTTCTTTAGTTTGTCTGTCTCCTTTTCTTTCTCAGTCTTTCTCAATCTCTGTTTCACTCTCTGACACACTTTCACTGGAGCAACAGTGTCTCCCTCTCTCTAGCTCTCCCTGTCACTCTCTGTCTGTCTGTCTTTGTTTCTGTGTGTCTCGGTCTCTATCTGTGTGTCTCTCTCATGCTCTTGCTGACTTTCCCTCTAACAGCAGTGTTGAGACTCCAGCCAGTGAGGTCTTAAGTGTTGTGGCTCAGTCTATGATAGAGCACTCAAAGCTACAGCTGGTGCTCATGAATATCTAGGAACCATTTTACATGCCCCTCCCTCTGTACCACAATGCCAGTATTTGACTGGCCACCGGCTACTCCAATGAGAGCCGGCCAATAACTGTGGGTACATAGAGACAGGACAGGTGGCAGTAGTGAGATGAAAAAAAGTAGAGGGAGAGAGTGATAGTATAAGAAAGAGAAGGATGAATGAACAATAAATAATGTGGTTGTGGGGCAAGGGGCAGTGCCCCTTGGTAGTGCATCAGCAGTTTCCCTCTTGTTATGTCAGTCACTGAAAGTAACTTAATTAGCCCATGTCAGCTAACATTATATAGATTGCTAGGTAAGTTAGTCTATCCAACTATTTTGTTATTCACTCGCACTCAGATATCATATCAATATGGCATAAGTCCTGGCAAAATGTGTAAAATTGCAGGAAATTAGCTTTAAAACTGCAACATTTTATCTACATCCCATGTAGGGTAACCACATTTAAAATACCCAAATGCCGGACAACAGGATGATTTTGCTGGACATTCAAAATGTTGCCAGCATCAAATGCCAATCATTTGATCTCAATCAGTTTCATGGGAATATGCATTTAGAATTTCTTCAATTACTTTTTTGTTAGCAAATTAGAGCAGATGGTGTTCAAACTATTAGCCTTCCTGTATTTTGTTTAAATCCAAGCAAATTCTGGGTAGTGGAGCGTGCTGTTGAGTTTTGGCCACATGATAATTATTTTTGGACTATTCAGCTAGTTATGTAGAATACCAATAATCATGTGATCTTCCAAGACATTGGGGCGGCAGGGTAGCCTAGTGGTTAGAGTGTTGGACTAGGTTGCAAATTCAAATCCCAGAGTTGACAAGGTACAAATCTGTCGTTCTGCAGAACGACACTGTTCCTAGGCCGTCATTGAAAATAAGAATTTGTTCTTAACTGACTTGCCTAGTTAAATAAAGGTAAAATAAAATAGATTCAGCTTTGATCTAACTTTAAAAGAGCACCATTGTGGGGAGCGAAAAATGGCGGACTCGTTGTCCTCTGGCAGCACCCTGCTCCCACTTCACCAAACAAGCTAATTGAATCAACTATAGCCTACTCTTCTGCGTCATGCAAAATGTAGTCACCCAGACTTGTGGAGGTCTACAATTATTTTCTGAGGCCTTGGCTGATTTCTTTTGATTTTCCCATGATGTCAAGCAAAGAGGCACTGAGTTATGTACTTGAAATACACGAAAGACCACATGTGTGGCTGTTTTATGAAAATCTGGGAATATTTGGCCAAGGAAACATGTTCTGGTTGTAAAACAATCCAGTATTAAACAGGATTGAGTGAAGTTGCAGCAAGTTGAATAAGCAACTAATGAGGATGGAGCACCTCACAAGTGACAAAATCACCTTATATATTTTCAGGCTAATATGACTATTTACTTACTTTTGTAGCTCTTCATCAGAAGCAGCTTTTTAGAAGTAGTTACGCCAAACTGTCCTCTCCAAGTTGAGCTGGAATTTAGTCCGCAATATCAAAATATCAGATCACAACAAGGATTTGAGAAGTGTTTAACATCACCAATACAACATCCTTGTGATGTATATATTTTCAGAAGCACAACGTGACTGCAAGAGACAGGTTGGAATGTCTGACTGAAATATGGGACAAATCAACCTTTTTTCCCGAAATTAGTGGAGTTTGAACTTGATGATAAAATCTAGGACATGATTGTTTGGTTGCAGAACAAAATGCCAAAATGCAGGACTGTCCAACACAATTCGGGACATTTGGAAAAATGTGTAGAATTGAAGGACAAGCTGCACATTCTTTACTTTCCTCCGCCAAAGAGGGACGGCACAAAAATATTTTGACCGCGAGTTGGGTGATGCTGGGGCCACCAACCACATCTTGCTAAGGGCTCCCAAAACGCAAGAAACAGCCCTGGCAAGGGGCACAGGTTGACAGTGAAATCAGTCACCTTTCTAAATCAGAGCATATTCATTGAAATCTGACTTTTCTAGTAAGAATAGCTCTCGTTGTCCCAATAAAAACATTCTCCACTAATAAATTGCAGCCAGGGAGGCTGACAATTTAAAGTAGTTGTTGCATTTGAATATAGTTGCTGTGCGAGTGTGGGTGTATTTACAGTTGAAGTCGGAAGTTTACATACACATAGGTTGTTAACAAACTATAGTATTGGCAAGTCGGTTAGGACCTACTTTGTGCATGACACAAGTAATTTTTCCAACAATTGTTTACAGACACATTATTTCACTTAGAATTCACTGTATCACAATTCCAGTGGGTGAGAAGTTTACATACCCTATGTTGACTGTGCCTTTAAACAGCTTGGACAATTCCAGAAAATGATGTTATGGCTTTAGAAGCTTCTTACAGGCTAATTGACATCATTTGAGTCAATTGGCGGTGTACCTGTGGATGTATTCAAAGGCCTACCTTCAAACTCAGTGCCTCTTTGCTTGACATCATGGGAAAATCAAAAGAAATCAACCAAGACCTCAGAAAATAATTGTAGACCTCCACAAGTCTGGTTCATCCTTGGGAGAAATTTCCAAACACCTGAAGGTACCATGTTCATCTGTACAAACAATAGTACGCAAGTATAAACACCATGGGACCACGGAGTAAACTCAGGAAGGACACACGTTCTGTCTCCTAGAGATGAACGTACTTAGGTGCAAAAAGTGCAAATCAATCCCAGAACAACAGCAAAGGACCTTGTGAAGATGCTGGAGGAAATGTGTACAAAATTATCTATATCCACAGTAAAACGAGTCCTATATCGACAACCTGAAAGGCCGCTCAGCAAGGAAGAATCCACTGCTCCGGAACCACCATAAAAAAAGCCAGACAGTTTGCAACTGCACATGGGGACAAAGATCATACTTTTGGAGAAATGTAATCTGGTCTGATGAAACAAAGATAGAACTGATTGGCCATTATGACCATCGTTATGTTTGGAAGAAAAGCGGGGACGCTTGCAAGCCGAAGAACACCATCCCAACCGTAAAGCATTGGGGTGGCAGCATCATGTTGTGGGGGTGCTTTGCTGAGGGACTGGTGCACTTCACAAAATAGATGGCACCCTGAGGCAGGAAAATGATGTGGAAATATTGAAGCAACATCAAGACATCAGTCAATAAGCTTGCTCGCAAATGGGTCTTCCAAATGGACAATGACTCCAAGCATACTTCCAAAGTTGTGGCAAAATGGCTTAAGGACAACAAAGTCAAGGTATTGGAGTGGTCATCACAAAGCCCTGACCTCAATCCAATAGAACATTTGTGGGCAGAACTGAAAAAGCGTGTGCGAGCAAGGAGGCCTACAAACCTGACTCAGTTACACCAGCTCTGTTAGGAGGAATGGGCCAAAATTCACCCAACTTATTGTGGGAAGCTTGTGGAAGGCTACCCGAAACGTTTGACCCAAGTTAAACCATTTAAAGGTCATGCTACCAAATACTAATTGGGTGTATGTAAACTTCTGACCCACTGGGAATGTGATGAAAGAAATAAAAGCTGAAATAAATAATTATCTCTACTATTATTCTGATATTTCACATTCTTAAAATAAAGTGGTGAGCCTAACTGACCTAAAACAGGGAATTTTTACTTGGATTAAATGTCAGGAATTGTTAAAAACTTCAAGTCTGTGTGTGTGTGTCTGTGTGTGTGTGTGTGTGTGTGTGTGTGTGTGTGTGTGTGTGTGTGTGTGTGTGTGTGTGTGTGTGTGTGTGTGTGTGTGTGTGTGTGTGTGTGTGTGTGTGTGGTAAGAGGGCAGTGGGTTCTGAAGGCTTTTGTCCTACTCTGATGATACATGATCCTAAAGGACATACATACCTCTAGGTTGTGTGTTTATTTTGTGTGGCGTGTGTGTGCATGCATGTGTGTCACTAAGTGTCTGTGTCCTACTGTACAACAGGTGCCACAGCACTCCCCCCCCCCCCTAAATTATTATTACATAAACACGCATACACAAGCTCGACGACTTCCTTAATTTAAAGCCCTTACTAACGGAAGTTTAGTAACTCAGTGATGCAAGCCTCTCTAGTTGTCTAACTCAAAGATACCCTGGCAGTAAACCTGGATCTGATCATCTGTCAGTAACATATCCCTAATGTGACGCTCTGACCTCTCCCTGACTGACACACACACACACACACACACACACACACACACACACACACACACACACACACACACACACACACACACACACACACACACACACACACACACACACACACAGTGTGACTCTGGGCAACTTGCCACTCCTGGCACACGAGCAGATAACACATTTATTTCAGAGTCACTTGTTTTCAACTGTATAGTTATGACCGAGGAATGTTTCTCAAAGAGGAGCAACAATACATAAAAGCTGAAAAGGGGGTGTTAGAATTGGAGCACATTAACTTGATATAAAATATAAGACCATCATCAACACATTTCTATGCCTACATGCTTACACCATACTTCGAAAATACTCCACTAGTGTCTTTACAAGGCACGCAACTTCCTTTTCTTACTTTAGAACTCAGCACCATCCTCAGCCCGCAGCAACAGGCTGAGTCTTACATACAGTAATCTCTGATCACTGAATGGTGATCCACTTAACAGATTCTGCCTGCGATCAGTCGGTGGCTCACCCCACAAAGCCACTCAACTGGATTCATGTATCAGGCAAGCTCAGAGGTAAGAACTCACTCTACAAAGCCACTCAACTGGATTCATGTATTAGGCAAGCCAAGAGGCAAGAGTAAATAGAGGTATACAAAAACAAAAACACAAACAAACACATGCGCACAGATAGACACACAGCCAGAAACACAGAAAGAGAGAGAAGGTGAGAGAGAAAGAAAGAAAGGAAAGAAAGAGAAAAAGTAATAAAACATTACCCACTAGTGATGCTCCCTCTTATTTTATCATACATGGTGATCAATGTGGAATTAACGGAACACTGAGGAGGTTGTTTCATCCAATGCCTGTTTGCCTGAGGCTGATGATAGGTGCTTGTATGAGTGTACACATGCATATATACAAACTCACATTCAAAACGCACACATGTGCACACACACGGACACACACATACATACACACATGCCCCCAGGCCTGGAGGGAAGCAAGAGTAATTACGCTACCCAAGAATAGTAAAGCCCCCTTTACTGGCTCAAATTGTGTTTGATACAATGCTATTTTACTGTAAACAAATTGACAAAAGACTTTCAGCACGCTTATAGGGGAGGACATTCAACAAGCACAGCACTTACACAAATCACTGATGACTGACAGAGAAATTGATGATAAAAAGATTTTGGGAGCTGTTTTGTTAGACCGATGCGGCTTTAGACATTATCGATCATAGTCTGCTGATGGAAAGACGTATGCATTATGGTTTTACACCCCCTGCTATATTGTGGATAAAGAGTTACCTGTCTAAAAGAACACAGAGGGTGTTCTTTAACTTCACAAGGGTAGGGGGCAGCATTCGGAATTTTGGATGAAAAGCGTGCCCAAATGATACTGCCTGCTACTCAGGCCCATAAGCTAGGATATGCATATAATTAGTAGATCTGGATAGACAACACACTAAAGTTTCCAAAACTGTTAAAATAATGTCTGCGAGTATAACAGAACTGATATGACCGGCAAAAACCCGAGGAAAATCTAACCAGGAAGCACTATTATTTTGAAAGGCTGTTTTTCCATTGAAAGCCTATCCACCATACAAAGACTTAGGACCCAGTTCACGATCTCTATGGCTTCCTCAACATGTGACCAGTATTTAGGCATTGTTTCAGGATTCTGCTCTGAAAAATGAGGGAGATACACCGCTTTCAATGAGAGGACAGTGGAAATTTCCATCCATGAACCAAGCACGTGATCGGGAGCACGCATTTCTTGTTTACCTTTTCCATTGACAAAGCTTTTGTCTGGTTAAAATATTATTTAATATTTATGACAAAAATAACCTGAGGATTGATTTTACACATCGTTTGACATGTTTCTATTAACTTTTATTGTACTTTTTTGACTTTTCGTCTTGGTTTTGAGAGCGCGCATTATGCCTTTCTGAACTAAACGCACCAACAAAATTGAGGTATTTGGACATAAAGATGAACTTTATCGAACAAAACAAACATTTGTTGTCTAACATGGAGACCTGGGAGTGCCACCAGATGAAGATCATCAAAGGTAAGTGATTACTTTTAATGCTATATATGACTTTTGTGACACTCTCCTTGGTTGGAAAATGGCTGTATGGGTTTCTGTGGCTAAGAGCTGACCTACCATAATCGCAAAGTGTGCTTTCGCTGTAAAGCCTTTTTGAAATCTGACACAGCGTTTGCATTAAGGAGAAGTTTATCTGTATTCGTATGTTTAACACTTGGACCTTTTATCAATGTTTATGATGAGTATTTCTGTTATTTGATGTGGCTCTCTGCACTTTCACCTGATGTTTGTTTGAGACAATGCATTTCTGAACATAAAACACCAATTTCAAATGAGGTTTTTGGACATAAAGATTAACTTTATCAAACAAAACACACATTTATTGTGTAACATGAAGTCCTGTGAGTGCCATCTGCTGAAGATCATCAAAGGTTAGTGATTCATTGAATTGCTATTTCTGACTTTGTGAGCCCTCTCCTTGGCTGGAAAATGGCTGTATGGTTTTCTGTGACTAGGTGCTGACCTAACATAATCGTTTGGTGTGCTTTCGCTGTAAAGCCTATTTGAAATCGGACACTGTGGCTGGATTTTCAAGAAGTTTATCTTTAAAATGGTGTAAAATACTTGTATGTTTGAGGAATTTTAATTATGGGATTTCTGTTGTTTTTAATTTGGTGCAATTTCACTGGCTGTTGTTGACACTAGCGTCCCACTTGTACCAGAGAGGTTAATGGACGCCTCTGCAACATAAACCCGGTAGAATCGGGAATTCCCCAGGGCAGCTGTCTAGGCCCCTTACTTTTTTCAATCTTTACTAATGACATGCCACTGGCTAAAAAGTCAGTGTGGCTATGTATGCGGATGACTCAACACTACACACAACAGCTACTACAGCGAGTGAAATCACTGCAAAACTTTACAAAGAGCTGCAGTTAGTTTCAGAATGGGTGGCAAGGAATCAATTAGTCCTAAATATTTCAAAAACTAAGAGCATTGTATTTGGGACAAATCATTCACTAAACCCTAAATCTCATCTGAATCTTATGATAAATCATGTGGAAATTGAGCACGTTTAGGTGACTAAACTGCTTGGAGTAACCTTGGATTGCAAACTGTCATGGTCAAAACATGTTGATGCAACAATATTTAATTTAAAAATATATATATTTCACCTTAATTTAACCAGGTAGGCTAGTTGAGAAGTTCTCATTTGCAACTGCGACCTGGCCAAGATAAAGCATAGCAATTCTACAAATACAACAACGCAGTTACACATGGAATAAACAAAACATAGTCAATAATACAGCAGAACAAAAGAAAACAAAAAGCATATATACAGTGAGTGCAAATGAGGTAAGGCAATAAATAGGCCATGGTGGCGAAACAATTACAATATAGCAATTAAACACTGGAATGGTAGATGTGCAGAAGATGAATGTGCAAGTAGAGATACTGGGGTGCAGAGGAGCAAGATAAATAAATAAATACTGTATGGGGATGAGGTAGGTAGATAGATGGGCAATGGACAGGTGCAGTGATCTGTGAGCTGCTCTGACAGCTGGTGCTTAAAGCTAGTGAGGGAGATATGAGTCTCCAGCTTCAGAGATTTTTGCAGTTTGTTCCAGTCAATGGTAGCAGAGAACTGGAAGGAAAGACGACTAAAGGAGGAATTGGCTTTGGGGGTGACCAGTGAGATATACCTGCTGGAGTGCGTGCTATGAGTGGGTGCTGCTATGGTGACCAGTGAGCTGAGATAAGGCGGGGCTTTACCTAGCAGAGACTTGTAGATAACCTGTAGCCAGTGGGTTTGGCGACAAGTATGAAGCGAGGGCCAACCAACGAGAGCGTACAGGTCACAATAGTGGGTAGTGTTTGGGGCTTTGGTGACAAAACGGATGGCACTGTGATAGACTGCATCCAGTTTGTTGAGTAGAGTGTTGGAGGCTATTTTATAGATGACATCACCGAAGTCGAGGATCGATAGGATGGTCAGTTTTACGAGGGTATGTTTGGCAGCATGAATGAAGGATGCTTTGTTGCGATATAGGAAGCCAATTCTAGATTTAATTTTGGATTGGAGATGCTTAATGTGAGCCTGGAAGGAAAGTTTACGGTCTAACCAGACACCTAGATATTTGTAGTTGTCCACGTATTCTAAGTCAGAGTGGTCCAGAGTAGTGATGCTGGACGGGCGAGCAGTTGCGGGCAGTGATTGGTTGAACAGCATGCATTTAGTTTCCCCTGCGTTTAAGAGCAGTTGGAGGCCACGGAAGGAGAGTTGTGTGGCATTGAAGCTCGTCTGGAGGTTAGTTAACACAGTTTCCAAAGAGGGGCCAGAAGTATACAGAATGGTGTCGTCTGCGTAGAGGTGTACCAGAGAATCACCAGCAGCAAGAGCAACATCATTGATGTATACAGAGAAGAGAGTCGGCCCGAGGATTGAACCCTGTGGCACCCCCATAGAGACAGCCAGAGGTCCGGACAACAGAACCTCTGATTTGACACACTGAACTCTATCAGAGAAGTAGTTGGTAAACTAGGCGAGGCAATCATTTGAGAAACCAAGGCTGTCGAGTCTACCAATACAAAAGTGGTGATTGACAGAGTCGAAAGCCTTGGCCAGGTCGATGAATATGGCTGCACAGTAATGTCTCTTATCGATGGCGGTTATGATGCCGTTTAAGACCTTGAGCGTGGCTGAGGTGCACCCATGACCAACTCTGAAACCAGATTGCATAGCGGAGAAGGTACGGTGGGATTCAAAATGGTCGGTAATCTGTTCGTTAACTTGGCTTTCGAGGTCTGTAGCAGTTTGGGTCTAGAGTGTCACCCCCTTTGAAGAGGGGGTTGACGGCGGCAGCTTTCCAATCTTTGGGAATCTCAGACGATATGAAGAGAGGTTGAACAGGCTAGTAATAGGGGTCGCAACAATTTCGGCAGATGATTTTAGTAAGAGA
Source organism: Oncorhynchus mykiss (assembly GCF_057628025.1). Classification (NCBI taxonomy): domain Eukaryota; kingdom Metazoa; phylum Chordata; class Actinopteri; order Salmoniformes; family Salmonidae; genus Oncorhynchus; species Oncorhynchus mykiss. Next base: position 71,015,978 of record NC_143025.1, on the reverse strand, counting down.
GGGTCCAGATTGTCTAGCCCGGCTGATTTGTAAGGGTCCAGATTTTGCAGCTCTTTCAGAACATCAGCTATCTGGATTTGGTTACAGGACAAATGGCGGGGGCTTTGGCGGGTTGCTGTGGAGGGTGCCGTGCAGTTGACCGGGGTAGGGGTAGCAAGGTAGAAAGCATGGCTAGCCGTAGAGAAATGCTTATTGAAATTCTCAATTATAGTGGATTTATCGGTGGTGACAGTGTTTCCTAGCCTCAGAGCAGTAGATAGCTGGGAGGAGGTGCTCTTATTCTCCATGGACTTTACAGTGTCCCAGAATTTTTTTGAGTTAGTACTACAGGATGCAAATTTCTGTTTAAAAAGCTAGCCTTAGCTTTCCTAACTGCCTGTGTATATTTGTTCCTAACTTCCCTGGGGGGCTATTCGATGCTAATGCAGAACGCCACAGGATTTTTTTGTGCTGGTCAAGGGCAGACAGGTCTGGCGTGAACCAAAGACTATATCTATTCCTAGTTCTACATTTTTTGAATGGGGCATGCTTATTTAATCTGGTGAGGAGGGTACTTTTAATTCCATGATACCCCGGCCAGGTCAATTAGAAAGGCCTGCTCGCAGAAGTGTTTTAGGGAGCGTTTGACAGTGATGAGGGGTGGTCGTTTGGTCGCAGACCCATTACGGATGCAGGCAATGAGGCAGTGATCGTAGAAGCTCGAATTGTTTGGGCACAGACTTGAATAGTAATACAGAACTCTGGGACGTCACGATGGGGGTATGTCTGTTTTTGCCTCTTCGTGCGGTGACGTCGATAGACCAGTCATGTAGTTAGTAGGGTTCCAAGTAGCTCTAGGTAGCTAGCAGGCCTAGCAGATTAGCAGAATGGGCCTTCAGCAGGTGTCGCGCCTGAGGGGCCTGTTGGAAACCTCGGGCAGATTATGTCGGTATTCCAGTCTTAGAGGATCGGCGGGGTTCCGTGCCCCGTACCGGCAGTAGAAGGGGTCCGGATATTGTAGCCCAGGAGTGAGCCGGGAGATGGTTCTAGCATGGGCTAGCCCCAGGCTAGTTGGTGTTAGCTCCGGGACGGAAACGTTAGCCAGGAGTAGTCAACCCTGGTTGCGGTTAGCTAGCTGTGATGATCCAGATGAAAAGGTTCAGAGTTTGTGGTAGGAATTCGGGGATATGGAGAGAAAAATAGGTCCGGTATGCTTTGGTTTGAAACGCGTTGTATGAACTGGCGAAAGCTTTCCGAGCTAAAGGTTAGCTGATGAACGCTAGCAGTGGTTAGTTGACTGATAGCTGGTTAGCTAGCCAAAAAAAAACAGTAGCTAAGCAGGGGAGAAGTCTGTCCACAATAAAGTGATGCTATGCCTTTTTAACAATACTATCAACAAGGCAGGTCCTACATGCTCGAGTTTTGTCGCTCCTGGACAGCCGTGTGGTCACTTACCACAAAGAGGGACCTCAGAAAATTACAATTGGCTCAGAACAGGGCAGCACGACTGGCCCTTAATAAGGCCCTTGTTCACGGAGAGCTAACATTAATAATATGCTTATAAGTCTCTCATGGCTCAAAGTGGAGGAGAGATTGACTTCATCACTACTTGTTTTTGTAAGAAGTGTTGACATGCTGAATGCACCGAGGTGTCTGTTTAAACTACTAGCACACAGCTCGGACACCCATGTATACCCCACAAGACATGCCACAAGAGGTCTCTTCACAATCCCCAAGTCAAGAACTGACTATGGGAGACACACAGTACTACATAGAGCCATGGCTACATGGAACTCTATTCCACATCAGGTAACTGATGCAAGCACCATAATAAGACACGCAGTCTACACACACGTACACATGGATGTTGTATTGTAAATATGTGATATTGGAGTAGAGGCCTGAGGGAACACACTAAATGTATTGGGTAAAGTGTTATGAAATGTAATGTCATGTAATATTTTAAACTGTATATAAGTGTCTTAATTTTGCTGGACCCCAGGAAGAATATGGGGATCCATAATAAATACAAATTCAAATACCAATGTAAATGGTCTCGGATGGTTGAGGGGCAGCTCTCAGGGAACTGTGGGGGGGATCTTGGACGGTTGGTAGCCTGGCAGTTGGTAGCTTGGGCCGGTGGACGATAGGTTGCTAGTTCGGGTCCCCGTTTTGACTTGGTGGGAGATCTGTCGATGTGTCCTTGGGCAGGGCGTTGATCCTGGTTGCGTCTGTGGGTCGCTCAAGATGGGAGTCTGTTAGATGACTGAATGTAATGTAAATGTTGAGTGGCTTCACCGCACGTAGATTGTATGTTTTAATATTCAATAATAAAAAATACAAAAACTGTTGGGGAGGTCCACATACTCCTTACTTTTTTGACGTCTAGATTAGAAAAACTGTATCCAATTATATTTTCCAATTACATTAGCTGGTCTTCTAATACAAAGGAAGGTGATGCAGGGGTGAACAACACAATATGTATGTCTGTCTGTCTGTGGTTTTGCTATCAAAGCGGTGGAAATGGACACTTCAGATTCAAATCTAAGTAGTCTGAGTCGTGTTCAGTGTCCTGAAGCAAACCCTCACCCCCTCTGACACTGTCTTTCATACGCACAACACACAGTATCATGTTTTGAAGCGACCCCTGCCAAACCAAACTGTAGCATGGACAAAATCGCTTTGCTAATCTGCTGTTTGATAAGCCCTAGACACAAGACTCCATGGAGTGGTTCTTATCACACGGGTAATGTGCCGCACGCGCATAACATTAAACACCTCACACACACATACAGTATGAGGAATAAAACACCTCTCACACACACATATCGTATGAGGAATAAAACACCTCTCACACATACATATCGTATGAGGAATAAAACACCTCACTCACACACACATACAGTATGAGGAATAAAACACCTCTAAACACACACATACAGTATGAGGAATAAAACACCTCACTCACACACACATACAGTATGAGGAATAAAACACCTCTCACACACACATACAGTATGAGGAATAAAACACCTCACTCACTCACACATATCGTATGAGGCCGAAAACACCTCACTCACACACACACATATATTTGCACATACTGTATATACGCACGCACACACATACGCAAACAATATACAGTACATATGCACAGGCACACACACACACACACGAAACAGGCCACACCGGGCCACCACTATAACCATTAAAGGGCCCAGTCTTCCGCAGGAGAGATAAACAGCTATCGTAAAATAACAGAAAGGCAAAGGCTCTGCATTTGTATTCAGTGCTGCTATCCTATACAATCATAACCAAATCTCAACCTAATCACAAACGTAAATGTAACACATGAAAATAATCTTCACAGGGAAATTATCTTAAATAAACCATTTAGGAAGAATAATGTTTACATTGGAAGAAGTGTTTCTTGGCTATCGCCCCAACGGCTTAGCTGTAGCTGTTATTATCAATGAATTCTTTATACCCTGAGCCAAGTTATTGTGCTGTTTTGTTCGGTCGTAGACATTGGCTACTTCAAGTACAAAGCCATAAGCAATTGTAATAAGGAGGGGAGAGCTAAGATTAATTATTTTATCAGTTGAGTCATTGTTTGAGCTAGATTGACATTTTCCCTGGCACAAAGCAGTCGTCTTGGGATGGAATACAACAATAGTTAGACACACAAGAGCAGGGCCACAGTGGCGTCTAGCTAGCCACTTAAGTTTAAGATCACAAGAAATGACTTTGTTCGCTTGCTCTAATGATAGTAGCCTACCTACATAACTATACGTGACTGTTCCATTTTACTTAGTGATATCAAGTTACCCATGCATGTGTTTTCATTTCATTTCTGAATAAAAACATTTGAAACAAACCTGGCTACTGTTTAGTATTTGATGCCCTAAGTTTCATGTAGTTTTCATAGATCTTCACGAAAATGCATGTCAAGCATATTGAATACCTTGGCTTTTTCAAGGAAGATTAATTTAAAATAAAGATCAAATTTTCTCATGCTCGATAAGCTCTCTACTCAGTGGTCAATGCTATGTAGCCTACATTCCCAAAGCTTTGAACAATCTCAAGTGATACTGGATACTGAAATTCTACATCTTTTCAAAAAGGACAGACCCGTAACACAACACAAAACAGTCAGTGTTGACCATGGTATGGATTACTTCTGTTTTTCTCAAATGTGAGTGTGGGGGAAGCAAACCCCAGACCCCACCCCAGCAACCAAGCACCCCATACCCCTCCCCCTCCATAGGGACAGCTGTCAGACTGAGTTTCAAACCAAAAGCGTCACTCTCTGGTGTCCCCAACCCCCTACTGTCTCTCCTGACATCATCACTGCGAGACGCACTGAGCATAATCAACTCAGCTATTGTCTAACTCGGTGCAATCCATCAATTACAGAGACACATTGTGGGCAAATACTATTCTCACTGCACATATATTGTACAGACCATCTGACACAAGTTGTTTAAAGATGTTGAGATGAAGGGGGAGAACGAAGAGGTGTGGAGGAAGGGAGAAAGAGTAAGATAAAAGAGCTGGAGGGAGAAACTATATGGATGTGTCTTTGGATAGATAGACTGATAGATTGATAGATGAATGTCTGGGTGAGCAGATTGCTCAAAATATTGACCAGTCATACATTGAATATTGATCAGGAAATAGGATGTATCAGCTATCAGAGCCTTGTTGCCGGTGGCTGATCCCTCCCTGTGTGGGAAACTGTAGTAGAACCTGACCATAGATCCTTCACTTAGTGTACTGGGTCAACCAACTACTCAATGGTTTTAAATGGTTTCCACTGCTCACATGACCATGTATGGTCTCGTTTGGAATACAGAAGGAAAAAACACTATTGGGTGGCTCCTGGAACACAACCAGCCCATTGCAGCTGTCCCCAAATATACTGAACAAAAATATTAACACAACATGTAAAGTGTTGGTCCAATGTTTCATGAGCTAAAGTAAAAGATCCCAGAAATGTTCCATACTCACAAAAAGCTTATTTCTCTCAAATGTTGTGCACACATTTGTTTACATCTCTGTTAGTGAGCATTTCTCCTTTGCTAAGATAATCCATCCACCTGACAGGTGTGGCATATCTAGAAGCTGATTAAACAGCATGATCATTACACAAGTGCACCTTGTGCTGGGGACAATAAAAGGCCTCTAAAATGTGAAGTTTTGTCACACAACACTATGCCACAGATGTCTCAAGTTTTGAGGGAGCATGCAATTGGTATGCTGACTGCAGGAATGTCCACCAGAGCTGTTGCCAGAAAATGTAATGTTAATTTCTCTACCATAAGCCGCCTCCAACGTCGTTTTAGAGAATTTGGCAGTACGTCCAACCCGCCTCACAACCGCAGACCACGTGTAACCACATCAGCCCAGAACCTCCACATTCGGCTTCTTCACCTGCGGGATCATCTGAGACCAGCCACCTGGACAGCTGAAGAATTTCTGCCCTAACTGTCAGAAACCGTCTCAGGGAAGCTCATCTACGTGCTCGATGTCCTCACCAGGGTCTTGACCTGAATTCGGCGTTGCAACCAAATTCAGTGGGCGAATGGCCACTGGCATGCTGGAGAAGTTGTGCTCTTCACGGATGAATCCCGGTTTCAACTGAACCAGCCAAATGGTATAGCGTCGTGTGGGCGAGCAGTTTGTCCCATGGTGGCAGTGGGGTTATGGAATGGCCAGGCATAAGCTACGGACAACAAACACAATTGCATTTTATCGATGGAAGTTTGAATGCACATAGATACCATGATGAGATACTGAGGCCCATTGTCGTGCCATTCATCCACCACCATCACTTCATGATTCAGCATGATAATGCACGGCCCCATGTTGCAAGGATCTCCACTCAATTCCTGAAAGCTGAAAAGGTCCCAGTTCTTCCATGGCCTGCTTACTCACCAGACATGTCACTGATTGAGCATGTTTGGGATGCTCTGGATTGATGTGTACAACAGCACGTTCCAGTTCCCACCAATATCCAGCAACTTCACACAGCATTTGAAGAGGAGTGGGACAATATTCCACATGCCACAATCAACAGCCCGATCAACTCTATGCGAAGGAAATGTGTCACGCTGCATGAGGCAAATGGGGTCACACCAGATACTGACTGGTTTTCTGGTTTTTAATGGTATCTGTGATCAACAGGATGCATATCTGTATTCCTAGTCATGTGAAATCCATAGACTTGGGCTTAATTGACTGATTTCCTTATATGAACAGTAACTCAGTAAAATCTTTGAAATTGTTGCATGTTGTGTTGTTTATATTTTTGTTCAGTGTAAAGCCATCTTAAAAACTTTGTTACTCTTTCCATTGGAGTAATCACTGATCTGAAGCTTTCACCTCTCCCTCTCTCTCCTTCTCTCTGTCAGTGTGTTTGGCAGGTAAGCCACCCACCTGTATTTTCAGGTGGTTATGTAACCAGACTTTAACCACTGGAGAAGATTACAGAAACAATGTCCTCTTAGCAAGGAGTTTAGGATTGACAAGTTCATTTCTCGCTCTTTATCTCTGTCTGCCTTTCTCTCACTCCTTTCTGTCTCTCTCCTTCCTGATTCTTCCCTTTCTCTCTTTTTCTTTGTATCTCTGTTTTGTTCTGTTCACCTCTCTACTCAAATATAATAAACAGAGAAATAGAGAAAAAAAGACAGAGGGAGAAGATTTCCAAGGTTCCCATAGCTCCCCACACCTTATCTCGCTTTTCTTCCTTCTCTCATCCTCTTCTCTGGCATACACACTTGTGTCCCAAGCCGATCACAGGGCCCATCTCAGGTGTGAAGCTGCCAGGGTAGTGTTTACACAGGTGGAATACTTTTAGTCAGCACCTGACCGTCTCAGCATGATGTCTCTGATTCAGGAACCTGGTGACAACAGGAACCTTTCTTTCTTTCTTTCTCTCTCACTCACTCACTCATTCACTCACTCTCACACTCACTCACTCTCACACTCTCACACTCTCACACTCTCACACACACACACACACACACACACACACACACACACACACACACACACACACACGTTTTATTACATACAGTCGGGAGGAACTACTGCATATAAGAGGAACGTCAACTCAACATCATTACGACCAGGAATACGACTTTCCCGAAGCGGATCCTGTGTTTTGCCCACCACCCAGGACAATGGATCGGATCCCAGCCGGCGAACCAAAACAATGACGCCGTAAAAGGGGCAGACGAAGCTGTCTTCTGGTCAGGCTCCGGAGACGGGCACATCACGCACTGCTCCTGAGCATACTACTTGCCAATGTCCAGTCTCTTGACAACAAGGTTGATGAAATCCGAGCAAGGGTAGCATTTCAGAGAGGCATAAGAGACTGTAACGTTCTTTGCTTCACGGAAACATGGCTCACTCGAGACACGCTATTGGAGTCGATACAGCCAGCTGTTTTTTTTCACGCATCGCGCCGACAGAAACAAGCATCTTTCTGGTAAGAAGAGGGGCGGGGGGGTATGCCTTATGATTAATGAGACGTGGTGTGATCATAACAACATACAGGAACTCAAGTCCTTCTGTTCACCTGATTTAGAATTCCTCACAATCAAATGTCGACCGCATTATCTACCAAGATAATTATTTTCAATTATAATCACATCCGCATATATTCCCCCCAAGCAGACACATCGATGGCCCTGAACAAACTTTATTTGACTCTACGTAAACTGGAAACCACATATCCTGAGGCTGCATTCATTGTAGCTGGGGATTTTAACAAGGCCAATCTGAAAACAAGACTCCCTAAATTCTATCAGCATATCGATTTTGCTACCAGGGCTGGTAAAACCCTGGATCATTGTTATTCTAACTTCCGTGATGCATATAAGGCCCTCCCCCGCCCTCCTTTCGGAAAAGCTGAGCACGACTCCATTTTGTTGCTCCCTGCCTATAGACAGAGACTAAAACAGGAAGTTCCCGCGCTCAGGTCTGTTCAACGCTGGTCCGACCAATCTGATTCCACGCTTCAAGATTGCTTCGATCACGTGGATTGGGATATGTTCCGCATTGCGTAAAAAAACAACATTGATGAATACGCTGATTCGGTGAGCGAGTTTATTAGCAAGTGCATCAGCAATGTCGTACCCACAGCAACTATTAAAACATTCCCAAACCAGAAACCATGGATTGATGGCAGCATTCGCGCGAACCACTGCTTTTAACCAGGGCAAGGTGACTGGAAACATGACCGAATACAAACAGTGTAGCAATTCCTTCCGCAAGGCAATCAAACAAGCTAAGCGTCAGTATAGAGACAAAGTAGAGTCGCAATTCAACGGCTCAGACACAAGAGGTATGTGGCAGGGTCTACAGTCAATCACGGATTACAATAAGAAAACCAGCCCCGTCGCGGACCAGGATGTCTTGCTCCCAGACAGACTAAACAACTTCTTTGCTCGATTTGAGGACAATACAGTGCCACTGACACGGCCCTCTACCAAAACCTGCGGACTCTCCTTCACTGCAGCCGACGTGAGTAAAACATTTAAACGTTTTAAACCTAGCAAGGCTGCAGGCCCAGATGGCATCCCCAGCCACGTCATAAGAGCATGCGCAGACCAGCTGGCTGGTGTGTTTACGGACATATTCAATCAATCCTTATCCCAGTCTGCTGTTCCCACATGCTTCAAGAGGGCCACCATTGTTCCTGTTCCCAAGAAAGCTAAGGTAACTGAGCTAAATGACTACCGCCCCGTAGCACTCACTTCCGTCATCATGAAGTGCTTTGAGAGACAAGTCAAGGACCATATCACCTCCACCCTACCTGACACCCTAGACCCACTCCAATTTGCTTACCGCCCCAATAGGTCCACAGACGACGCAATCGCAACCACACTGCCCAAACCCATCTGGGTCACCTACGTGAGAATGCTGTTCATCGACCACAGCTCAGCATTTAACACCATAGTACCCTCCAAACTGATGTTGTAGGTAACAACATCTCCACCCAGCTGATCCTCAACACTGGGGCCCCAGAAGGGTGCGTTCTGAGCCCTCTCCTGTACTCCCTGTTCACCCACGACTGCGTGGCCATGCACGCCTCCAACTCAATCAACAAGTTTGCAGACAATACTACAGTGGTAGGCTTGATTACCAACAACAACAAGACAGCCTACAGGGAGGAGCTGAGGGCCCTCAGAGTGTGGTGTCTGGAAAATAACGTCAAGAAAACAAAGGAGATGATCGTGGACTTCAGGATACAGCAGAGGGAGCACCCACCTATCCACATAGACGGGACAGTAGTGGAGTGGGTAGTGGGTTTTAAGTTCCTCTGCGTACACATCAAACTGAATTGGTCCACCCACACAGACAGTGTGGTGAAGAAGGCGCAGCAGCGCCTCTTCAACCTCAGGAGGCTGAAGAAATTTGGCTTGTCACCAAAAGCACTGACAAACTTTTACAGATGCACAATCGAGAGCATCCTGTCGGGCTGTATCACCGCCTGGTATGGCAACTGCTCCACCCACAACCATAAGGCTCTCCAGAGGGTAGTGAGGTCTGTACAACGCATCACCGGGGGCAAACTACCTGCCCTCCAGGACACCTACACCACCCGAAGTCACAGGAAGGCCAAAAAGATCATCAAGGATAACAACCACCCGAGCCACTGCCTGTTCACCCCGCTATCATCCAGAAGGCGAGGTCAGTACAGGTGCATCAAAGCAGGGACTGAGAGACTGAAAAACAGATCTATCTCAAAACCATCAGACTGTTAAACAGCCACCACTAACATTGAGTGGCTGCTGCCAACATACTGACTCAACTCCAGCCACTTTAATATTGGAAACATTTATGTAAAACATGTATCACTAGCCACTTTAAACAATGCCACTTAATATAATGTTTACATACCCTACATTACTCATCTCAAATGTATATACTGTACTCGATACCATCTACTGCATCTTGCCTATGCCGTTTTGTACCATCACTCATTCATATATCTTTCTGTACATATTCTTCATCCCTTTACACTTGTGTGTATAAGGCAGTTGTTGTGAAATTGTTAGGTTAGATTACTCGTTGGTTATTACTGCATTGTCGGAACTAGAAGCACAAGCATTTCGCTACACTCACATTAACATCTGCTAACCATGTGTGTGTGACAAATAAAATTGAATTGGATTTTGACACACACACAGTGATGTAGTGGTACACAGAAAAGTTGGGTAAACTGTTGAGCCAAAAGTGGGTAAACTCTGTTTACTTGCGTTTACTTGCGTTTACCCTCCACTACACCACTGCACGTGCACACACACACTAAAGGTCAGATTACCTGACCTATCACCCCACAGTTAAGGTCTCTCTCCACAGGTGATAAAGCTAACTGTCTGGCTGGTGTAATCCTGGTGTATAGGAGCCAATTTCCTAATACTTCCTCCCACCTCGCTTCTGTTCCTCCGCTCTCTCTAGCTGCTACCCACTCTCCTTTTTCCACTTTCTTTCCCTCATTCTCTTTCTCTCTATCCCATGTTCTCCCTCTGCCTCCTCACTCTCCAATAACTCTCCATCTGTCTCTTTTATCTCCTCTCCTGTCCCTCCTCCGTCTCCTCCCTCTCACATACCTGTCCCTCTCCATCTCTATGACCTCTACCTCTCCCTCCCTCCCCTCCTCCCGCTACCTCTCCCCCTCACTCCCCTCCTCCCTCTACCTCCCCCCCTCACTCACCCTCCCTCCCCTCCGCCCTCTACCTACCTCCCCTCCGCCCTCTACCTCCCCCTCCCTCTCCCTCTCCCCCCTCTCCCTCTCCCCCTCCTCCTCTCCCTCTCCCCCTCCCTCTACCTCTCCCCCCTCTCCCTCTCCCGCTCCCTCTACCCCCTCTCCCTCTCCCCCTCCCTCTACCCCTCTCTCTCTAACTCTCATATAAAGGTGGATAGATTGAGCAGAAGCCAGTTAGCCAGGCTAACACAGACCAGTGAGTCTCAGCTACGCCAGGAACACCAATCCAAATGTAATTTTCTGCAAGATTACACACGATAATGACTGGCTTTGGAGGACCGCCATAACTGATGGCTTCCAATTATAGATGTATAACTATCGATCTGTCAACACTAGAGAGGGGGGGGGGGGGGGGGGGGGTAGAGAGGGAGGGAGGGAGGGAGTAAAGCTCTGTAAAGAAATGTTTACTTTGCGAGATGGGAAAAATAATACAAATGTAGTGAAAAAATTATATCACTGACAAACATGACCTCAGAATGCAGGCGGAAGATTGAGGAATGTTCTAATAGCTATTCTCAAAACAAAATGTGTAGCGACACACTGTTTTGAGAGAGGAGAGCAGAAAGCTGATAAAAAAAAACAGTACGGTGGGTATACCGGAGTACAGGACAGATCTCTACCACCTGGACAAAGGTAACACACACACACACATTTAAATCGAGCCCAAATGCCCTCTAGCCAACTGCCTTGGTCAAAATACCCCACTGTAGATACACATCCAAATACCCTCTAAATGCCCCCAGTCTAAATATCCCACAACAACCCGTCCATGTCCTAAAAACCCATCCAGCCCCTGCACCTGCTCAGTACTTACTCACTGGTTCCTCCAGAGTACTGCAGCCAGCTGCAGTCAGTCAGTCTCAAGGACAAATGCCTCAGCTCTACCCAGCTCTCTTCCTTCCTCTCCTCTCTGTGGCTCAGCGATGCAGCAGCAGCACAGACCTTTCTCTCCTCTACTCCGGACCAGGCAGCACAGAGTTCACTTACCCCACTCACAGGGGAGTCCTGAGTGTGTGTGATAGGGGGAGAGGATAGAGAGGAAGTAGAGGACACAGCTCTCCTGCATTCCCATAGACACGGGAATTGCTATAGCAGCCTTGCAGAGAGGGGGAGAGAGGGAGGGAAAGAGAGAGGCAATGGCATCACGTTTCAGTGAGGTTCTGTGTCAGCATGTGTTTGATGCAAGTGTAGATGTCAATAAAGATATGCAATTTATGAAGCTGTTTTTGGAAAACTGGTATTTTGATGTTTTCTGAGGGACTTTTTCTTTTTTTGCTTGAGGTTTGTGTGAACCATATAAACAATAACAAACATGAATATTACTTCTAAACAGTGTTTATTGTTTCAGAGTATCACCACATTTACTTTGTTCCTTCCTGATTGAACTGACATGTAAAACAGTTTTGCACAGTTCTGCTAATAATTGTTAAAGACCAGACCGTGGTAAGAGAAATTGATCTCACATCTGCTCATAATACAAGGGGATTATTCCACACATTACATTGCCAACACTTTATTTTGCCATCCTATTTCAGTTGGTATTTACCAGGTAAATGGCAGAGACTAAAATAACTACAGGACTGTAAAGTAATGCCCTTCGCTTCATAAAACGTCATTGCCTGTGTCCGAATACCTGTAATAGTTCAAAATAGTAGGCATTTTGGGTATGCAAATTTTTAAAAGGTTTTATAGTGTGTGACTTTGTATTTCCTTAGTATGCTTTAAATGCCATGATGTCATACTCATTTAGTCTTTTCATCTAGTAGAATTTGCTGCACATGAGGAAGAGAATCGTCTTGCTAGACAACAGCTGATAATCAGCTGAGGACGCGCTGTACTAAAATGACCAAACGGCGGGAATCAACGTAATTGCGTATTAGATGACACATTCTCAGTAGGATGAGACGAGTACAGCTGATATGTTGCTTACTGCATTTGATTTTAATAAACAGTACGTTCTAAATACTATGTAGTAAAGTGGTATTGTAGTATTCAAACTTTCTCAGCGGGGATACCATTATTTTCTCCAGAATTTCTGGCAAACCTCCTCCCACCCCAAAATCTAATGAAACAACCTTAAAATCTGTACATTTCGATTTTTTACATCAACAAACAACCTTCAACTCATTACATTTCCAGCTTTCTCATCAAAATGAATAGGAACCAATAAATACATTTACTCAAAAATGTTATACATTGTCCCATACAGTCATTTCTTGTGCCCCTTCAACCCAAAGAAAATCTGGCGACTCCATTGCATTGGGGTCACGACCCCGACTTGGAATACCAGATGTAGTACGATTAGTACACAGTATGCAATTTAACTAAGTATTGGGCAAGCCAGATTTTGGACACGACCACTGTGAATCATTATTGGAAAGGAGGCATTTCCATGTGATGCATACAAAGCAAGTACAGCCTGATTACTTTTGACTTTTGTTTGGCTTCTTTTTAATAAAATAGACACTATTCTGGAATCTTCAGGGATTGAACATTCTACTTTACAACCATACCATGATTAATTTCCTGAATCATTTACCACACTCTTCCCTCAGGCATACCATCTACACATTCCAACATAACTGACCAATATTCCAAAGAAAGCATATGATAGTTTAAATGTAATATATATTACATTTACCCTATTTTTTTTGTTTTTACATTTGCCAGTTACTCTGGTATAACACTAATGTAATGCAACTACAAGTAGTATACATTTAATTACCATGCACTACTTAGCTACCACTTCAGCCATCACCTTTTTGTACTAACCAGAGTAAGTACTAGCTACATAGGTTATACCACTATAGTTACCTTGGAATAATGCCAATGTAATGTGGCATTGCAACAAATATTTAAAAGAAACTATAACTTCAACCACATGAACATCCATGAGTGATTTTGATGCTTACAATTATTTTAACCTGAAATATATTTTTTGTCATCCTGTGCAACATCACACAACCATTTGGCTCTGCCATACTTACAGAAAATGGAACATTGATTGAAGAGAAATTGTATTCTTGTGAAACTGAGCCTTTTAGTGTGTAGTACACAGTCCAACTATATAGCCTGGCTAGTTGCACACAATCAAACCCAACTACAATGCCTGGTTGTCTTCTCTTCATTCCTTCTCTTTTCCCTGGTATGTTGGACATCAAGTACAAATCTGAGTTTAAAAAATATATTTTTATTTTATTTAACCTTAATTTAAATAGGCAAGTAGGTTAAGAACAAATTCTTAATTACAAGGACGGCCTACCCCGGTCAAACCCGGATGACGCTGGGTCAATTGTGCGCCGCCCTATGGGACTCCCAATCACGGCCGGATGTGATACAGCCTGGATTCGAACCAGGGACTGTAGTGACGCAGTGCCTTAGACCGCTGCGCCACTCAGGAGCCCTGATGGGAACCCTAACGCTCCATGCACTTCCTCTCTAACCAGGGTTGTGACTTTCCCTATCATAGGATGTTCGTCCTCCTTTAAGTAAAACATTTGCATTTGTTCCTTCTTCCAGCTCTGATGCTCTATCAGTCCTTCTTTCCCAGGAAGTGTTGACCACCGTCCTCCCTGCTCTCAGTAGGGTCCATCTCCATCGAGGCCTGCTGGCCTGGCCTGTTCAGTTTGGGGCCTAAAGCATGGGGCTCAGTTAAAACCCAGGCCCGCTCCCTTGGGTCTCTGTGTGGCCCGAACAGGCTCAGTGATGCCCCTGCCCTCCGGACCCAAGCCCATGCCAGGGCTCCAGCCCATACTCTGCAGCATCCGGTTCCCCATGTTGGTCTCTGGGATGGGCCCCGCACTCTCACCTACCACCCCTAGAGAAGGAGACATAAAAGAACAGGAACACAGAGTTACTACAGAGAAGAGGAGATGGAGACATAAAAGGAGAGAGCATGTTAGAGGTGGAGGGAGACATATGTGGAGAGTATTACACTTTACAGAGACTTTATGGACTTTATAGACCACATAGGGTGCCTTCAGAAAGTGTTCATACCCCTGGACTTATTCCACATTTTGTTGCGTTATTGCAAATGTATTGAAAATTAAATACAGAAATATCTCAATACTTTGTAGAACCACCTTTGGCAGCAATTACAGCTGTGAGTCTCTATGAGCTTTCCACACCTGGATTGTGCAACATTTGCCCATTATTCTTTTTAAAATAATTCAAGCGCTGTCAACTTGGTTGTTGATCATTGCTACACAACCATTTTCAGGTTGTGTCATATATATTTTCAAGTAGATTTAAGTTAAAACTGTAACTCGGCCAAGGGCATCTTGGTATCAACTCCAATGTAGATTTGGCCTTGTGTTTCAGGTTATTCCTCTCCCTGTGTCTGGGGGAAAGCAGACTGAAGTAGGTTTTCCTCTAGGATTTTGCCTGTGCTTAGCTCCATTACGTTTCTTTTTATCCTGAAAAACCCCCCAGTCCTTAACGATTACAAGCATACCTATAACATGATGCAGCCACCACTATGCTTGAAAATATGGAGAGTGGTACTCAGTAATGTGTTGTATTGGATTTGCCCCAAACATAACACTTTGTATTCAGGGAAATTACTTTAGTGCCTTGTTGCAAACAGGATGCATGTTTTGGAATATTTTATTCTGTACAGGCTTCCTTCTTTTTACTCTGTCAATTAGGTTAGTATTGTGGAACAACTACAACGTTGTTGATTAAACCATTAAACTATGTGACTCTTTCAAAGTCACTCTTGGTCTCATGTTGAAATCCCTGAGCGGCTTCCTTCCTCTTCGAATGATGCCTGTATCTTTGTAGTGACTGGGTGTATTGATACACAATCCATAGTGTAATTAATAACTTCACCATTCTCAAAGAGATATTGAATGTCTGCTATTTCTTTCCATCTCTACCAATAGGTGCCCTTCTTAGTGAAGCATTGGAAAACCTCCCTGGTGGTTGAATCTGTGTTTGAAATTCACTGCTCGACTGAGGAACCATACAGATAATTGTATGTGTGGGGTACAGAGATGAGGTAGTAATTTAAAAATCATGTTAAACACTTGCTGCAGAGTGAGTCCATAACAAAGAGGTTGAATACTTATTCACTCTATATACAGTGCCTTGCAAAAGTATTCGGCCCCCTTGAACTTTGCGAACTTTTGCCACATTTCAGGCTTCAAACATAAAGATATAAAACTGTATTTTTTTGTGAAGAATCCACAACAAGTGGGACACAATCATGAAGGGGAACGACATTTATTGGATATTTCAAACTTTTTTAACAAATCAAAAACTGAAAAATTGGGCGTGCAAAATGATTCAGCCCCTTTACTTTCAGTGCAGCAAACTCTCTCCAGAAGTTCAGTGAGGATCTCTGAATGATCCAATGTTGACCTAAATGACTAATGATGATAAATACAATCCACCTGTGTGTAATCAAGTCTCCGTATAAATGCACCTGCACTGTGATAGTCTCAGAGGTCCGTTAAAAGCGCAGAGAGCATCATGAAGAACAAGGAACACACCAGGCAGGTCCGAGATACTGTTGTGAAGAAGTTTAAAGCCGGATTTGGATACACACAGATTTCCCAAGCTTTAAACATCCCAAGGAGCACTGTGCAAGCGATAATATTGAAATGGAAGGAGTATCAGACCACTGCATATCTACCAAGACCTGGCCGTCCCTCTAAACTTTCAGCTCATACAAGGAGAAGACTGATCAGAGATGCAGCCAAGAGGCCCATGATCACTCTGGATGAACTGCAGAGATCTACAGCTGAGGTGGGAGACTCTGTCCATAGGACAACAATCAGTCGTATATTGCACAAATCTGGCCTTTATGGAAGAGTGGCAAGAAGAAAGCCATTTCTTAAAGATATCCATAAAAAGTGTTGTTTAAAGTTTGCCACAAGCCACCTGGGAGACACACCAAACATGTGGAAGAAGATGCTCTGGTCAGATGAAACCAAAATATAACTTTTTGGCAACAATGCAAAACGTTATGTTTGGCGTAAAAGCAACACCCTGAACACACCATCCCCACTGTCAAACATGGTGGTGGCAGCATCATGGTTTGGGCCTGCTTTTCTTCAGCAGGGACAGGGAAGATGGTTAAAATTGATGGGAAGATGGATGGAGCCAAATACAGGACCATTCTGGAAGAAAACCTGATGGAGTCTGCAAAAGACCTGAGACTGGGACGGAGATTTGTCTTCCAACAAGACAACGATCCAAAACATAAAGCAAAATCTACAATGGAATGGTTAAAAAAATAAACATATCCAGGTGTTAGAATGGCCAAGTCAAAGTCCAGACCTGAATCCAATCGAGAATCTGTGGAAAGAACTGAAAACTGCTGTTCACAAATGCTCTCCATCCAACCTCACTGAGCTCGAGCTGTTTTGCAAGGAGGAATGGGAAAAAATGTCAGTCTCTCGATGTGCAAAACTGATAGAGACATACCCCAAGCGACTTACAGCTGTAATCGCAGCAAAAGGTGGCGCTACAAAGTATTAACTTAAGGGGGCTGAATAATTTTGCACGCCCAATTTTTCAGTTTTTGATTTGTTAAAAAAAGTTTGAAATATCCAATAAATGTCGTTCCACGTCATGATTGTGTCCCACTTGTTGTTGATTCTTCACAAAAAAATACAGTTTTATATCTTTATGTTTGAAGCCTGAAATGTGACAAGAAGGTCGCAAAGTTCAAGGGGGCCGAATACTTTCGCAAGGCACTGTATATATTTCAGCTTTTCATTTGTAATTAGTTTGTAAAAATTTAGGAAACCACAATTCCACACACACACACACACACACACACACACAATGACAAAGCAAAAACAGGTTGTCATTTTTGGACATTTATAAAAAATGTGAAACTGAAAAATCTACTTTACATAAGTATTCAGTACTTTGTTGAAGCACCTTTGGCCACGATTACAGCCTCAAGTATTTTGGGGTATGATGCTACAAGCTTGGCACAACTGTATTTGGGGAGTTTCTCACAGTCTTCTCTGCAGATCCTCTCGAGCTCTGTCAGGTTGGATGGGGAGAGTCGCTGCACAGCTATTTTCAGGTCTCTCCAAAGATGTTAGATCGGGTTCAAGTCCGGGCTCTGGCTGGGCCACAAGGAACTTCAGAGTTTTCTCCCGAAGCCACTCTGTCTTGGCTGTGTGCTTAGGGTCGTTGTCCTGTTGGAAGGTGAACCTTCACCCCGGGCTCTGAGGTCCTGAGTGCTCTGGGGCAGGTTTTCATCCAGGATCTCTCTGTACTTCGCTCTGCTCATATTCCCCCTCGATCCTGACTAGTCTCCCAGTCCCTGCCCTACTGGGCAGTGGCTTCTGTTTGGCTACTCTACCATAAAGGCCTGATTGGTGGAGTGCTGCAGAGATTGTTGTCCTTCTGTAAGGTTCTTCCATCTCCGCAGAGGAACCCTGGAGCTCTGTCAGAGTGACCTTCGGCTCAGTTTGACACCAAGACTCTAGGAAGAGTCTTGGTGTTTCCAGACTTCTTCCATTTAAGAATGATGGAGGCCACGGTGTTCTTGGGGACCTTCAATGCTGTCAAAAAAATGTTTTGCTACCCTTCCCCAGATCTGTGCCTCGAGACAATCCTGTCTCAGAGCCCTACGGACAATTCCTTCAACCTCATGGCTTGGTTTTTGCTCTGACATGCACTCATATAGACAGGTGTGTGCCTTTCCAAATCATGTCCAATCAATTGAATTTACCACAGGTGGACTCCAATCAAGTTGTTGAAACATCTCAAGGATGATCAATGGAAACAGGATGCACCTGAGCTCAATTTAAAGTCTCATAGCAAAGGGTCTGAATACTTATGTAAATAAGGTATTTTTGTTTAATAAATGTGCAAACATTTCTAAAAACCTGATATTTCAAAACAGAGCCCAAGCCCATGCTTTTTGAAAATCCACGTTTCATCTCTTTCCTACCCTCACTCCGCTTCGTTATGGAACAGGTGTAGGGTCTTACATTGAGAGTATATTCAACAGGATAACTATAGAAAATAATAGCATATTTATATTCTTTAAAGAATGCAAGTCGTGTGTACATATTTCACAACCTCCACGGGCTTTTGGAGTTGCCTTTAGGCAATTAAGCCAAATAATAAGCCTACATTTGAATTAGACTACATTATTGCATGCTAAATGTTTTCTGATCAATATGATAGATGAGGAAACGAATAGACGAGCTGCCACCTCCACTTATTTGCCCAGCCAGTGAATAAACCAAATATGCAGACGGAGATTCACTGAAACAAAATCACATTGATCGATTAAGACATGTCACCGGCTTTTGGTCAGGAGTATATGGGATCCATATCATGCCAAATGTATTCACAAAGGTAAATCCCCAATCCACAAATGTAAATCACTGTAAGGTTCTGTATTTATTTTCTAAACCTTGTGTTCTTGAACGTAGCCCTGTTTCTTTGTGTTCTTGAACGTAGCCCTGTCTTTCATTTTTGTTCATTGATTTCACCTGCGTTAGTTACTCACCTGGTCTCATCAGCTCCTTATTTAGTTCAGTTCATTCTGTTTGTGCCTTTGTGAGGTATTGTTCTTTTTGACTTTACTCAGCCTTTTTCTAGCTTGTTTGTGAGAACCAGTTATAGCCTTCAGTCCTAGTTTTTATTTACCTGCCTGTTTCCCAACCTGTGTATGACCATTGCCTGCGACCATGATTCCTGCCTTCTGCGAAGGTGAAATAAACACCTGCCGCGCTCTGCGCGTGAATCTACACCTTTTTCTCCCTGAGTATTCACTACAATCCCCAATCCACAAATGCAATTCACTATCCACAAACACATTTTGATTTGTATTTGTAATTCAATATATTGCATTATATTGCATATGACCTGCATATCTGCAGTTATAAAAAGATTAATGCAATACATCGATTTACAAATACAGATCAAAAGGTGTTTGTTTGTGGATAGCGATTTACATTTGTGGATTGGTGATTTATATTTGTGAATACATTCGGCATGACATGGATTCCATAAGAGTAGGCCTAGGCTACTGAACGATTGCGAGTGAAGAGTAAAATAATCCACTTGTTAAACTACATAACATGCAGGCAAATTCTTCTGATTAGTGCTGATAAACGGTGCTGAAATAGTTGACCAAACGCAGTTAGGCTATTATAACAATAGGATGACTTTGGGAGTTTCAGTAAGCAACAATTCTTTGCCTTCAAATACATTAGCCTACTCTATTCAATATTCCATCCAGTTGTGGTTAAGAAAACAGTGCTAAGGGCTATGTGAAGAGATGGGTGAAGTGACATGCCTCACAATGTTTAGAACTGCCAGAAGGATGGTAACAGCCTAGTAGTAACTGGTGCTGCCTAGCAGCCATCAAAAGCTTAAGAGCGTAGTGCGTGCCAATGCCGCCTCAGCATTACGGCTACATTTCATACTAAGCCGCGGGCAGAACTTTACCGCAATCATGACTAGATCGGTTCGTGGAAATAAACATTTAGGCTTTGGATGGAAAAAAGTTGGCGGGATGCAAAAGTATGTTAAAGGGAGACATAAGAGGAGAGGGAAAGAGAGAACTTGAAGGAGACCGGAAGAGCGAGAGAAGAGTAGAGCAGATGATCTTGATGAAGGCTTATTGATTAGGCTCAATGGGCTGAAAAAGCTACAGTATTTAACCCCTGAACTCTACCTCTAACCCAATGAACCAGCTGAGGCCTGCTCTACAATGATTGTGTCACAAAATACATCTTGTCTCTTCTTTTTCCTTGACCTTTACGCACAGTGTCTTCAGAAAGTACTAAGTCCACATTTTGTTGTGTTATAGCCTGAATTCAAATTGGATTAAATAAATAAAATCTCACCATCTGTTCACATCTATACGCGTTTGTGGAGTAAGGATGCGTTTGTGGAGTAAGGATGCGTTTGTTGAGTAAGGATGCGTTTGTTGAGTAAGGATGCGTTTGTTGAGTAAGGATGCGTTTTGTTGAGTAAGGATGCGTTTTGTTGAGTAAGGATGCGTTTTGTTGAGTAAGGATGCGTTTGTTGAGTAAGGATGCGTTTGTTGAGTAAGGATGCGTTTGTTGAGTAAGGATGCATTTGTTGAGTAAGGATGCGTTTGTTGAGTAAGGATGCGTTTGTTGAGTAAGGATGCGTTTGTTGAGTAAGGATGCGTTTGTGGGAAACCCGATTGAGGTGTCAAATGGTGAGTCTGTCAGAGTGACCAGGAGTGGTGTAATTTTGATTAATAGTTTTTCTGAAGAGCAGAAGAAGATTGCAGTGGGCTTCAAAAGAATCCAGACAACAGAAGTGTTGTGTTTTGAACTTCGGAGTAGAGCACCAGTCAAAGGAGTCATCTCAGGGGTGACGACAGATGTTCAAGTTGAATAACTGAAGAGAATTCCTAGTGTGGTTGGTGCCCAGTGTCTGACCCGCTGGGTGAATGTCTGTAGGCCCTTTTTAAAAAAAAATAAAGTCTGTAGGCCCTGTTTTTTTGATAAAGAGCAAATACCTACGCATGTGAAGCTTGGTTATTGAAGCTATGCCGTAAGAGCTTCCGTCGCCAAACCACTGTAGTGTAAGAATTGTAAAGGATTTGGCCATGTTTCAAGTGTGTGCAGACGAACAGAGTATACCGAAGAAAGGTGTGTAAACGGATAACAGTGTTGCAATTGTGGTGGGGATCATGATCTTGTGTTCCTGGAGTGCCCTGTAAGGGTGAAGGAAATTGAGGTGGCTAAAGTTAATCAATTGAATCTACAATGGAGGCAATTAAAATAATTGAGAAAACAAGTGGTGCTAGTGAAGAGATGGTAGTGGATACAACTCAGCCTGTAGTCAATGTTTACTGCCAGACATAATATACCCTGTGTGTTAAAGGTGGATTTTGTTGCATTCACTGCCAGTCAAATTGTACAGCACAAGCCTCAAAGAAGTCAAAGAAACTAGACATGATTGTGCCTATAGCAGAAATGTTTTTGGGACTGTTTTTGGGACTTGCAAGGGGTACTGGTGTTGGAAGACCCACCTTCCCAGGTTCCCCTTGAGCCTGTGTTGGGATCAAATCTGTTTTAATTATTTTTAACAGAAAAGTTGTTTTACTTTTTTTTTGGGGGGGGGTGGGGGGGGGATGTTTTTTGGGAGGAATCCTGTTTCCATCCTGCATAGTAGGTAGGGGGATGCACATTACATTGTGTGATCACCAATATACCATAGAAGAAGTGCATGTCAGAGCAGAAACTATAACATGAAGTCCAAGGAACTGTCCGTAGATCTCCAAAATAGAATTGTGATGAGGCATATATCTGGGGAATGCTGTACAATAATTTCTAGAGTGTTAAAAGTGTCTATCATTGGGAAATTTAAATAATATGGAACTACCCAGACTCTGGCTAGAGCTGGCCGTCTGACCAAACTGAGCAATCGGCAACAAGGACCTTGGTCAGGAAGGTGACCAAGAACCTAACGACCACCAAAACTACAGAGTTCCTTAGCCGAGATGGGAGAACCTGCCAGAAGGACAACAGTCTCTACAGCACCTTCACCAATCTGGGCTTTATGGGAGAGTGGCTAGACAGAAGTCACGCCTAAGAAAAAGGCACATGAAAGCACACCTGGAGTTTGCAAGAAGGCACATGAAAGACTCAGAGATCATAACGCAAAAGATTCTGTAGTCTGATGAGACAAATTAGATTCTGTGTCCTGAATGGAGAAAACCAGGCACAGCTCATCACAAGTCTAACGCCATCCCTATTGTGAAGCATGGTGGTGGCAGCATCATGCTATGGGGATACTTTTCAGTGGTAGGGACTGGGAGACTGGTAAGGATAGAGGGAACAATGAATGCAGCCAAATACAGGCAAATCCTTGATGACAATCTGATTCAGAACGCAAATTACCTTAGACTGGGGCGAAGATTTATGTTTCGACAGGACCATGACCCCAAGCAAACAGCCAAAGCAACACTGGAATGGCTTCAGAACAAGAATGTGAAAGTCGTTGAGTGGCCTAGTCAAAACCCAGAGTAGAAAGACTTGAAGATTGCTGTTGACCGCTGCTCCCCATCTAACTTAACAAAGCTTGAGAAAATCTGTAAGGAAGAATGGGAGAAAATCCCCAAATTCAGATGTGAGAAGCTGATACAGACATACCCAAGACGACTCAAAGCTGCAATCACCGCCAAAGGTGCTTTTACAAAGTATCGACTCAGGGGTGTGAATACTTATGTAAATGAGATTTCTGTATTTCATTTTCAATAAATTAGCAACATTTTCTAAAAACATGTTTTCACTTTGTCATTATGGGTTATTGTGTGTAGATTGAGGGAGAAAAAAAATCTATAATCCATTTTGAATTCTGGCTGTAACGCAACAAATGTGGAATAAGTCCAGGGGTATGAACACTTTCTGAAGGCCCTGTAACAATGACAGGTGTGGGCAATAGAGCAGACTCCTGTTGCATGACTTCAAGTTGTAGCCATTGGTATACACTCCTTTATTTCCTCTTCCTAGAACCAAGATGGGCACCTGACCAAGACGTATTAACCCTTTATATCCCCAGTCTCATTCCCTTTCCTGGTATTAACATGTTCCACTCCCCTAAAAAACACTAACAGAGGTGAAGGGGAGCAGGAACGTTCTGTGACACACAGCCGTGATTGGCTTAGGGTTCATCTGGTATCTCTCTGACTGCAGAGCCTGCCAGCTGACTGGTGTCCAGCCCAAGTTAGGGAGGAAGGGTGAAGGGGCCAAGAGCTAAAGCTGGTTAATGACCAGGGTTGTGTGTGTGTGTGTGTGTAAGTGAGTGAGTGCAGTAGTGTGTGTCAGAAAGAGTTTACCTGTGGGTGGAGGTAAGCCAAGGGGTGCTGCTTTGCGTCTCCTCTTGACTTCCCCCGTACACAGAGACCCAAGGTGACCACTCGTCTGTCTGTAGAACCACAACCAGAACATAGGAATCATTCATTAGCATCCATGTGTTGGCAACATCCTAGAAACAATGTACCGTTGTGGATGGAACCACTGTATAATTTGTGAGATAATTTGTTGATTGGATTATTCCTAATGTACCTGCTGGCTGTTTTCACTGAGCAGCTCCTCCGATGCCCTCTGTCTGTCCGTGAGTCCCAGTGCATCTAGAGAGAGAGAGAGAGAGAGACAGAGAGAATATACTAACAGCTATTAGAAAATGTAAAATACGTCTATCTGGGCATTATCAGCCACAACTGTTTAACAGTCGGTACTGTTTTGAAAGTGCAGCTAGGCGGTGAACTAACAGAGGCATGCCTTACTTGTCCGTGTTCTCGTCTAGACCCCGGACTAAACCACGGGCTGTGGACGACACATAGGTTTGTTTAGTTTATTTGCACACAGTCAAGTCAATTATAGAAAAAAACTGAATAAGGGAAAAAAGAAACAAAGTGTAGACAAGTATTCTACAAGTCAGGTTGTAAGGTAGACTGACTCGTGTGAGTGGGGGGGGTCCTGGTGGTGTCGTCCCAGCCGCTCGTTGAAGGACTGTCCTGGGCTGCCCTGGGAATCGTGGCCCTGGGGCCCACCATGCAGCCAGCTCAGCCTGGCCTGGAACCCTGCCACAGCAGAGACAGCACAGTGCACATATCATATACTAATGGGAGAAACACTATGGCAGCTGTAGAGGCTACAAGACAAACCCTTTGCAGTAGCTGCCCCCTACTGGCCAAATGACAGGTTACAATAGACTTTGGGTAACTCGTTCTACTATTGCGCAAAGAAAAACAGAGACAAGTGGGGGACCAGGAATCAAAATGGTACTGGGCTCAGAGATACAAACAAACAAACCGACAGGTCTGGGTCCAGCTACCTCTCTGTGCCCTGGGGCTCATGATGGGGAAGGATCCGGTGAGGATGCTGTTGAAGACAGGGTCAGCCAGGTCCAGTTCCTCCCCTGCCTCTCTCTCCCACCAGGGAATCACCCCCGCCACCCCACACGCTCCCCCCGGGTCCCCCTCATAGAACCAGTCACTCTGCTCATCATCAGCTGGGAGACGGGAAGAGGTTAGAAGTTAACGGTCAGGGTTTGGAAAATAGTTTTCATACAAAACATTTACTCAGATTTTGGAACAATCTTTTTCAAGACACACATTTTTTATCCTTGTTGATAACACTGCTATAAATGACATGGGACAGCAGGTGTTGAATATTTTGTTAAAGCCTAACTTGGATATGTTTCTGCTTATAATTTCTGACATTTGGAAGGCGATTTGTTAGTCAACTTGTAAATAATTAGATACATGCAGCTTCTCTTATGGCATAACTTGGTCTAGAAAAATCGGTACTCACAAGAATAAATGTCATAAATGATAGAATTAATGCATTAATAATCTAGTTGACACATCCGATTCTCTCACAGACCAAGATGTTTAGGGATCAGGGAGAAAAGCTCTAACACAAGGTAATGATTCTTCCCAAGCAAAATTTGCAAAGGAAAGGTTGAAATTAAGGCTGTGAAAATTATCTGGATGTTTTGGATAAGATTTCAGTTCGTCTTGGATGCATAATTTTATGTGATTGAAATAGTGTCTGCATTCATGAAAGTGTCAATCACAAAGGATTGCACATTTGCACGCAGCCTCCACCCATCCCACTTGCATTCGCTCAAGAGATGCTGAAAGAAAAAAATCATATTTCTCCATTCCTGTTCCCGAGACAAAATGTACGCTTGGTTTATCATTGCACTGCAAAAAATACTTCTTCACAAGTACATTTTATATTAGGCCACATGTGACAGGTTATAGGCATGAATTTAACCCATCTCAAGTTCAAAGGTGTGGTAAACCAGGTGGTGTCTTTAGATCCTCAAAGTTCTACAGCTGCACCATTGAGAGCATCTTGACTGGCTGCATCACGTCTTAGTATGGAAACCGCAAGGCACCCGACCGCAAGGTGCTACAGAGGGTGATGAGTATGGCCCCCCTTTTCTATTTCTTTCTATCTTTAACTCTGCATAGGTAGAAAGGGACACGTAAGTAAGCATTTCACTGTTAGTCTACACCTGTTATTAATAGGTGTTATTTGATCCAGTTCCTCTATACCAGGCGGTATCAGAGAACAAAGACTCCAGCCACCCACGGCAAGCGGTACCAGTGTACCAAGTCTGGAACCAACAGGACCCTGAACAGCTTCTACCCCTGATACATAAGACTGCTAAACAAGGCTGATAAATAGCTAATCAAATGGCTACCCAGACTACCTACATTGAACCTTGTTTGCACTAATTCTATGCACACACACTGGACACTACCCACACACACTACCCACACACACCGGACACTACCCACACACACCGGACACTACCCACACACACCGGACACTACCCACACACACCGGACACTACCCACACACACCGGACACTACCCACACACACTGGACACTACCCACATACACTCACACTGACCCCCCATCACACAATACATACACAACACACATGCATACTACCATACTGAGGCCACACTCACACACACTTTCATACTCACCACATATACTGTTGCCATTGTCAATTATCTATCCTGTTGTCTAGTCACTTTACCCCTACCTATATGTACATAGCTACCTCAATTATCTCGTACCACTGCACATCGACTCGGTACTGCCGGTATATAGGCATGTTATTTTTACTCATTATTGTTATTCACTGTGTAATTATTCCTTGTGTCACTATTTAGATTTTTATCTTTAACTCTGCATTGTTGAAAAAGGACCCGTAAGCGTTTCACTTTTAGTCTAGACCTGTTTTTTTACGAAGCATGTAACAATAAAAATGGTACTCCGCCATTCCTGTAAATAACAAGATTTGGTGGCCAGCAAAATAGACGGTTACCTTGCCTCCCCTCGTCATTGGTGTACAGTCCACCATCGCTACTGTTGCTGACACTGCTGGTCTCACTAACAGAGAGAGAAAGAGAGAGAGAAATTAGAAAATATGGGGTGTGAGGTGATAGGAAAAGAAGAGAACAATCTGAAATCAATTTCCATTGCCCATCATACAAGGAAAACTCTCAGGGAGATGAAGCTATGGGAAGAATAACCTAGCAAACAAGTCTCCTAAATACTGCTTTCCAACCAGGTGAGCATACCTGTGAACGTATAGGCCTATACCGAGGAGCAGGGAAACACAGCAGACAAGAGAAACACTAACCACCTGTCACTCATGTCCTCGTCCGAGCCCTTCTGCTCCTCAAACTCCATCTTGTCCTTGGGCCCTGCCTGCCCCATAATGGCGTCCTCACTCTCCACCACCACCCCTTCATCAGTTGCCTCCAGCCCCAGCCTGTGGGCAGCCATTTTCCTCTTCTTTATCCTGCTTTTCCCTCTTCCAACCCCACCACCACCAACGAGCTCCATCCCCGCCCTGCCCTCAGCCACGCTCACCCCAGGGATCCTGCACCCTGCGTGGGGCTTGGGGACGGGTGGGGGCCCTAGCATGGGGGTGTTGCTACTGGAGGTCACCGGCTCCAGAGGGGGGTCCACGGCCATGCGTTTGACCTTGCGCCGTCGCCTCAAACTACGGGACCCCTCTGCACCCGGAACTCCTCCTAGATCCTCCTGCCAGATGGGGCGTTTGGCACGCCCTGTGTCAGGGTTCAGGGGTGTACGGCGCTTGGACCCCAGCTGCTCATCAGAGTCGCTGTTATCACGGGCGTGGCTGTTGCTGCTGGCAATGCCGCCTGTGGTGGTGCGGTAGTCCTGAGAGGAAATGAGCGAGGAAGAGAAGGAGAGCAAGAGGAAAGACAAAAACGGTTAGCCAAAGAGACGTTCAGAAAGTCAAACATTTTACATACACTCTTATCCAGAACGACTTACATTAGGGTTAAGTGCCTTGCTCAAGGGCACATCAACAGATTATTTTCACTTAGTTGGCTCGGGATTTGAACCAGCAACCTTTCATTTACTGGCCCAATGCTCTTAACCACTAGGCTACCTAGCTTAGACAGTGAAATGGACAGTATCTGTTATCTTAAGGAATCTGCTTACTGTACTTTCCTGGGGGAAAAAAAGCAGTTGCCAAAGGAACTATTCCTTTACAATAACAACAATACCATTTCATTAAGGGCCTACTCGAGACCACCTCCCCACCTTGTGTTCATCCAGGCTGGACTCAGATCCCTCACTGAGGTGGCCAGTCTCCCAGGGTGGGTGGGGGTTGTCAGAGCGTCGCTTCCTCCCACGACGTTTCCGGGCCTGTCTCTTCAGCAGGCAGCCTACGGCCAGCGCGTGGTCCCCCCCATCCCCGAAGCCCCCCCGTGCCGCCTGCTCCGAGCTCTCCTCCAGCGCCGACACCAGGTCATGGACCAGCTCGTCCATCGCCCGGCTAAAGTGCCTGGGGAAGGAGAGAAAGGAGGTATGAGTGTGTAACAAACAGTGAAGATTTTAATTTGTGTGTGTGTTGTGATGGCTCATGTCCTCATCCATAACCTCTTGCCACACCTTTCCCCCCTGGCCACGCTCCACCACAACTGTCTCCACTCTGCTCATTAGCACCCATGTCTATTTAAGCAATAGTGTTCCCTCCAAACTTGCTTATTCCTGTTGGTGAATGTATGAGGTGGACATCCTATTTTTTTTCTTCCATGGTGTGTGTGGCTGTACTTTCCATTATTGGCACACATTTGTAAATGTGTTAACATTAAGATCCTTTGAGTTTGTCAAAGTGTATATGCTGCTGCCATATTTTGTACAATTTCCTGCCAGTCCAGTATGTAAGATCCTCAGTTTGTTTGATACACTTCAGTTTATTCTGCTTTTTGCACTTGTCTGTCATGCTTGTATGTTAACGTGTTACCTCCCTCTTGTTTTTCCCTAGTAAACTATATTATCCTGCAACCCTTCCCCATGTGCTCCTGCCTGTGTTCAATACAACCCTACTATCTGGATTATTGCTTAATCTGCATTAAATTGTCAATGTGGCATTCTGAACTCTAAACCAGTCAACCTCCTGGTTCCACTTTTTTTGTGTACAGCCTAGTGTGTATCCTATTAAGTGTCAATGTGAAACTGTCCCACGAGACCAGGGCTGTATTCATTGTGCAGCATAATCTTTCGTAACGAAAACCAGTTTCTATTGGGTAAATTCATGTTGTTGCCTCGTCCCGTTTGCTCTGATACTTAACTTTCGTTACAAGGCGTAATTAATACGCCCCTGGCATCTTATGATCTGTAATGGAAGGTGTTCCCGTGTATGTGCCAGCTAGCTATTAGCTAAACTTGCATGCAAGACTTGTGCTAGACGGCCCAGGCACAATCCATGGAGATCTGGCCTCATTTTAAAAGCTAACGCGTTAGCCAACAATACTAGCTAAGTCGCAAAAGAAAAGCTAATTAACTTTGATTAGCTAAATCTAGACCGAGAACGCAATTTGGGCAGTCAGACGTTAGTGATCCATTTAGCTGACAATGTCAACATCTGATCTTTAGCTAGGTAACGTTAACCGATTAACGTTGGCACTGTCGTTTCATCGAAATACGTTAGGCAGGGGTGCTATGCTAGCCATGAATTAACATCACTTACCAGCTGGTTCCCGCTTTACCGATGGTCTTTAAATGAGCTTCACGGAACATTAAAGCCCCTCAAAGCCGGTTACTTTTAACCAAAAACAAAGGGGAGTCTTCTAATGCTAGCTAATAAAGCTTGCTAGGACATATGCGAAAGCAGGCAACACAATTCATTCTGTGGTGTGGTTGGCTAACAAGTATCAACGTTAATTGCGCATTACTGCCACCTACTGTACTGGTGTCACTAATTTTGGTAGATTATATGATTCAGAAAATTAACCGCAGTGGGTCAATTTCCGCAACTAAACGCGTGGAAACTCAAGGCTCAACTTCTCTGCTGTTTTGGTGCCCTGGCTACGGTGACGAAAAGCCACGCGATGATGCACAGATTCCGAAGTGTTGCATTTTGCTCCTCTCAATGGGTGCGTTTTCAGTGGTAATGCTGACGCAACCGACTGTGGTGCATCTGCGGACACTAATAGGGTTTTCCAAAAGCTCAGATCAACATGGCAGTGTTGCCATTGTTTATAAATATCAAAATAATGTCTCCAACTCCCATATTACACTCGAACTGAAATTGTGTGTCTACATTGTACGATCAGTGAGAGCCTCAAACATCACGTTAATTTGTATATATCCGCTGTAGACATGAATCACGTCAAACTTGGTTTCAGTGATGTCTTTAACACTAGCGTGAGAAGACAAAAAGTGGTTGATTATAGAGCCACGATGCAGGTGATGGCTGTAGGATGAAGTTGGTAAAGAGCAAGTACAGAAACTTCATGACCATTAATCACAGTTTTTGAAGTTCATGTAGGCACAAATGGGAAAATGTTCATCCCCGTAATGCAACACACTTTGGAAGGTGGTGACCAACGACAGTCACCAACTTGACAAAAGTGATCTGCTTGAACGCGCCCATTTTCACCTGTGCTGCTCCTGACAAGTAATTTCACTAAATCTACTTTTAAGAGCACTTTTCTTCATCAAATGTACACAAGACACGATTGAAATTCGACTTCTGCTTTTACTCAACTCCTCTGAAAAACACATACATACATACAGGTTGGAGCAGGGGGCTGCCACTGGGCACTAGTGGAGCAGTTGTTGTGGGAAGTTTAAGTGCCTTGCTCAAGGGCACAACAGCAGGCAATGGCATCTAGGATTTGATACCAACAACCTTCCGGTTGCCAGTTTACTTACCACCTGATATTTCCCATCAAACCCAGGATTCGAACTGGCAACCCTCGGCTGGAGGCTCGCCTTTAACTGTTAGGCTACCTATCGCCCCATGCTTTGTACACCTGAGGCAATATTAGGCTATCAACTAATAACATTCTTGACAAAATTGCTACATTTCTGTTTGGTTGGGAATCATTGGACAGCTATTGTCAAATACAGTAGCAGAGATTGAGACTTGTGGGACTGGCCCAAGACATCTGTAATCCACAGTGTGATGTGACGCCCATGACCCAAGAAGGGCAGGCATGGTTTAGTCTATTGGAACAGTTATGTTGCAATGCCTCCCATCAGAACAAGAATAATCTAAGATTTTACCTTTTGTTCCCAAGTCCTTCCCAAAGTGTAGGCCTACCCACAATGCTAGTCTTGGAAAACCCAGACCAATAGCACTGTTGCATTCACTTTAAGCTGGAACATTAGACAAATTGCCTCCCAAAATGTACCGTCTACTAACAATGTGATGTAGTGTACTAGTGTAATTGTTCTGTATGTCATCAACTTTTTGTTGAATATAACATCTGGAATAAAATACATTTATGACTGAAATCAGTTTATTACAAATTATATGATGGTACAAATCAATGTTCATGATGATGAACAAACTGGTCCATGACATCTATAAATATATTCAGTACAACAAAAATAATTAAATAAATCTGGAAGAACATAACCGTTTAATTTAGAAACAACATTGTAGCCTTCAGTCTGACCATAACCTCAGTCATAGAAAAAAAAAAAACTTTTGACATATACCTGACAAATATTCACATAAAGTTTGGTTTGCACTTTGCAGTAATTTTTTAAACAATTTTTAATACAGCTTATATTTGAGTTGCATGCATTGTAACAAAATGTATATTTAGAAGCAAGTAGCTCAATGCTGACATCACCCGTAGCAGCAGAAGTGACAATCAGCGCGATAGTCAGATGTCTGTTCTGGGTAGATGACAAATCCATACATTCTCAATGGCTTCAAGGTCAGTGAACACCATGGCACTAATGATTGTTAAAAAAAAGCTTTGCTTTTAGCATAGATATGGTCTGTTGTAGGCTTAAGTACTTGACAGAAATCAAACTGATAAGCACTACCCTAAAACAGCCTGCCCTTGAAAGTTAAAACATTGCGAAATCTACATTTCAGCCACAAGTCATTGTATTTACTGCTTAATTAAAGATACTGCTTTATTTTCAGTTCCACCCATGGGTTATGAGGTGTATCTCAATGAAAAAGTGCACATTTGGTGAACTAGCCTGAACCCAACTAAACTACATAATTATGGTACACATGCACTTTCACAAAATATTTTTCTGTCAGTTCTTATTCTTTAACTTACAGCATTCTTCGCACACATTCCCACCTATCCCAGCTACCTTGGCAGACGGCGGGAATAAACTGTGACATTGGCTCAGCACACAACAGATACAGAACTCACAAGTGCTCTTAGTGCACACACACCAGGGGAGGACGGCTGATGATAACAGAACGGAGCAAATGGAATACCATTCCACTGATTCTGCTCCAGCCATTACCACGAGCCCGTCCTCCCCAATTAAGGTGCCACCAACCTCCTGTGACACACACACATACAGGGGACAATAAAGAACTGCTCCATTCTATCTTTTACAAAGCTAGCACACTACGATACAGTCAATTTGGGGCAATTTACTCATTTGAAGCATCTAGGTTAATTAATCGCTTCACTCTTGAATCGTTAAGCGTTCTCTCCTTCAGACATACCAGAATAAGCTACATCAGTACCATACTATCGACTACCCTGACAGAAATATAGTGTCACTGCCAATAACATGAAATCACAACCATAAAGCTTCATCATTGATACAGCGTCATCCAAAGCTTGGTAGAGAATGACAAAATGGAGGACTTAAATAATACCTCATAGTTGTTTGACCTGAATTAACAAATTCATTCATTCAAAATGACAGCATATGAAAATGTTTTGCCAAGTATGTTTTTCCCCTCCCTCTGATGCTGTTTATTGTATACTGTATTTATTTGGAATCTCAAACATTCTGATACACTATCCTAACATTCTCTACACACAACATTCATATAGAACACATCTTAAGAATTTTCACGATCAGACAATCAACTTTTTAAAAAGTAAGAGTGGTGGTCCGTTCATTCAGCAGTAGCTTTTTGCCAAGCAGTAAAATGTCCCAGTCGCTCAGGAACATTTCATGAATCATATTTTACAAGACAAGCACATAACACCACTAACACCCTCTCTAATTCTGCCATAATATTGAAGCAGTCCAGCACATGTTCTCATGGACAACTAGTAGTGTTTTTATTATGATTATCATCACTATGGTAACAAAGAATGGGCAAGGATGTAGCCTGTCTTATCTTGGTCATCTTGCCAAACCTAGCCTGGTTGCTGTCTGATCAGCTATAACATTCCACTCCTTGCCAGTCATATCATTTGCCAAATGACAGGAGTGGCTAAGAGCTGCATGTTAGCTGAAAAGACTGGTACCCAGACTAGGCCAAGCCTACAGTACTGGGCAACCACACATCACACATAGTAGAGTAGAGTAGACAAGGCATATGGACATTATTTTGTCCACAATCCACTTATTAAAGCAAGCAACAAGTTACCACTTCTTTTACCCAGCTTTGCCTCCTTTTACTTTGAGCTTGTGCAATGTGGAAGAAGCAATTCTAAACAGCGGTACTCAGTTACACCTTTACCAGTCAAGACCCATGTACAGTATACTGTGTCATGATGGTTTTATATTATAACCATCAAGAGATGCTACAGAGCCCTGGGATCACTGATCAGGCCACAACGTTTGCCCCTTTGTGTCCTCGAGTGGACCTCTTGGTGCTTTCGTTGGTGTTGTGTTTGGAGGTGGTGGGGCTGGTAGAGGGGCTGGCACCACGCTGTCTGTCCCCAGGCCCAGTGGGCTTACTTGGGGCTTTCTTCTGCCTTAAGGGGGACCTGGTGGCCTGTCCAGCAGAAGTAGC